>NC_068318.1:29209453-29548619 GCF_025860055.1 Xyrauchen texanus
TTCAGGACGGGGTGGAGTTAATTTTTGTAGTTGAACTTGTTTGGCTTGTGTGCAATCAGAACACAGCCCAAATCATGGGCCAGGAACGCCGAGACGCCATCTGAGCTCCACAAATAGTTCGAGCAGATGGCAATGATGATTGAACCAAAGAAGACCGTGAGTTTTCGTCTCTTTGGAGTTCGGCAGCTGTAGATCCGAGATTGATTTAGTCTCAAATACCCATGATGCTTTGCTCCCCTGGACTCAATCTCCCACCTGGCATCCACCAGAGAAGCGGGAACATAACCTACTTAAGAACAGCGCAAAGTGCCACTTACACTTTCTGAACCATGTTATTAATTGTTACACTTAAATGACAGTAGCTTTACTGAGACATTAACGTTTTTCTTAAAAACAAAGTGAGAACTTACATTTTTTTAAATGTCATTGCATTACCTTAATATGAAACCAATTGGCATCTGCAAACAAATGCTGCCATAAAAACTTTTCTTTTAAAAGGATAGTTCACCCAAAAAGGAAAATTCTCTCATCATTTACTCACCATTATTCCATCCCAAATGTGTATGACTTTCTGTCTTCTGCTGAACACAAATGAAGATTTTAGAAAAATGTCTGAGCTCTTTTGGTCTATACAATACAAGTGAATGGCTACCATCATTTTGAAGCTCCAAAAATCACACAAAGCAGCATAAAAGTAATCCATAAGACTCCAGTGGTTTAATCCATGTCTTCAGAAGTGATATGATAGGTGTGGATGAGAAACAGGTTCATATTTAAGTTCTTTTTTACTATACATTCCCCTCCCTGCTCAGTCAGTCTCTATTTTAACTTTCACTTTCATGTTCTTGTGTTTTTGGCGATTTGCATTCTTCATGCATACGTCCCCTACTGGGTCAGAAGAATAATGTTTAGCAAAAAAGGACTTAAATATCGATTGTTTCTCACCCACACCAATCATATCACTTTAGAAGATATGGATTTAACCACTGGAGTCATTTGGATTACTTTTATGTTGCCTTTATGTCATGTTTGGAGCTTCAAATTATTGGCACCCATTCATTTGAATTATATGGACCTACAGAGCTGAAATATTCTTCTAAAAACCTGAACGTGTGTTGTGCAGAAGAAAGAACTGTGTGTGTGCGTAAATCTTGTATTTAAAGTAAAACTAAGCTAATTTCCCTGAAATCTCTTAACACCGGTGGGATTGCTGATCCTGTCAATTAAGATAATCCAGTCGGGCCTCTGAGGAAGGTGTTGTAAAGAACATTATGGGGTAGAATGACAGAGTAGCGGTAAACATGCTGT
The DNA here is from genome assembly GCF_025860055.1 of Xyrauchen texanus. NCBI lineage: Eukaryota > Metazoa > Chordata > Actinopteri > Cypriniformes > Catostomidae > Xyrauchen > Xyrauchen texanus. The sequence goes on from NC_068318.1 coordinate 29,210,762, forward strand.
TGAGTAGACATGAACAGGATATAGAGCTCTCATGAATATCGGGTCAAATACATATTTCCAATATACAATATGTCACGCTCTCAGATCTGAAATTGCTATAACGTTGTGCTTTTTTGCAAGCTACAGGGGACGGCACAGCATATATTTTGGGAGATGATTCTGTTTGTATGCTGGATCTCGCGAGCAGCTGTGGATGTATGTTATGTGTTAAGTGTTAAAAGGTGACATGTATCAGATTTTGGTAATACGAGTGATCTCCCCCCCAGCCGGAGAACCTGCTCCTGGCCAGTAAATGTAAGAACGCTGCCGTCAAGCTGGCCGACTTTGGACTGGCCATTGAAGTGCAAGGAGACCAGCAGGCATGGTTTGGTACGTGGTCACTTTAAGCTCTCTATCTGAAAACTCAATGTTTAATATAAAAATAATCATTTCTTAAACTCGTCTTTTTTCTTGTTTTTCATTAAAAACACCTGAACATACTTAGAACAAGAATTATTTAACTTAAAAGCAAAATTGTGAAAGATAGTCAGACTTGTTTTCAGAGAATATATCTCTAATTAATTCTACGGGCAAATTATTATAGATTTATTTAGGCATAAACCTCATAAAATTTTGTTGGAGTTATGTTTTAAGGCATGTTTATTTTTATTTTTAACAATATTAAAACATGCTTAAAATGCTTAAAACAAGAAAAACAAGATATATTCTTTGAAAACAAGTCTTAAGATTTTATGCAATTTTGCTCAAATAAATGTATCTTGTTTTTAAGGAATATATATATATATAATTATTTATATTTTTCACACACACACACACACACACACACACACACACACACACACATATATATATTACTGTATACACACACACACACATTACTGTACACACACACATATATATATATATATATTACTGTACACACACACACACATATATTACTGTTCACACACACATATATATATATTACTGTATACATACACACACACACACACACACACATATATATATATTACTTATTTAATAAAATAAAAAAATCCTTGTTGCTTATTTAAAGGTATACTTCACCCTAAAATCTAAATTCTATGAGCATTCTGTCACACACCTTTGGTTGCAAACCCATTTGACTTTCTAACACAAAAGGAGATATTTGGCAGAATGTTACATTTTCATCGAATGAAAAGATGCAATAAAGGTTAATGGTGACTAAAGCTAAAGTTCTGCCGAAAATCTCCTTTTGTCTTCCTCGTAAGAAAGAAAGTCAAACGTGTTTCAATGCCCAGTTCGTTTTCACCAGTATACAGACGTCGTTGAGTTGGAAAGATACTGGAAGAGGCATTTTCAGAGGTGAAGTTTTATTTTCTTCTACAGGGTTTGCTGGTACACCAGGTTACCTTTCTCCAGAAGTGTTAAGAAAGGAGGCTTATGGGAAACCTGTGGACATTTGGGCATGTGGTGAGTCAATCTCTCCTCTCCCTGATTCTTCACATCTATTTCAATCTTCTCGCTCTTCAACACCCCACACATATTCAGACACATCAGCTCTCAGATGTGGAGAGCTCTTCTACTGCAGGTGTTGTCAAGAGGCCGTTGCCAAGTGCTGCTTTCATCAGCTCAGCCACCACTGCCGTGTTCCTCGTCTACAGTGTTGAGTGATTTTATTACTTTGCAAATTAGCAGGTCCGAAGCCTGGTAGCATTGAGAAGTCTGATTTATTTTAGCAGATTGTTTTGTTTGCACAGGCAGAACCAATCCAAAAAATGAGTTCATAGTAACCATGGCTGTCAAGCTCCAGAAGGACCAATAAACAACTTAAAAGCACCAAAAACTGTTGTCTATATGTACTATATTCCCAATCTTAGGAAATCGTAGCTTTGTGTGAGGAATAAACAGAATAGGTATTTTAAATACTGCTGTTTATTACCATGATTTTCATTAGGTTGTAAAGATTGTGTCAAATGTTTTGTTGTTTATGGTTTGAAAATGCCACCTAACTTTGTTTGACTCCCAAACAAAGTTCTTCCTTAAAATCGAGTGATTAACAAATGCTTTGCGAATCGGTTTCACTAAATAATTCAGTTCAGCAGGACATCAGTAATAATGGCTAGAACATTGAAGCTTTATATAGAATACACTAAAACAATTATTTTCAATTTCATAGCAACATTTTAAGTTGTATTCATTTAATTTGTTTAAACATCGCACAATTCAATTTGATGGAATTTTGTAATGAAATTGAAATGCATAAATCTTAAAAATAGACTAAATATGGGCCTGAGTGACTCCAGCCAGGTCTCCTAAGCAACCAAATTGGCCCGGTTGCTAGGGAGGGTAGAGTCACATGGTGTAACCTCCTCGTGGTCGCGTTTAGTGGTTCTCGCTATCAATGGGGTGCGTGGTAAGTTGTGTGTGGATTGCGGAGAGTAGCATGAGCCTCCACATTCTCGGAGTCTCCGCGGTGTCATGCACAGCGAGCCACGTGATAAGATGCACGGATTGAACGTGCCACCACGAGGACCTACTAAGTAGTGGGAATTGAGCATTCCAAATTGGGGAGAAAAGGGTATAACATTTTAAATAAATAAATAAAATAGGTTGACTATTTTTTTGAGTGTAGCATAAAATCTAGTAGGGCCGGGCTTTGATACATATTATAATACTAATTTGACTCGACATTGATTCACAAGCTCTCAATTTGATTACCAATTTGATACGATACGATTTGATTTGATTCTGATTAATTAAGTTATATTTCAGTTTTAGTGTCCTTTTGGCAATTTTTGGCCTCTTAATAGATATCCTGGAAGATTGTTTCTGTAGATATTGCGTGCAAGCTTTTGCTTTTTTGGATTACGTCGTCACTAGTGTCCCAAATCACTTGCTTACATAAATTAATTAAGTTAAACAGAACCTTCTAACTTGGTACATACATTTTATATTAATAATACAAATAAAACAAAGCCCAAACTATGCAATTGCTATTTATTTAACAGATATTATAATCAACACAACCAAAACTGGCGATCTATGATTTCAAGACTCGATATCGCGATCGTTTAAATGAAGATCGCGATGAATTGGAAAATAATTTTTTTGTACCCAGCCCTGGTAGAAGTGAAATAATAATAATTTCTTTGCAGGAGTCATCCTATACATCCTTCTGGTGGGGTATCCTCCATTTTGGGATGAAGACCAGCACAAACTCTATCAACAGATCAAAGCCGGGGCTTACGACGTGAGTCCTCACTAGTTTTCGGACTTGTCCTCTGGATCTCGTCTAGGCCTTGTAATGTGTCAAAATATTCCAAAAAGGACTGATCTATTCACGTTTCCTGTAGTTTCCCTCCCCAGAATGGGACACGGTGACACCTGAAGCCAAAAACCTCATTAATCAGATGCTCACCATCAATCCAGCCAAGAGAATCGTGGCCCAAGAGGCCCTGAAACACCCGTGGGTCTGCGTGAGTACCCCTAAACAATGCACAATACCTACTATACAGAATATATACGTACAGTGGGCTTAAAATATATTTGGACTCTTAAGCTGCATTTAACAGAGTCTGAATGTCATTGCATAAGATAACAAAATATCAAAGCGAGTGGCATTTGCATTTTTGCTCAATGACTTTTAATCATCTGGTTTCAAGGGGATTTTTTACATGGAAAGTCATTTTCAGAGATGGAGCAAGTTGCTATTTTTGATGAAAGATTACAAAGACAAGCATTTTCTATAGTAAAATTTGATTTCATGTTGACTTAAAGACCCTAAACTACATGCATAACAACTCATCAGGTCTGCTGGTATGTTTATATGGTAGATGCATGCAGTAAATACTTTGACTTTTAATATTTTGATGGCTCTTTTTCCCACAGCAACGATCCACTGTGGCCTCCATGATGCACAGACAGGAAACAGTCGAGTGCCTGAAGAAGTTTAACGCGAGAAGGAAACTTAAGGTTTTATTGGTTATATAATATCTCTTTACAATGCATTTCCTTGTTATGTGTCTGAAACCCATCCGCTTTGTTTCTCTTTATCTCTTTGTCCCTTTTTCATATATAGGGTGCAATTTTGACCACCATGCTGGTGTCACGAAATTTCTCCAGTAAGTTTATTTTGAGCCTGTTCCACACACCCATTGCTCTTATACATACAACAAAAAGAGTACACTTCATTACTGAAATATTGAAAGAATAGTTCACCCAAAAGGGACCTTCATGTCATTCCCTACTGCTATTTTGTCCTGTGGAACACAAAAAGAGATGTTTTGGAGAATGTTCTTTTCCATACTACAACAGCTCATGGTCACCACATCTATCAAGCTCCAAAAAGGACAAAAAGCACCATTAAAGTAGTCCATAGGACTCATGCACTTGACTTAAATACTTCAGAAGTCTTATACTAGACTAAGACTATAGTGCACAAGTCAGACGCACTACTTTTATGGTGCTTTTATTATGCATATTTTTGTCCACTTTGTAGCTTGACAGACAAGGGCACTATGAATACAAGGGTGAGTAAACAATTCGATTCATTTTGGGGTGAACTATTCCTTTAATAGAGACCTGACTCCCATTCTAAATTAATCAAAAACACAAACCCTTAAAGGGACAGTTCACCCAAAAATGAAAATTCTCTCATCATTTACTCACACTCATGCCATCCCAGATGTGTTTGACTTTCTTTCTTCTGCAGAACACAAAGAAAGATTTTTAGAAAAATATCTCAGCTCTGTTGGTCCATTCAATGCAAGTGAATGGTGATATAAAGGCAGCATAAACGTATAGCATACAACTCCAGTGGTTTAATCCATGTCTTCAGAAGCAATGTAATGGTTTTGGGTGAGAACAGACCAAAATGAAACTCCTTTTTCCACTATAAATCTTGACATCGTGATTTCAAGCTTGATTACACTTCCCATCATCATCTAGCACTCTGCCCACGCGTCAAGCACTAGGAAGTGTAATCGAGCTTAAAATCACGATCGTGCCTAGGGACTGCGATGGCTAAATGTACAGTAAAAAAGGATTTATAATGTGGTCAGTTCTCACCCAGAACCAATTGTATCGCTTCTGAAGACATGGATTAAACCACTGGAGCATTTTAGAGCTTCAAAGTTTTGGTCACCATTCACTTGCATTATATGGACCTACAGAGCTGAAATGTTCTTGGCATAAGGGTGAGTAAATGATGAGAGAATTTTCATTTTTGGGTGAATTGTTCCTTTAAATGTTAATCTCAATCTCCTGTCTTGTGCTCTGAAGCTATGGACACTTCCAATGAAGTAATTTCAAAGACACGCAAACAATACATTGGTTCCTGGTCGACTGTAGAATTTGAGATCAGCTGGACACATAAGATGAGGTCGTATCATGACAGATTCATTCAAAGATGAGCAGATCTGTTCTTGGAGGGATGGAGAATTGTAAATGTGTGGCTGCGGCAAACAGCGTGTGATAACTGGCGTTTATAATAACATGTTATTCATTTCTGCTGTACTGAAGCATCTGCTCTCTCATACCCAAGCGCACTCACACACACATTCACACACTTGCACTTCAACAGCAGACTGGTGGGCAGATGCAACAGTGTTCTTGTGAAGGAGCATTTTAGATGCTCTCTCTCTCTTTCTCTCTCATTAGCCGTCATCTCTGTCTGCTCTCATTACTGTAATTACCTCTTCCTGCAGGGTGCCTCAGTGGTAAAGGAGGCATGGGAGTGTCCGAACCTCACTCCACGCGTTTGCCCTCGTGTGTCACTCCTGTATTCTTTATTCAGCCTTTTTTTTTTTAAAAGAGATTGCTCATCCAAGATGAAAATTCTGTCATAATTTACTCTCGCTCACAGTGGCTTGTGTGTTCATGCAAAAACTTGCATTGTTTTTAGCACCAAACGATGCCAGTTCTCTCTTCAACACTCGTGCCACTGTGAACGAGCTTCTCTCATGAACACGCAACAGATGTCTTAGATTTTCACTGAAATATTACTTCACTAAAACCTTCACTAAAACCAAGACAATCCTTCAGAAGTCTTGGAATATGACACAAAAATCGCATGGACTACCTTTATGATACTTTTTCAGCTTTAAAGTGCTATCAACTGACATTGTATTGAAAACCATGCACCATGCACCAGGATATTCATTAGAACATGTACATTTGTTTTTCAAATAAGAAATAAAGCCCTACAAGTTTGGAACGACATGAGGGTGACTAAATGATGACAGAATTTTCCTGTTTGGCTAAACTATTCCTTTAAAGGAGATTCTGTATATTCTATCCGTTTTTAGCATAACCCATTGAATTCCACTTTTAATGTTAGTTAAGATTTTAGGTCGTAATTTAGTATTTCATGGCCATTTTCCACCCTCGCTCTCTGACTCTTAGCGTTAAACAGGCTGTTTTTGCTACTTTACCTTTAAAACTTTTACGTGTTAAAACATCCTCTTTTAGGATTGGCTAACCTCTTTGCACTTATAAGTAATGCCCTAGCTTGGTTGCTCAAAAATGAATAGCTGCTGGTATGGAATCGTGAGCTGTTATATATCAATGGGAAGCATGCTAAAACCATGAGACCATGAGGTTTTCAGAATTAAATGTTTTTTGTTTTTTTTTGCAGCTTAGTTTTTATAAATGGCGTGAGTGTACTGTGGAGGGAGCTTTGTTTTCTGTTTCAAAAACAGTTCAATCTAATTAAAAGGAGTATTTTACCGTGGATTTGTGTGATGTGTTTTTATGCTTAACAGAGTATCTTGTTGTTAGCTTAGCGACATGCTAACATTAAACTCTGTTGTAATCCATTGAGAGTGGCATCGAGCCCCTTAAGGGACAGGGAGGGAATTTATTTTCTGAAAGTAGTTTTGCGTTCCCTCACAATTATTTTGAGCTCCCTCACAGTAGCTTTATTATGAATGTTAACCATGGTTTTACTAAAGTAAACTTAGTTTAACTATGGTATTTGTAGTTAAACCACACTAACCACAACATTTACCATGATTTTATTATAGTAACCATATTTTAATCATGCTTTTTGAACTAAAACCATAAAAATTATAAAGGAAAAGTAAAACTATGGAAATTGAAACGTGGATAATTCTCCCAGTGTACTATAGTGAAACCATGGTTAATATTTGTAAGGGCATACTTTTTATTTATTTATTTTATGGTAGGAACCATAAGATGGTACTGTAGTACAACTGTAGTAACCTTGATTTTTGGCAGAATGATTATAATTTTAATTTCCAATACATTTGGTTCTCCTTTTTATTACTAAGGGTTTACAAATATGGCTAAATATGGTTACTGTAGTGACACAATGGTAAATTTTGTGTTTACAGTTTTACTACAAATAATACCATAGTTGAACAATGGTTCACCCAAAAATGTCAGTTCTGTCATCATTTACTCAACCTCATATAATTTGGAACACAAGAAGACTCAATATCGACTTAATGTCTTTTCAATACAATGGCAGTGGATAGTGATTCACTTAAGGGACCCTAAAGTATCATAAAAATAATTCATTAAGACTCATGCATCATATTCCAAGTCTTCAGAAGGCCTACGCTTTGACGTTTTGGTGAAAAACAACCCGAAATGTGAGTCATTTTTCATGCGGTTTGGAACAAAATGAGGGTGAGTTAATTATGACAGAATTTTCACTTTTAGGTGAGCTATCCCTTTAACATCAAGTCAGGTTCTTTTAGATTTGTTTTCTATTCTATTCAAGTGCAACCCCCTTCTGTCTATCTCTGATTGTTTCTCGATTCTATCCCTAAATATGGTTTCACCGTGCTGATGTATTCCCTGCTGATAGAGAAGAGTGTCTCCCAGAGGAGAGCTTGACAATAAAATGAGATTTTCCTTTATTCCAGCGTGACAGGGTAAGCCTTATTACAGTATATGTTTACGCCAACTACTGTAATGGACTCTCTCGCAGGGTGCCCTCAAAACCCGTCTCTGGTTGCAGACAAAAGTGTGTGTTCCGGCAAACTCTCTCTCCTTGCTAACACACTTCTCTTCCTCCTCTCTGCCTTCTCATTTCTCTCTCTCAGGGGCGAATCCACTAAATGTTTGCACCACATTTGCGCACTTCATTTCAGCACAAAACCTACATCTTGACCAGTAACTGTTAGGGAAAATTCAGCTAAAAATGGAAATACTCACATTTCATTCTTAGTGAATTCCCCCCTAAATATCTATGACATTATTGGCATATGTGTGTGTCTGTGTGTGTATGACAGTGGGCAGGCAGACAACAGCTCCCGCCACCGTCTCCGCAGCCATCGCCGCAGCTGCCGCGGCCGGTACCACCACCAGTCTGGTGGAACAAGGTAGCCCCGCCCCCTCACCTCACATTGGAGCTCGCATCCCATCATCCGTACATCTTCTCCACTTAACTCTCTCTCTCTCCCATACATCATGATTCATGTTCAGCATGGAGCTTGGAGCATGCCACGGTTACAGTGCTCTCAAACTCTGCATTGTGGACAGCATTGGCTAATTTTAAGGAATGGCCGTCAGATATCGCACTCTCTTTTAATTCTTAATTTTCCATATCTCTTCCTTCCCATCTAGACCTCTTTTGTAGTCACCATAAGTCACAAAACTTCTCTCCTTTTGACCCCATATACACCTGGTGTTAAGTTGCACCTTGGGTGATCCCATCACGTGTGGTCAAGCGAGACACATCGCTGTTTACACCTGGTTGCTTAAATGCGTCTCCTGTGACCACTTGTGATTGATTTCATGACGACATACATGAATCGTTATGTCAGTGTTTCTGCATGATAATAAACAGCAAAAAAGTCATAAAAGACCATAAAAGCACTAATAAAACCGGTGCGCTGTTTTCGCAACATTTCAAGCAGAATTCTCAGTTATGTATTATTCATTATTATTGAGTTATACTTCAGGTGTTAGTGTTTCTCATCAGTGTCTGGGTCCGGGATGCGTTCAGGACGGATTAGCGTTTAAACCTCAAATGTGATGTGGTCAAATGCTTTTTTTGACCATCTTCATATGTGGTTTTTGTCATACGATCAAAAAAACGATTTTCCACCCCGTTTACACCTGTATATAATGCTGACCACTTGTGATCGAATCATCAAAACGCATCTTAATACCAGGTGTAAACACAGCCTTTGTCTCCCCTGCTGGAAAAAAATTGGTCCCACCAGTTTAAGGTGGTCAAGCTGATTTTTGGAACACGGTAGCTGGTTGCTTGCTGGTCCTAGGTGGTCTACCTGTTCTAACCAGCTTGACCAAGAGGGTCTACCAGGTCAGTCTTGCCCTCACTGGGCAAGATTAACTTGTGGCCATTAACTTGGACCAGCTAATGACCCTAAATGAAAAGCTTTGGCCCAGATTACACCTGGGATTAAGATGCGTTATGGGCAATCCAATCACAAGTGGTCAGGTGAGACACATCGCTGTTTACACCTGGTCGCTTAAATGAATCTCACTTGTGTTCAAGGGGAGGGTCTCTGATTTCATGGCGACATACATCAGTCTCTACATCAGTGTATTACTTCATGATAATAAAGTGTAAAAGAAGAAAAAGAAAGCGCAGAAAAAATGTGCTGCACTTTTTTCTATTCTCTGTTATTCTCTACAGAATTCTGTTATTTTAGAAAAGTACCTGTATTAACTAAGCTTCAGATGTGCGTGCTTCTCATCTGTGTTGATGCATGTTGATATCAGGCACACTGAAGGTCTGTTAAGTTCTTGTGCATGTACAGTATATGTATTCGCTGTTTTATTTGTTATTTTCCAAACGGACAGTAATTTCCTTTCAAAACTGAACATAAATGTTTATCTTTGGGCCCTATCTTAAGAGCGCTAACGCTAAGTGATTTGGTATTTTCGTGCAAGCATGTGCTAAGTGTAGGCACAAGTGGGTTTGGCAAAATTGTGCGCACAAAGTGTTAATGGGCTGGGTCAAGTGCAATTTCATTCTGAGGTTCTTCTCCGGTTATTGAACCTTCTCCATCCTATTAGTCCATTCTAGGGGTGTAACTCCTATAAAGGGCTGAACTCACAGTTCGGTTCAGGTCACGATTCTTTAACCTGTTGATACGTATTTGTTTGCACTCGGGAGTGATGTCACTCTGCTTACATTTAATATATAATTTACAGTCTATATATGTAATTAATGTTAACAAATTATACATCTTTTCAAAGGTCTAAGGGTTCAACATTGATATTTGTGCCAGGAGTACAAATGAAAACATGCAATATCAAAACGCGATCGCCAGGTTAATCCAATTCGGCACACTTGGGTCAATTGTCCATGGGAAGCGTTCATTGAAAAACATCCAATTGTACTTTATATTACATATAAAGCAAGATCCAGAGTGATCCCATTCTTAGGGAAGTTTTTCCTGGCCCTCCCAAAATCAGTTTCAGAAGAGCACCGACCCTAAAAGACAAATTAGTTAAAATTCTGTTATCTAGCAAAAAGCTTCATCTGTCTTTAAAGGGCTTATATAAATGTGGCCCATGTAATTATTGCTGTAATATAAAGGAGGGTAAACAGTACACTGACTTTAAGACTAAAAAAACCTTTGAGGTTAAGTCCTTCATTAATAGCAACACACAGTGTTGTGTATCATCTATCAGGCAGTTGTGGTTGCTTCTACATAGGGAGAACGAAGCGTCGTTTAAAGGATAGGGTCTCTGAACATAAGTATGCCATTAGAAAACATAAAATAGACTATCCTATGGCGAGGCTTTTTCAGGCAGCCCACAATAGCAACCCTGATAGTCTTTTTTTTCCCAATGTGCTTTTAAGTCCTCGTGGTTACGTAGTGATTCACCTCAATCCGGGTGGGGAGGACGAATCCCAGTTGCCTCCGCGTCAGAGACCATCAACCCTCGCAACTTATCACGTGGCTTGTTGAGTGCGTTGAGTGCTATGTGATCCATTAGAGATGTACTGGTATTAAAAATCATCCCAGAACAGGGCAATGGTGACAGTGACACCAAATGGAAATATTAGCTAATAATTCTGCTTACTGAGAATACAGAATTATGTGAGATACATATGCTGCATACACACTGTCACTGATTACAGACATTTAAAATACGTGTTTTTTGCACATCTCGTTTGTTGCCATTAAAGGAATGTTCTGGGTCCAATACAAGTTAAACTCAATTGACAGCATTTGTGGCATTTGAGGCATAATTTATAGCATTTTAAAGCTTCTTTTGTGCATGAAGCGATTTCCATGTGAATGGCCAGGACGTCATGCTTATTGGATACAGATGCTTGTAAAATAAAAATAATATATATATATATATATATATAAAAAACGTCTAATCTTCACGATGCGTATCGTCACATTTTTTAACCACAATGTATTGTGCTGTAAAACACCAGCGATATAAACAAAGACAATTAACTTTATTACCGCCTGCTGGTGGAATCTCCCAATTGAAATGCAGGAACTGAGTTTAAGTAGACTTTGCACTGAAAACAGACGTGCTTCTGAAATGTCTTGCCGCAATGACCTATTTATCAGGAAATGAGCAAGTAGCACTTTGCGCCACTTCATTGACATAAAATACACCCACAGTTTGCGCGCATACACCCACAGATAGCGCAAATGCACTCCCACCCATGCCCGATTTTGCTTTGCCCTGGCATGAAAATTGACTCATGTTCGCTGCACCTAGCACGGTTACAGAAATCGAGCCCTATTATTTATTGAGGCCAAGAAGCATCCAATTAGATAGAATAAGACTGTGAAGCGACCATCCATGGTTCGTTTTGTTTTCCATGACGTTAAGGTACGGGCATATCAGAAAGCAATGATAGCACAATAACAGATTGTTTACTTGCTACTAAGTGCTTCAAAGAAAACTCTGAGTATCTGTCAAAAATTTGATGCCACTAACCCTGTAAACCTTGGCAAATCCAGTCACTATTTCTTTTTCTAACTTTTCTGGTGGACTAATAAAAACCAAGGCACCCTGATTCCCGAAAATTGCATAAAGGCATCCAATCAGATTGAAATGGCCAATTTTAACCGATTTGACAATATGCTTGTGGAATATGCACCATTTTAAAGACATTCCAGAGGCTGAGGATGTAAAACCAGCTACCGTCATACGCTAGTTTAAGCTGGATTTTCCAGCAGCGTCCCTCGATCTCTACCTCTCTTTCTCTTTTTATCTACCTCTCCCTCTCTTTTCTTCTTCATCCTCTCCTTATAGTCATTTCTGCATTCATCACACATCACCCACTCTCTCTCTCTCCTCTTCTGTTTGCTCCATCCATCCACAGAACCAGTGTTCATCGGTTGTGTTCTGTCTCCTTCTATGTCTTTCTTCCCTTGGCTTTCTGATTTTAGGTCTCTCTCTCTCTCTCTCGCTCTCTTGCCTGCTTACTGGTGACTGAATGTTGCACGAGAGCACACAAATGTCATGTGATGCAGGAGAACGTGGCCTGATCTGATCTGACTGCATGTGTCTTAAAGTGTTCAGGAAAGGGGGTTCAATGTCCTTTAGTAATTAAGCACCTAATTCTAGGGTCGTTCATCTAGTGTGAACACACCATAAACGTTTAATTGTGCTTATTTGTCTGTTAGAAGCTAAATGTAGTACTTTGTACAGAAGAATTGTGTTCATTATGTGTGTGAAATTTGAAAAGATTTGTTTGGTGGTTATGATTTTAACACAGTTGCATGTTTTGATTTTAGTTTGGTTGAACAGCATGGTTTTTACCTATAGACCATTTCAAGAATGTAAAAAAAAACAATCGAGTTAGAACGGTCCAAACATATTTCCGGATCCTTTCAACAAAGTATCTTTTTCGAGGTAAGTCAGTCCTCTCGGTGGCTGTTTTTGAAATGCTATTGGGCAGTGTGGGCAGCTATTTTTCTATGTAAGCAAGCGTTATGACAGTTCAGCTCCTATCTATTTGAATGGGGAAAGACCGAAATCTCCAAAACGGTTGGTCAAGATTACGATAAATGAACATATTTCAAATAAGCTGTAAAATGTTATTGATCCGAGTCATGTGGGATACTGGATTCACTCGAGCGGCCCGGCCATGACGCATGCTCCTATCCCCGATTTCGCATCTAACTCACGCAGGGGTTCCAGGGTAAGTGTCCGGCGACACATCTAACTCACACTGGACCCTCTCCGCTCTGTTCCTGGACCCGCGAAGATGCCAGCAGGTATAGATCGGTCTCCCGAGGAGAGGACCGCTCGTGTTTAAAGGCAGCGGTGATGAGGCTGTATTTTTTACATTGACCATTCTCCCATTCTTTTTAATAGAAGTGGCCTGTCTCTGCTAAATAGTCTCTGTTACTTGACGTCACAGTTCTTGAAATGGTCAATAGTGCAACTCTTCTTTTAAAGTTCTTCCCAGTGTACATAATAAATGGTTTAATTTATTTATTTATTTTAATCTCTTCTCCCACAGATACCCACCTCAGCGAAAACCTTTTTACAGCCTTTTGACTTTGTGTTGTTTGTTTTTTGGTCTGTTGATTTTGGTGAATCAAGTTGGTTACGCCCCCTAGGTGTCTCTACAATGATGCCATGAAGAAAAGGAATTGAAACGTTACTGTGACATGCCATAGACAAACATTAGAAAATAAAACCAAAGACTTTTGTCTTATATGCCAGTTAAGTTTGAAATCACAAAACTTGCACACATTTGAACCCCCTACCCTTGCCCTCCAGACGAACCGCCAGTTATCTCTCTCTCTCTTAATCTGTTCTTTCTCAATCTCTCCCTCTCTCCATTCCTCTCTGCCTCTAAAATGTGTGTCAAGGTAAGATTCTCTCTCTTCTCCTCTCTTTCTAGCCCCCTTCACGTCACACCTTCTCTATATCTGCACGGATTATAAGTCAATAGACTTAAGTGCTGTAGAAATGTAGAATATCTCTTGTGCTGTCATGCCAGTGCAGATGTGAACAATTTAAAGTTCAAATCGGATTTGGATATGGCTCAGTTTCATTAGATTTCATTTAGGTATAGTAGGAATCTGCAGCTGGCATCTTTAAAGCTCTTTATTCACTTTGACAAAGCTTCAACATGCTCACTTGTGAGGACAATGTAGCGTTTCACAGTAACAGGTGCTTGCTTCCTCATGAACTGAGCATCTCAGCATGTCACACGTTTACTTCGCTGTACTTCGCTGCACTTGGTCAATGGGGGGACATCTGGGGATGTCCTCAAAGATAAAAAGAAGTTCATACTGAAAAAGACCATTGCTGGTCACCAGCATAAATGTTATGTTTTGGATGCTGGTGTCTCCACCTATCCTCTTCACTAGTTAAATAGACAGTTCACCCCCCCAAAAAAATGACAATTCTGTCATCATTTACTCACCCTCATGTCGTTCTTAACCCTTTCATATGGCTTCCTTCCATAGAACACAAAAATGGATGTTAGGCAGAATGTCAGCCTCAGTCACTATTCAATTTTATCATATGGGGAAAAAGATGCAGGTTTGGAAGGACATTAAGGCAAATAAATGATGGCAGAATTTTCATTTTTGGGTGAACTATCCCTTTAACCAGCAAGACTTCCATGGTCAATCTTTCACTTAAAGGTTCTTTGGGACACCAAAAATGGTTCTTCAATGGCATCGCTGTGATAACACACTTTTGGAACTGTACAAGTGTATTTGTGTAAGTGTAGGTCATGTTTTGCCTACTCCCCACAATGCAAAAAATATAATGATAATATTTTCCTTAGTATTTTTGTCATGCTTTGCAGTAAAAATATGTAAATGTCCATCAAACAAGACAAACTGACGGAAGAGGAAATATGACATAACATTTTAAATCTTGTTTACATAGAAATCGGACCAAAGTTTTGTGAGGTTTATGGGGGTAAAATGGGGTAAGAAAAATAAACCTAATTTGAGGGGAATTAAACCCTTTAATTTAAAAAATGTTCTTACCCCAATTGCAAAGTTTTTTTTTCAATGTATAAGCATAAACTTTATTAAATTTTGTTACTGAAAAATAAGACAAATATACTTATTAGAAATTGTATTTTTTGCCGTGATGGTGAGCGCCAGCCAATGGTTTTTTTATTTGGTGGAAAATGGCATAATAAACATCCCAAAGAATGTTTTTATGAAAATCAAAGAATGCAAAAAGATTTACGTGAGGGTTAGGTTTATTTTGGCCACAGAAAATATCATTAGCTTTGTATAACACAAGAGAAGTCAATGGAAGTCCCCACTGTGATTAAAAAACAAAAATGCATGTGCATCTATGCGCTTAGACACATCTGCATGCACTAAGGCCATCCCTAAACCCTCACTCCTGTATGGGAGGCTTCGATTATAATTTCAGATTCATTCTTAAGAATTCTGCTCAGCCGCATTGTATGCATCCTAACACACAACGCACTTTTGTGTGTGATGCATGTGTGTACAGTGTGTGCATTCCACATGTAGTGTTTTAAACTGTTTTAATCCTCTAAATGTGGGGCGGGGGGATTTGCCTGGCCAGCTGGCGATGCAGTTATGGGACATGTTTGGAGAGCACCATAAGCACTCGGTAATGTTGACTGGTGCTCCTGTCCGAGTGTGCTGATGTTTACCCTTCCTCTCTCCTTGTCTACAGCAGCCAAGAGTCTGCTCAACAAGAAGGCCGATGTCAAGGTAAGACGTCCTCCTCCACACTTCTCCTTCCTTCTATTTTATTCCCCTTTCTACCCTTGTTTGACTTTTGTAAACAGTATTTTTTGTCTGGTTTTCCAGTAAAAATATCGAAACATCCTTAAAACCAGATAAACTTACTTGAGAAGCAAAATTACAGAGAATAGATGTTGAATTAAGTTTATTTTTCTTATCCCCACTGTCATATTGTTTTTTCCTTGTTTTAAATGCGTTCCTCTGTAGATTTAGCCAGATTTATGCTTTAACAAGAACTATTTGCCAATGGGGTTAGAAAAATACACTTAATTCAAGATACATACTCTGAAGTCTTAATATCGAAAGCAATTTTGCTTCTTAAGTACATTTATCGGGCGGCACGGTGGTGCAGCGGTTAGCACTGTCGCCTCACAGCAAGAAGGTCGTGGGTTCAAACCCTGGTTGCCCCGGCCTTTCTGTGTGGAGTTTGCATGTTCTCCCCGTGTCTGCGTGGGTTCTCTCCGGGTACTCTGGCTTCCTCCCACCATCCAAAAGACATGCAGGCTAGGTTAATTGGTGTCTCCAAAAAAATTGCCCTAGGTGTGGATGTGGATGTGGATGTGGATGTGGATGTGGAGGTGAGTGTGAGTGTGAGTGTATGTCTGTCTATGTGTGGCCCTGCGATGGACTGGCAACCTGTCCAGGGTGTCCCCAGCCTTTCGCCCAATGTTAGCTGGGATAGGCTCCAGCCCCCCGCGACCCTGTACACAGGATAAGCGGTTGACGATGGATGGATGGATGAAGTACATTTATCTTTTTTTATGTTCACTGGCGGCCAAAAGTTTGGAATAATGTACAGATTTCGCTGTTTCGGAAGGACATTGATACGATAATTCACCAAAGTAGCATTCAACTGATCACAATGTATAGTCAGGACATTACTGATGTAGAAAACAGCACCATCACTATTTGAAAATAGTGACTATTAGTTGACTATTTTGATCAAATCTAGACAGACCCCATTACCCGCAGCCATCACTCCAACAACTTATCCTTGAGTAATCATGCTAAATTGCTAATTTGGTACTAGAAGATCACTTGACTGTCTGCAATAGACTGGCATGTCTTAAGGTCAACATTAGGTCAGAAATGGCAAAAAAGAAACAGCTTTCTTTAGAAACTCATCAGTCAATCATTGTTTTGAGGAATTAAGGCTATACAATGCTTGAAATGGCCAAAATTTCATACAAAGGTGCACACGACAGTCTTCAAAGACAAAGGACAACTGTCTCTAACAAGGACAGAAAGAGATGTGGAAGACCAGATGTGCAACTAAACAAGAGGATAAGTACATCAGAGTCTCTAGTTTGAGAAATAGACGCCTCACATGTCCTCAGCTGACAGCTTCATTGAATTCTACCCACTCAACACCAGTTTCATGTACAACAGTAAAGAGAAGACTCAGGAGGACTTATGGGAAGAATTGCAAAGAAAAAGCCACTTTTGAAACAGAAAAACAAAAAGAAAAGTTTCGAGTGGGCAAAGAAACACAGACATTGGACAGCAGATAATTGGAAAAGAGTGTTACGGATCTTAACCCCATTGAGCTTTTGTGGGATCAGCTAGACTGTAAGATGTGTGAGAAGTGCCGACAAGACAGACACATCTATGGCAAGTGCTACAGGAAGTGTGGGGTGAAAGGTCACCTGAGCTGTCTTGAAGTTCTGAAAAATAGTTGAATGCCACTTTGGTGGAAAAGTACCAATTTCTTTCCAAATGAGCAAAATCTGTACATTTTTCCAACATTTTGGACGCCAGTGTATGTTTGGATATGTTCAGGGTGTTTAGTGGAGGAAAATTATGTTGGCAATGTTTGCCTAGCTCGGTTTCCTGCAGAGCAGGCATTCTTGAAAGTTAAATTTTTTTCTGTGTAAATTTTGATTTGGCAAACGCCAAATATGTCCTTGATCTGTACAGCTGATCTTGGAGCATCTTGTTTGCGTTTGCAGCTTCTGTCTCTATGTTCTGTCCATTTGGCAGTCTCTGTGTGTTTTGGTTTACTGAGCTATACTTTGGGGGCACAGTGGAGTGAACTAAATGTGATAAAACCTCCCTTTTGGGATATATGGGTTATCCTCATTTGGACAAATGAGTCATAAATCATATACAGTATCTAAAAATGCTTAGAGTTAGGGCTTGGTTGCGTATCTGTATGATAATATATTAGGGCTTTTGGGGTGGTAGCTAAAACCAGTGTGAGCTTGTGCATTCGACCCTGATCTTTCTAAATGTCATTAAACCTTTATCATCTAACCATTATGCTTCAGTCACTGTCTGACATGCCCCAATCGTCGTACCCATGCTAGGGTGGCGACTCCATTTCCATTTCAATTCCAAGCGTTCCTATACTTGGCCTATAAGTCACAAGATGGTTGACCACAGATCTGCAGGTGTTTCTTGGAGAGAATGCGCACAGATGTTGACCTCCGACCTGTATGAGCTGTTAGAGAGAGGTTTGTTTGTTCTGATAACGTATAATCGTCTCAGACAGAGTAGAAAGATCATCTTTCACCTCCATCACACCGCTGAATTAGAAATGAAACACAGACTGCCCTCTGTAAGGGATTGGATGAGGAGTATAATCTAGAGAATTATCCTCTCCAGTCGGCCCTGCCTCGTTCGGAGCATTAATCATACATTATGTAGACTTATAGCATGCAGTTTTTATGAGACTGATGTGAAAAAGCAATCTGAGGAAATTCCTTCCGGTGCTGTCCGTTTCTGCATATCGCGGCTCCGTTTTGTGGTCCGTTCTGCATAACGCGGCGGCTCATAACGTGGCGGCTCATGCTTAAATTTGAAATTGCCCATCAAAACCCTTGTAAGGTACTGGGAAGAGAAATCAAAACTGGGCGCTGTCCTTTTCTGCTATCGCGGCCGACCCACTTGCCCGCTCGGTTCTCCCAATGGCCAGTCCGCCCCTGATCAGCCCCAAAGTGCATCGGCCCACCGGAAAAATGCCTGGTATGCCAGATTACCAGCCCAGCCCAGATGTACAATAAAAAAGATGGAAGGTTTAGTACTTCTGAAACCTGCCATAGATTTGTGAAAAAATACCCCTATTATTGGATATTGTCGGCTTCCAATATTGGCCTATTCAGATATGATAATAAAAAGGCGCTTGTATTGTCTTATACTGATTCGGTCACCACGTATCGTGCATCCATATTTTCAGTCTCCCTCACTCGGTTTCTCTCTGGCCTCTGCGTGTCTGACTGTGGTTGTGTCTGAATCAGCATTGCTTGCTGTCCACCGTCAGCACTTTAGTCAGACTGTGAGCGAATTCAAATCGAAAGTGATCATCCCTGTGGCATACTCACTACGAAGGACAGAGCTCTTAATGTGGGCACTCTGAAGGGAGCATGACATTACATTTGGAATATAGCCATTACTAAAAATCTTGTGACAGGGCCCTTTGTGAACAAATTACATTTCTTACTTTTGTTTGGAACAACCCTTCGAGTGGCGTCCCCTTCTCAAAGTGCCCTTCAAGGGGGAAAAAATGTTGTTTGGAAAACACCATGCTCTCATTACAGTATTCAGCTGTGTGTCTTCCTACTACAGAGTGCAACTCCTACACAGATTTGCTTAAAAGCTGCCCCCAGGGCACCTGCAAAAGGAACATTCTGTTTCTGGAGCTCTCATCAGCTGCTCAGGCAGGTGTGAGCTTTAATCGGCCCTGTGATTGTCAGCTGCAGTAATGAGCCACTGTTCCCGCTCTCATGGCCAATCATTCCACATTCTCTCCTCCTACCCCTCGATCTCCCTCCATGGTATCTCTCCATCCCGATCCAGAGGAGGGTGGGCCACCTCAGTGGGGAATGAAGCTCTCGATCCAGGAATAGCTGACAGTCGGAGCCCAGGGAACGAGGAGACCAAAATAGACACTTCCACAGCACCTCGCTCATTGCTTAGCAACTGGCTCTCACACTCCTTCATTCTGACATTTCTCTCTTTTTTCCACGCTCTCTTTTTCTCACAGTCTTGCCTTTCATAGTGCAGTATCAAGCAGTTCTTTGTGGAAAAATGAGTTGTGAGAAAACAAACAAACAACCATGGTTTAAGCCTGAGGGACTCTCACAAACATAAGAGAAGTAGGTAACGGTCAACTTCTCGGTTGAAAACAAATAATGGGTGAAATAAAGGGACAGCAAAGAGAAAAGGAAAATTAATAAATGTAAATAGGTAATTAATATAAATTGTGTTGCCATTTCAGAGCAGTGGGTCTTAGGCTACGTCTACATTAATCCAGATACATTTGAAAACTGTGTTTTCGTTTCAAAACGCTCTCCGTCCACACTAACGTTTTCAAGCGCTTTCCAAAAGTTGCTCATCCGCACTGAAACGTATGAAAACGCTTAACTCGTGTTTCTGCGCATGCGGAAAATCCCCGCTGCATGTACGGTCTGAAACGCAATTGTCCTCGTGTTCCATCGCCGGACAACAATTCCGAGTAAACTTCCCTTCTCCTTTGAAGGAATGCAATGTGAAGGTTTATTTTTTAACAATGCTATCAACAATGCTAACACAGGCCACCATCTTGATTGTTTTGGTTGGATAGATCACATGACTAAAAATTCGGCATTGTTTTCCAAATCATCCGTTTTCATCATCCACACTACAATGTGAAAACGGCCTTTTCAAATGTATCCACTTTGGAGTGTGTTTTCAAACATTTTCACACACAAAAATGCCGTCTTAATGTGGACAGAAGGCCAAAACTGAGAGAAAAAGATGCGTTTTCAAACTAAAACATATTTGTGTGGACTAGGCCTTAGTGGTCAAGGATTTTTTAACTTAAAAGCCTAATATCGAAGATCAAAATATAATAAAAAATGTAGTAAGCTAAGCTACCATCTCTTGTATAGGGGGGTGCTTACTTGCATAGTTTCTCAAAATCGTGATTGCCCTATTCTCTTTGGGCTGATAACCGATACCCCCCATGCACTTGCAGGCATTAAGTAAATTCGCCGAAATCTAGTGGGTTGGAGTGTCTGCACTGTCTGTGGGTGTATGCACGCAAACTGTGGGTGTATTGTATATCAAAGAATTTGCACAAAGAGCAATTTGAACTTTTCATGAGAATCTTACATTCTCTGTCATTTTAACGGAGCCTACATCCAAATCCTGAACCAGTTTTTCCATATGTATAAATGGAGTATGTCACTGTCATATAAATATGCCTGACATTTAACAAGGATGCAGTAAATGCACAAAAGAACATACGTTTTTTATGAATGTCCTGTCTTTGTTAATATCACTGGAGTTTGAGGGAATGGACTATATAGGACGTAGACGTTCACTAACTGGAGAAGAACCCCATAAATAAATTGCACTTGACCCAGCCCATTAGTGCTTTGCAGGCACAGTTTTCGCCAAACCCACTTGCGACTAGACTAAGCGCATACTGGCACAAAAATATCAAAACTTCATGGCCATGCCCACTGACTTTCCGCATATAACTTAAAGCAAAGAAAATTGGGCCTTTATTATCAAATGTTATTGTGCTTTTTAAGTTATTTTTAAAATGTTTAGATATTTTTACTGAAAAATAAGGCAATGAAAGAAAATAGATTTTTGCAGCAATAAATCTGCACTTCCACCTTGCTATTGAAAAATGTAGCTAATAGCTTTAAACTTGTTGTGATGCTACTGCCTAACACTGTACATGAAAAATGTACGTTGTGTACATTTCAGTCACGACTAGTTGACCAAAACAAGTTTTTTAATGGCCAATGCCAATTTCTACCGAAATAATCCCTATATATGTAGTGTAATTTAATAACAGCAAATAAGTAAAAAAAAACTGAATTTATATCCTTTTTTTTATTTACACTGCCTTTTCAGCTGTATGCCATCATTTGTAACTTTCTTTAAACCCTGCACATGGCGGTTTTTACTCCAAGCAGATCACTCTCATGCCAAAACTTTCACTTCTTGCTCTTTCCACCTTTCATATATCTGTCAGTTTCTGTGTGATGAATGCTCATCTCATATCCAGATTCATCCATAACATGTTTTAACGCTTTCATTTCATCTTGCATCCTTCTATCACGCCCCCACACACAGAAACGGAAATCGAGCTCCACCGTTCAATACATGGTGAGAATGATATTTAATCTTAATCTCTTTATCCCTCCATCCCTTTCTCATTTCACTCTTGTTTTTCCATTCATTCATTTGCTCATCCTGTTGGGCTTTTATGTCATTGAAAGCACAACGCCAAACAAATCTACTCTTCCTTTTTAATGATCTATATTGATTCCTCTCATGCTCATATGTCAAGCGTTTGATTTAAAGGGTCATTAAAGGGTGCACATGCAGGAACTTTCTGGGCTTTTGGGACTGCCGTTGTGCATTTGGGTCGAAGTTTTTGATATTGTGTAGAGTTGTTGTAAATTTGGACCGTTGCTGTGTTTGTTTGTTTGATTGTTAGTTTCAGCAAAGATTGCTGCAGATGAAATCTAAAGTTAAATGTATTTTATGCTTCTTGTCCTTGGCATTTACTGTTGCTCCTTTTGCATCCGTGTGTTTGTCTGCTGTTGTCTGTAATTGTGTTTCCTGTAGCTTCAAAAGGATTTAGTGGATACTATGGAAATAGATTCCAGTTTTGCTTACTTTGACATTTTTCTCTTAGAAAACAATGGACCAAGCATAGATTTTCTTGACTGGTTTCTGTGTTTTCTTTTTTAATTGCCATTTCATTATTTCAGCATGCTGGAAAAAATCATTATAGTAGCTTAAGGTGTTTTTTTGTTGGTCCACGGTGGTCTAATTGGCGTGACATCGATGGTCTGTCAGGCTGACCTCTCAATTGACTTATTTTTATGTATGGTTTATTTTGTGATAATGATCATCTGATTGTACATTATACTGTGTATTACACAGCTACTTGCCAAATTAATACAGAGGATTTACATGAAATACTGATTTGAGATGATTATGCACCCCACATGAGACTGTGGGCTGATACGAGAAAATGTTGCCCGGGACGTCAGTCAATTATACAGTTTAGAGGTCATGATAAAAACTATTTAACTGCAGAATGCAATGATTGACCAATAAAAATCAATTATTCAAGGGCCAGTTGTGTAATAATGATCATAAATGACCATCTTGGACCAGTTAAAGCCATACAAAACCAGCT
Source organism: Xyrauchen texanus (assembly GCF_025860055.1). Taxonomy (NCBI): domain Eukaryota; kingdom Metazoa; phylum Chordata; class Actinopteri; order Cypriniformes; family Catostomidae; genus Xyrauchen; species Xyrauchen texanus. The sequence goes on from NC_068318.1 coordinate 29,233,574, forward strand.
GCTAGGATCAGATACTGGTTTTGCTGGCTTTTCGATCATGGTAATGTTACAGCAAGGTTGATATGTGATGATGATTTCATTTTTCTCTTAAAATGTCCTGTACTGTAGGAATGTTCCATTTCAATACAGGTTAAAGGGTTAGTTCACCCAAAAATTACAATAAAAATCTTTGCTTACTCACTTCTGTGTTGAAAGTGCACCCATTTGACTTTCTTTCTTTTTCTTTACACAAAGGGAGAACTTGTGAAACAATTTGTGCTCAGTGATGTCATACAATGGCATTTTATGGTGACCACATTTTCAAGCTTCAAAAGGACACAAAAGTATAATTCAGAAGTCTGATAAATTACTCTATAAGATTCGTGATTGTAATGAAAGCATACGCTAAGGTTTGGTGAGAAAAAAAACAAAATGTAATGTATTAGTGAAACTGTTGACAGACCGTTGCTATCCTCTGCATGTTCGTGAGACCAGTAGTTCACTCGGCCTGCTGGCGGAATGTGGCGTTCAGGCGAAAACACGTTTCATTCTAAACGTATCTAAAAACAGTCCGCGACAGCGATCCTAAAGAACAGAACAGAACACAGCTGTACATACTCCAGAGAACTGAACTTAGAAATCAAGTCTGAAGAGTTTGTAGTCCAAGAATTGATGCATTTCTATGCCCAGCCTTATTATATATTTATTTTAGCCGGAGTACTCAAACTGAGAGAGATAGGCTGCATCTGAAATCTTAATCAGTTACTCAGGCTTAACTGACAGCGTTTATGAATGAATGGAAGTCTTAAGGCAACTGGTCTCAGGACAGTTTGAAGAGCACCTTATTTTCATCCTGCCTCTGTATACAGCCTTCGAAGGCAGCATTTTCCAGTTTTCGGACGCAGCCATAGACAGAGAAGGCAGAAGCCACAGTCACACCATTTCCTAACCTGATGGCATACGACACGTAATGAAATGTATGTTTTAATCATCAGAGTTTTTGTCCTAACTGTCCTTGACGAGCGACGGTACATTCTGTCATTCACTTGGTTTCTATTTTCGCCATTATCACGCTGGGTAACACCGCCCGCTGTGATTGCACCGGACCAAATACGTTCTCATAACAGTATATTGCCAGCATCTCATGAGCCGGTTAAAAACAACTTGATTTTGGCCAAGAATGTCACACCTAACTAATGTTTCGCTGAGGTATCGTTCTCTTCAGGCGGAGGTTCAGAATGGAGAACAGGTGACAAACATTCCCGCCCAATCCATCTCTGTTTGATTGAATGTTCTGGTTAAATAAAATAAGTCTGGGCATAGAAATGCATATATTCCTGGACTTCAAACTCTTTTAGACATGTTTTGTTAGTTCAGTTCTCTGGTTTGTTTGCAGCTGTGTTCTGTTCTTTAGTATCACTGCGGCGGACCTGTTTTAAGATAAACAAAACAGTCGCCATAAACTGCCATTGTATGACATCACTGAGCACAGCATTATTTTCACAATTCCTCCTTTTGTGTTAAGAAAAGTCATATTGGGTTATAACAACACAAGGGTTAGTAAACAATTACTGAATTAAACTTTTTGGGTGAACTATCCCTTTAAGCTCAATCGACAACATTTGGCATAATGTTGATTACCGGTACCACAAAAAATACATTTGAGACATCCTTCATTAAAAAAACAACAACAACATCAACAAAACACTGGGTTACATTGAGGCACGTACAATGGAAGTGAATTGGACCAATCGATAAACATTCAAATACATTGTTTTAAATGTATAGCCATTTGACTTAAGCGTTTTTCATGCTAACGTGATTTTAGTGTGATAAATTGCTTACTAAACTTATTTGTGTAAAGTTATATCCAATATTGCAACTTCGTTGTCATGATGACGTAATTGACAAACCCTTAACTTGAGCTTAACTGGAATTGAACCCAGAGCAAAATGTTCAAATTCTTTGAAACTTGATGTATTATTACTAAGGCCTTCAGCTCATTGTAACCCTTGTTAACCTCAAACGTTCCCCATACAGTGGGGTACACATTTGCCTAAAGATAAAACACTTTTTCTCTCACTGCGAACACATTATTACCCCCATTTATTTCTCTCTTTTTGTTGTCTTCTCGCCCCTAAAACACCCACTGATTCCATTTAACACCCTGTTTTGTGTTCTGCACAGCCACAGTCAAACAGCATGAAAAACAGCATAGTCACCAGTCCCAAAGGCACCGTCCCTTCTCCTGCACTGGTATTTACCTCCTTATTCCTCTCTGTCCTCTCTCGATCCATCTTCTCATCCAACCTGTCTGTCGCTTTGGCTTCCATCAGCTGTCTCACATATGTCTGTCTGTGTAAGCGTCTGGCCCATCTAAGACCACCTGCTGTCGACCGTGTGTTTGTGAACGACGCTCGCACACGCTATCTCCATCATTGTCATGTTGACATATCCAATTTTGTGCATTTGTGCATGAACGATGTTTGCGTTTTTCATGGTTGTCTTTTGATCGACAGCAGATTAAACAAATTTTAAGTGTTTGTTTACATTTTGTTTACAACTCTCATTATGTCGCAATCATTTGACTGTTCGTTAAATATACTTGTCTGTACGTGTTTGTTCATTTTTGCTTGTTAACACACACTCTTTTCAATTAACCTAAAGCCTTGAAGTCTGAAGTAATGATGTGCTTCTGTTGATTGTTTATTCTGTTTTAGTTAGACAGTATTGAATCATATGTAATATATAGAAAAAATGATATAACCTAGACAAATTTACACACATTGTTTGTTAAAATGCTGTTTTTGTTTGATATATTGTGAGCCTCTATTGTTACAATTAACCAAATAAACAGCTGTAACGGTAGGCTTTCAACACTGAATAGTTTATTGTGTTTAAAAAGCAAAACTCTTTAGTTTGAAAGTGTTGTAATGTGAAAAGATTGTACATGTCCATTAATCTAAACATCAATCTAAAAAATATACGCATAATATGTTTGACTGTTAAAGGTATGATCTTGATATGCATAGGCTTTAAAGGGATAGTTCACCCCAAAATGAAAATTCTTTCATTATTTACTCACCCCCATGCCATCCCAGATGTGTATGACTTTCTTTCTTCTACAGAACACAAATGAAGATTTGTAGAAGAATATCTCAGCTCTGTTGGTCCATACAATGCAAGTGAATGGTGACCAAAACTCAGAAGGTCAAAAAGGACAAACAGTAAAGGCAGCATAAAAGTAATCCATACGACGCCAGTGGTTTAATCCATGGCTTCAGAAGATACATGATAGGTGTGGGTGAGAATATTTGAGTTATTACAGGTTTTTTTTCTATAAATCTACACTTTTACTTTCACATTCAGCCATCTACTGGTTAGGGCTGGTCAAAGGTGGAGATTTATAGTAAAAAAAGGACTTAAATATAGATCTTTTTCTCACCCACATCTATCATATGGCTTCCAAAGACATGGATTTATCCACTGGAGTCATATGGATTACTTTAATGCTACCTTTATGTCCTTTCTGGAAATTCTGTTTTCTAGTCACCATTTACTTGCATTGTATGGACCTACAGAGCTGATATACTCTTTTAAAAATCTTTGTTTGTGTTCAGCAGTAGAAAGAAAGTCTTACACATCTAGGAAGGCATGGGGGTGAGTAAATGATCAGAGAGTTTTCATTTTTGGGTGAACTATCACTTTAAATTCAAGAAATACCAGCCCTTCTCATGAGATATAGTTTATACTTATATTTTGAGACCAATTACGTAGATTCTAAAGTTTGTTTTACCCTGAATTACAACAGAAAACAGTGTTTTACTATCTATTGCGATTTATACACTTAGCATTTAAGTGTTAGTTCTGTCAAAAATGAAATTCTGTCATAATTTGCTCACTGTCATGTCCAAACCTGTATGTCTTTCTTTCCTCTGTGGAACTCAAAAGCAGCTGTTAAGCAGAATGTTAGTCTCAGTCACCATTCACTTTCATTGCATCTTTTTTCCATACAATGAAAGTGAATGGTGACTGAAACTGACATTGACCTGTTGTGGTCCAGGAAATAAAAGAATGGGTTTGGAACAACAAGAGGGTGAATAAATGATGACAGATCTTTTTTTTTTCTTTTTTTTTTGCTTTGTTTTTTTGTTTGCTGAACTGAATATACAAAAATGTTCAAAGTTGTACATTTCATGAACTTCTCATCAGCTCTACAGTGTTTTACACTGGAATTAGATGCAATCACATCTCTGGACTGGCTTCAGATCTTTGGCTTTTGAGCTTCGGCTGTCCTCTGCCTTTAACCAGAGAGCCACCTCCAACTAATAACCTCATCAACTTCCTCTTTAACTCCATCTCTCTCCGTTTCTTGTTCTGCTAACACAATCTTGTTTTATTCTTGCCATATCTCAACTCCATGTCATTTTGCTCCTCTTTTCTCTCGCTTTCTCCTTTTCTTCTTCTTTCTCCCTCTCACTTTAGGAGCCTCAGACCACTGTTATCCATAATCCAGTGGATGGGATCAAGGTATATCCTTCCCCACCCCCTCTTCCCTCCTCCCCATCCTTTCTTTCATCCTCCACCTCTCTCCTGTTCTCTGCTTCTGTTGCCAGTTCCTGTGTTGTGTGATGGAGGCGAGATTGTTTTGGATTTGTGACTGCTTCTGTATGAGAAAAGAGCTTGTCGTACTTGCAGTGTGTTAGCAAGAGTATAGCATCTAGTTTAATGTTCAATGTTAATTGTTCCAATCAAAGCAATGAAACATTGCCAGGATCGTTATAATTAATGAGTTGGCACAAGGAAGTAAATTACATCTTAGCATAAAGTAAACATGCACAAGTTTAGTGCAGAAAGTAAAGACAACATGAAACATGAAATTTTATTTCTGTAATTTGACGTGTTTTTGAGTGAATCGGGACGTTCAACAAGGATAAATTGTGGTGTGGCACTGGATTTTATCCATCGTAATTGATTGAATCATGAAAAGAGGGTGTTCCGTTCCAAAATCGACAGCCTGATCTCATAAAAATTATGTGACTTGTGTCAACATTTTTGCAAAATAATATTACCTGGTTCATTACACGTATTGCGGCAGTACAATGGTTAAATGTCCAATGTGTGGTGCTAAAATTATGTTTAATTTTCACTCTGAGTTTTAAATAAACAAAACTTACCTCTTTCCCTAAACCTTAAACCTAAACCTAACCATTAGTGCAGGGGTGTAACTACAGGGAGGGAAATTTGTGCATCTGCCCTAAAGACCAGGATTAGAGGGGGCCCGCAACAGTTGACCAAATGAAACCATAAAAATGATCAGGGGCCCGAGGGGTGATGAAAAACGACGATGCCCCACAAGGAAGGGGCCCGACAGTTTCTTTTCACTGGGGTCCACGAGATCCAAGTTACACCACTGCGATAGTGTCATAAATGGATTTACTGGATATACATAAGCATGCATGTCATTTTGTGGTGCTTCTATGGCACGTTCGGCTCATGTGTCGATTCGTGATCTCATTAGGACTCCGGTGCTTTGCATCGTAAATGCATCGCAAGTCAGTTCTGATGACTTAAGCTTATAAATGGAGTTTATTATGTAATCCAAATGTTAAAATGTGTCACCTTAAAAGTCATGCGCTTTAGTAAAAGTGTTTATATGTCAGAAGAAAGCATTGCGTGAGGAACAGAGTGAAAAGTACGTGTTTATAAACCGATAATCTACCGTTTTACTCATGATTGGTGTGGATGAAAATGTAAGTATTTGTTGTTGTAGTGCCTTCAGTGTTTATTTCACCGGGAAACTGCCCCAATGCATTCAATGAGCCACCTAAAAATAATTTGGCATAAAGTTAAGTATATTAACGTGATTCTACGAGACCAGGTTGAAAATTGAGCCAGATGTTGAAAGGGGAGGGCATAAAAAAAAATAAGATTACTTAGTGATGTCATCTAAAAAGACAGTGTTTCGGGGGCGGAGCCAACAACATTTTCATGAAAGATTAGAGTGCATTTTGATTTCATGTTGACTTTAACCCTTTAAAACCTGGCATATGAAAGAATCGCCAGAAAATACAAATGTTGTTTTTTGTACCACTAGACAAACTATAAAAATACATTGTAATGTATCATATTTTATACAGTAGGATTTAAAGGTCATTATCCTCCAGAGGCTCAGCAAGGAGATTTGTTATTTAAGTTTATATTAGCCCATACATGCTACAGTGGTAGATTTTGGGGTATTATCAGAGAACTCCCTGGGCTTTTCAGAGATACCAATAACCATAACAACATCCTCTGCTTGGTCTATTAATATGGATTGAATTGTATTTCAATTCATTTCAGCACATCAAATACAATATGGATAAAATCTTTTTTTTTTTACAATAAACAATTTTTATCTAATGTATTTTATGCACAAAACATACTATTGACATAAAAAAGGAAATTGTGAAACCTTTTTTGCTGGGTCTCAGGAACTTATGGTGGGATGACATCATCATAGCTTGTAATGTAAAATAATGAGATCTTTATAAGGACAAAGCAGGGTGCATATATAAAAATACACAGAAATTAGTTCACGCTTTAAATATATCTAAATATAAAAAGTATATGTCTGAATTTTCAAAGCTCTGTAATTGTATTTTATTTATTTTTTTTGGTGGCCATGAATGTAATGTAATGGTGATTGAGAAATACCTCAAAAGCCTGTTGTATCATATTTGATCATTTCAACTGGCTTTTTCAATAAAATAATATACAAACTTTTAAACAAGCACAAGTTGCTTATATTCAGCAAATATTCATTTAAAATATCAGTAACAATGTAATTATTACTATTACTTTTAATTTATTAAAATAAGCTGTCATTTATCCCAACATAAGATTAACTTTTCGCATAAGTCCGCCACCATTTTAAATAGATCGAAACAAATATTGAAATTTTTTTTTTTCACAAATAACCACTAGATGGTGCCATAAACAAGTGAAACATACCATATGTTTATTGGCTTTTCAGCTTGAACAGAGAGTGAAAAAGGAGCTGTCAAACGTTGTGTATCATATTTGATACACACAGCATTATAGGGTTAAGGATGCAGTTGACATTTATTTTTGCCACTTTTTATCAATAAGAGATACTGTAGTATTTTGCGAGAGGAGTTGGTTTGGGACACTACGCAGACCGGATTCAATGGATTCCCCCTCCTTTGGGACCCATATCACCAGAGGGTGTTCACTCCTAAAGCTTCTTCATTTATTAGATGTCAGAAGTTAAATGCAAGCTATTAAATGCATTTACTGTGTGTGGGTGGTTACATGCATATGCAGACGGGAGGGTTCAAAGTGGCTGCAGCTGTGTACTCAATGCTGCTATCTGGGAGACTCAAGTGGAGATGCACAACAGCGCAGAGAGGAGCAATATTAAATGTAGCTGGGAGGCTGATGGGTGAACCAGCCTGAGATTAAACCTACATATACAGTATGGCTAGGAAGGATCCAAATATATCAAACCATTTATATCTGTGGTTCTCAACTGGTTTTGCTTCAGGACCCAGATTTTACATTGGATCACAGGTGGTGACCCATCACAGTACCAACATTATTTAATTGTCGTAAAATAAAAAATTAAATATGTTAATATTACCATGAATTGCATAGGCCCAACCGTCTGAAAAATTATTAACCAAAATAGGCTGAATAGGAAAATTGACCATTTTCCTATTGACCGAAAATCCGTAAACAACAGCACAAGTGTGCTTCAGTTGGCTGACACACAGAACAAACTATGCACCAAACATTGTGTCAATATGATGCATATTACTAAGTAATATGACAAAATACCATGGTTTAGCGCTTGGTTGGATGCACAGACATTGTCGTCACCAACAAAAGAACTTGGAAGTCTTTTCTCCTCCTCCTTAAATGTTTATTAGCCTATTCCTTTTGATATACCAACTGAGCAAGATCTATTGTTAGTTGCATTTTATTATTTGCATTCAGCATTGTATTTTCTTTGCTGTCCTCGTTGAGAACCACTTTTGTACACTACTATTGACATTGTCTTTCACTAGAAGTGAATTATGTTCTTCATTAGTGGTGATGATGATTATCTCATTCATTTCAGTGTTGATATTGGTTGTGCTTTATCGCAGTTAGTCTGTGACGGTCGCACTTGTTTTGTTATTTGGTGTATATGTGTGAACAAAGATTTGAGATCAGTGAGTGATTGTATTTGTCTGTTCCACAGGAATCTTCGGACAGCAGCAACACCACAATTGAGGATGAAGATGTCAAAGGCGAGTGGCATTCTGCAAAACTGTTTATTTGCTGCAAAGTTAATTTGTTGCAAAATTGTCTGTCTGCCAGAAGCACCGGTGTAAAGCGGAGGATGGCGGGGCTTGGCTGGAACAACGCATGCCTGGTCCCCAATCAGCCTGATGGGGGCGTGTGATGGATAAAGGTGGCCGGTGACAACGGTTTGAGAGAGAGAGAGAATGACATGGAGCTGCTTTTGTGTTTATGTTTGTGTCTTTCTCTCGAACCGTTGTCACCGTCCCCCTTTATCCCTCGCGCGCCCCCATCAGGCTGATTGGGGACCAGGCGTGCGTTGTTCAAGCCCGGCCCCGCCCTCCTCCGCTCTACAACCGGATAATGCTTAGATGCTGAATCGGGTGCTAAAACAAAACACACACAATGTGGGCACACAACGCTATCAGTGGGCAATATTCGTTATTGGAAATATCGAAATATCTGTACTGATAAGCAGGTGTCTTGGGCCACGTCCAAACTAACTCATTTTCATTTGAAAATGCATTCATTTCGCTAAGTTTATGCCTTTCATCCACTCTAGAACAGTGTTTTCCTCCAACAAAAAATGTCTCTTGTGTATTTAAGCCCTTGTTTTCCCTGTTTCCTTTGTCAGTTTTTGCATGCTTTGGCTATGCTCTGTGCTAGGTTCCCCGTGTTTTGCGTTTCCTTTTATTCTGTGTTAGCTTGTTTATTTTTCAGTTTAATAAAGCTGCGTGTAGATCCTCATTCCTTGCCTGCCTCATCACAGATCTGTGCAAGAACTGACAAAGGAAACAGGGAAAACAATGGCTTAAATACACAAGGGAAAACAAGGAACACCTGGGGAAACAATCAGGGAGAATCAATCAAGGATTAAACTACAAGGACTGCAAAACTAACACAGGAAACTAAATAAGAATTCCAACATAATGGCACAAAAACAAAAGACAACAGGGATCATGACACCCATAAAGCAATGTGAATGACGTGATGGGGAAATGTAAAACTAATGATTTAAAGCTGTTGATTATAATTATATTAAAACGTTTATTGCAAAACATTCAAACAGTATATGGAGGTAATTTGTGAGTGGGTGGTCTCTGCAGAGCTCTTTGGACACACTTTGCTTGCCAGATACTCTGAATGGTGGATCTTTCTCAACAGGATCATGAGTAGTGTAGTTTTTCAGCACAACTAAACACGATTTTTTTAAATGAAGTTGAAGTAATGCAGACTGATGGCTTTAACAGAAGCATTTACCATCGATGAACAACCTTGGAGCTTACGGTAGGTCTGTCTTTAAAGGTTTATAAGATCAAGTCCCCTGTGGGATTTTTTGGGGGATTCTTCTGGAACCAGACTGTTGCACTCTATTGAAGGCAGATGGTGCACATTTTTTTAATACCATTTTATTTCATTGTTCAGATGGAAAACAAAACAAGTCAAACATGTTTCATTTTAGATTTGAACAAACTTTGATAGAGTTTCGTCCTCATTGTATCATTGTTACGACATAACCCTGAGGTTCAAACTGAACGAAAAGCCTTCAAGATATCAAGAGTCCCTCTGAGTTCGTAAGTTCCAGAAGAAGTGTTCTCTTAATCCTACTCTCTGAGATGCAGCTCTTCTGGGAGACACATTTGGGAACGCTGTGAGGCCACCTTGAATTTATTTTTATCTCTTGGAACGAGAAATGTGAGATATGTGGGCTAGGGTTGTGTGCGTGTATGCACGTGAGTGTGTTTAATCCACATGAGTAAATGTAAGTTCACCTTGCACGATTTTGTTCATTGTGTAGTATGTTATATTCTGATTGGTGGTGTAACAAAAGTGGCCGGGGCTAATTATTGCACTTCCTGTAAATTGCTTGACCTTTATAAAAGGTTGCAGTCATATCATTAAATAGCATGGCCGTTCTATTTTTCCTCTCCCCAACGCCCACCTCTGATATCTGTTTTCTGCCCTCGTTTCTCAGTTTTATCTTTTCAAATTCTCCCCAACTTCTCCTTCCCATTCATCAGGTAAAAGCCTAGATAGTGGTTCAATAAAAGCCCCCTCTGAAGTCAGCCAATCACCTCCGGGCTCCGCCCCCGCCATCTTCTGTAAGTCTAAGAATTATCTCCACTTGTTTGGTTTGGCCTGTCTGGTTTGTACAGCATCTATCAGCCCATATTAACTTCAACAAACCCCTGTGAATGTCACTCCATCAGGTGCTGTTTGTTTCCTATACTTAATTAATGGCATGGTGTAGTTGTTAAAGCTCACAATTGGTAATTGCAAGACCAATTATTTCAATCGATATGGATTTAATTAAAGGTGCAATATGTACTAATTTTCATGTAATATTTGCCTTTTTTTTGCCAATGCGTGAACAGCTTGTAACGCAATTTAATTTAGCCCTTCCCTGACTTCCTAGGTTGCCTATTAAATCCTGTTGACTGATTTTCATGCGAATGGAGAGGGTCGTTGTGATGTGACGTTTATGCGCGCTCCCGAGAGCATTGCCTCAGTAATAGCTTCTCTTTCGCTATTCAACAGCGTCAACAGACAGTCTTCAACACTAGTTAACATTATCTTAGAGATGGAATCCAAAAAACGTCCGGCTCCCAAAAAAAAAAAAAAAACTCAAATGTATCTACTCAATCCTGTCTGGCGTCGCGGGAACGTGATCGTGGTCGAGCAAAAACTAGAATGAACATCGGCAGTGCATTTGGTTCCTGGAGGGACCTCCGTTCGGTTTTGGGGAGCAAAACCGACGCTGAATTGGCATTCTTCTTATTGGACAGGTAAGCTTACATAACATGTGAAATATAGTGCAATAAGGATTGATCTGTGTAATTTTAGCTAACTTGATCTTGCCTGCTAACGCTGATGCTACCTTGCTTCGTAACTTTCAAATAATTTCAACGATCTTCTCTTTATATAAAACTCAGGTATACAGGATAAATTCAAGCAAATACGCTGGTTTCTTATTCGTGGTACAACATATGACATACAATAGTGCAACAGTGCAGCGCAACAGTAAACTGTCTGGTATAGTTCGGTCAGCATGATGCCAGTGAATCACGTTCAGTCTCTTTGTACATTACATCATTGTTTTGGCTGATGCTCGTGTCCCTATGGAGTGTGTGCACGAGCACGAGCAACAGGCAGCTGGCTGCAGTTCACTTAACGGCCACAGGTGTCATTAATAACAAGGGTTTCTGAATCGTACATACTGCACCTTTAAGTGTAGCAGTAAGGGGATTTCATCACCATGCCATTCAAAGAGCATAGACTATCTATTTGGAATCTAAATCTTTCCTTCATGCTCTAGTAGTCTAATGGTGATACACTCCCTGCTGTTGTATGTGCTGCCCCTCTATGGCAGAAATTGGAGTGGCATGCATTCAAGCACCTTACCTGCATGCAAAGCCATCATCTCTCCACTTGAAATGCATTTTCATTGGAATCTTCACCATCATGTTCCCTCTTACCATTGGTCATCATTACCCCTTCCCCCATGTGTATCCAGCCACCAAGCTGAGTGACATCCTGGGCTGTGCACGCAGGGGCTCGGGGCCTTCAGCCATGCCTGAAAGAGAAGCAGCTGCCCTCTCCACCCCCTCTCCTCCACACACCCCTGTCATACAAAGTGAGTACAGTGCCCCCTGCAGACGTTTGTGCACAGGGTCCAAATTTAACTTTTTGCCTCACTCACCAGTGGCTAGTGGAAAAATTAACAGCCATAAATCTTTTGTATCTTAACCTTTTTTTTCTTCTTTTTTTTTTTTGGTGGTTATTTTGACTCCTTTATAAAAGGGTTTGCAAAGTTCTGCAAGACAATGGAAGGGTTAAACTCTATCAATCAAATTACAGTTTTCATTATTTAGCTGTTTTTCACTTGTACATTTGCAACAAACAGCAGAGGACTTGTACTAAACATTCTCTCAAAACATCAAAACTCCTCGTGAATTTTTCTCAAATTTTAAAGTACTTACGATTTAAAAAATGTGTCTTCCTTGCTAGACTTTTGGTTTTGGTTGGAAAGAGGTAAAAAGAGGTAAAAGTTGTTGGTAAAGTTGTTCTCTAGTAGACTGTTTTTATCTCTCTCCAACATTTTGTGAGTAACAACTACATTTAAAATGACCATTTAGGGTGTGTTTGGAATTCAGAAGTCAACGGTGAAATTGCGCTGGTTGATGTCAGTATTGGGGGAGCTATTTTGAAACTGCAGTTAGGATGAGAACAGGTAAATGAGATACGTGATATTTATTGCTCTCTTCATTGAGCAGTTGCTGTGCTAACCATAGCATAGTCAATAAGCTTCACTACTTAGTGCATTACTCAAGCATTTAGGATGCTCACATTCAATGTCACTAGCTAGTACATAAAGGAATAAAAGAGATGAATCGGACAGTTACTTTGACATATCTCATTTTGTTGGGTTTACATTCAATTAGGTTCCCTCCAAAGTATTTGAGTTAAGTTACATAGTAATTATAAGTTAAGAAAACTCATTTCAAACACATTGAACCACTCTAATCAATTGAATCAACTTCAGCCAAAGAGTTTATTTTTTATTTTTTTGTTTTTGAGTGAAGGCGTCCAAGGTTACGCAATCGTAGAAGAAGGCCAAGTCACTTTAAAGGTGCACTTAAGTTAACTTTTGTTGTTTATCAGTATTTTGACTATTTAAAATAGTTTTTTTCTAGTTTTATTAGTGTATATTAAGTATACATTTGTGCTCAATTTAATGTTACTGTCATGTATAATGTTAATGTTACTGTTAATGTCACCCAATTTGTGTAACCCTTATGAAAATGAACCATGGTTTTCTAAAGTAATATTAAAGTGACCATGACTATAGTAACCATGGTTAATTTTGTGGTTACAATGGTTTCACTATGGTTACACTATGGTCAATGTAGTAAAATCGTGGTCATCCTAATTATCAACGCAACATAACACTTCTGAACGTCTGATTGAGGAATTTATAAAATCATCCAACTGTCGTATATCTGTCTAGCTTCAATGTAGCAAGCTCCCTTTTGTTAATAGCTTGTAGTGTAGCTAACTACTTTTTTTAAAGAGCAGCTTGACTGAAGTCAACTACTTCAGTTATGAGAAGCTTCAAGCTTTTAGCTTGGAAATACACAAGCTTCACTCGTCACAGTAATGGTAAACCCCAAAACTCCAGTATAACAGAAATTCTTCTAAATCTCATTATAACAAAACATACATTATCAAGTATCCCCCTTTATCTTCACCTTGCACAAAAACACAAAATAACACTTAATTTTAACTTAATTTACTCTCCCTATCGAGTCCCATGTCAAGTATGCTGGGAACTAGAAATCCCCTACCCAATTTCAGTTTAACAAACCAAAAATATTCATGTTGTCCAACCAGAAATGGATTAAAGTCATTTTTTTTTTTAATTGAAACAACTCATTAAATTAGGTTCACTTGGTTACATGCATTTTTTTAAGAATTTTTTGTTTTGTTTTGATGCAGCTTCATTCAAAATTGTGTATGAATTTATGTTTTCAGTTAAAGAGGCCATTGTACAAATTCAATTTTCACAGTGAGCCATGATTCAATTAATCCAAGAGTGAAAATATCCAATAACAGGGCAGTTACTGAAATTACACATGTAGTATTCGGCTGATCATGTCATTCTAACATGGCAGCCCCCATTAGGGGATCCTTTCCATCTAAAATAAAACTGATTTTATAAGGTTAATGTTATGATCAGGGCTGGACTGGTAATCTGGCATATGGGCATTTTCCCAGTGGGCCGACGCACTTTGGGGCCGATCAGGGGCAGACTGGCCATTGGGAGAAACGAGAGGGCCGTCTGCGAAACGGGCCGAATGGGCCGTGATAAGATAAAATGAGCATTGTTTTCATATCGTTTATTTTAACCGGTTCATTAGCATGAACGGCACGAAGGAACCGATTCACTTAAATTATTACGAGTGAGAGAGAGAACGGCTTAGGTGAGCGCATTTGATTACTACTTTGGCTCCATTACCACATTTGCAACACAATGTGACAAATGTAGTGTTTTGTGATGCTAGGGCACTACTCGTTGGAAAATATAGCTTGTTACTGGAAAAACTACACTGTTTTGATCATAGCCAAACTACTGTATCACAACTGAAAAATTTAATCAAGCTTTGCTATTTTTAGCTAGTTACTCCCCAACACTGCTTACCAAATCCAATTACTAATTTTTACTGGCATTTGGCGAGTGCTAATTTTGGACCCTGCTCATGCACTGTCTATTGGCCCAAGCCTTTATCATGTCCTCTTGTTATTGATGCAGATCCCCTCTGGTCAGACACAACTTTCCCCTGCATCTTGTTATTTCATTGTCATTTGTCTGATGTTGTTGTCATCAGTTTTCTGTTTATCTCTTTACATGTTCTCCATTTCTTTGTCTCATTCATGATGGCATAATCCTCACTTACCTGATCCGCGTAGCCCGGTTCACAGATCTGGTGAGCAGTGTGGGCCGCGTACCCGCCCCGCAACCTCAGGCTGAGACGACAACCTTTCGAAATTCTGCCCCCCCTCCCCAGCACTCCTCCCCCCCAACCCCACCTCCCTCCAGTCCCTCTGTTTCTGTGCAGAGTGAGTACAGCCTGTTGAGTGTGTGTGTGTGTGTGTGTGTGTGTGTGTGTGTGTGTGTGTGTGTGTGTGTGTGTGTGTGTGTGTGTGTGTGAGAATTTCAACTTTCCACAAAGTCTGGTCCACATTACAACTTACAAATCTTGCCAAGGACTGCCTACTTTGATAGTAAGGGGCCATTTGACTGGCATGTAAATTAACCAACCACGTTTTCCATTTTCTACTTGACGTATAGAAGCGGGTAAATCTGAAACTTCATATAAAATGGAAGTAAGATGGGTTGTGAACGGCATTTCATGTTGGCTTTAACAGTCTGTGGGTGTGCCGTCTGAGGCTGAATCTTCCCTCAAAGCATTTTCTTGGTATATTCTCATCAGCCAACTGTACCAACACATGACACTCAAAAATATCAGCAGAAACTGTGTTTTTCCAGTTAAGAGCACAGCATGACCATGTTTTGTGGTTCCCTGATAGAACATGCACTGGCATACTTCACTGGTCGTACATCTATACATATCTGTTGGTTAACAGTGAAGTTGCAGGAGGAAGTGTGTCAGGTTTATCGCAGCTGATACCACAGTCAGAGTTACTTGATCAGGCCTGTGGTGTCACATTGACAAGGAGAACCTGAAGGACGTGTTAAGGCCACTAAGCTCCTCTAAATTGGAGCAGGAAGCTGTGAAGGGAGGGAGAGCGAGAGTGAGAGAAAGAAACAGGGAGTAAGCCTTATCTGAGGAGGCAGAAATAGCTCCAACAACTCAGCAGCTCCATGCAGTTAACAGGGAAAAGACGGAAGAAGACAAGATAGAGGAAAGTTGCGGAAATTGCAGCGGCAGTTCATTCAGACTTAATGCATTGTTAAATGTCACATACTCCAGCTGCATGGAGATTAGATAAAGAATTAGTTTTTGTGAGCATATGTGCATTTACAAGTAGGCAGGTGAAGGTACAAATTGAATCAGAAGAGAGAGATACAAATTCAGTTTAGTCAGAGATTTTGGGAAGAATGGATGAAGGTCTAGACTGAAGACTATGACTGAGAAACCAGGTAAGTCCACAGCTGAGCTAGTGTCTTAAACCTTAGGTCATGTGCCCTCGCTGACCTCTGCCTATGTTTCATATATCTCGCATATGTTACAATATCTCGACACAAGATAGGGTTTTAAATGCATAATGGTTTTAATTATTAATTGCACTAAATTAACACGTTAAATTGTCAACCTTAGTGTATGCACAAATGAGATGTAAGAACTATAGCAGAATAAAGCAAATTTGTTGACTTGGATTATAGCGCATGCGCCATATTGTAGTACGGCCTACTTTGTACTGTCATTTTATTTATTTTTGGAACTTATTTTGGAACTTGACAGTTCCAGTCGCTGCTCTTTTCATTGAATGAGACCTTATTCACTTGTATACCTTATATCTTTGATTTTTAATGGGAATGACAATGAGGCTGTGAGGGATAGATTTATAGAGAATCAGAATGAGCTTTATTGCCAAATATGCTTACACATACAAAGAATTTGTCTTGGTGACTGTAACAAAGTTCAGTGGAAAGGAGGAGGCGAGAACCGGCTTGACAATATAAATAATCTTTTAATAGAACAAAATGACACAAATATAAACACATGCAGGGCAGCTGCCCGTATCTCTCTCTCTCTCTCTCTCTCTCTCTCTCTCTCTCTCTCTCTATCTGCCACCTCCAGTCGTCTTTATCCCTCTCGAGGGCTAATTAGCCTGATTAGGGGCCAGGTGTGCAGCATCATGGTAAAATGTTAAATGGTCTGCACTTATATAGCCCTGTTTATTAACCTTAGAGGTTACCAAAGTGCTTTACACTGTGTCCCATTCACCAATTCACACACACTCATACACCAATGGCGGCAGAGCTGCCATGCAAGGCGCTAGCGTGCCTTTGGGAACAACTTGGGGTTCAGTGTCTTGCCCAAGGCACTTCGGCATGTGGAGTCATGTGGGCCGGGAATCAAACCGCCAACCCTGCGATTAACAGCCAACCTGCTCTAACACCTGAGCCACAGCCGCCCACATCATGACCCGGCCCTACCATCCTCTGTGCCACACTCCTCCACTCCACACGTCCGTATGTGCCATTGAAGAGATGGTATGTCTGTCCCTCACAGCCTCATTGTCATTCTTATTAAAAATCAAAGATGGCGCTAGCGTGAAGAAGGTCTTTTGGGAAGAGTTCATAAAATCCTTTTAAAATTTTCCATTTTGTGTTCCATGGAACGGGGAGTAAATGATAAGAGAATTTTACCTTTTGGATGAACTATTTGTTAAAAGTTGTTTTAAATTTTGGTTTGAGATAAATGGTGAGACCGAGGTGGAATTATTCATCTTGAATTGTGTGTGTTTGTGTGTGTTGGTGTATTGTGTGTGTTGGTGTTTTCCATACAGCACGCAAGCAGGAAATCATCAAGATCACGGAACAGCTGATAGAAGCCATCAACAATGGGGACTTTGAGGCCTATGCGTAAGTCACTGTCTGCTTTCTTATAAATATGGCCTACATTCGGTGTTGATCTCGTCAACAAACTTACTGATAAAAATGTTCATTGTTGGAGTTTTTTATTTATTTATTTTGTCAACGATAAAACACAAAAACAAATTATGACGAGAAACAAATACTGCAAGATATTAACAGTGCACAAACACTATTTATATATTTATTTTAAAGGAACAGTACACCCAAAAATTTAAATTCTCACATCATTTACTCACCCTCATGCCATCCCAGATGTGTATGACTTTCTTTCTTCTGCGGAACACAAAGAAAGATTTTTAGAACAATATCTCAACTCTGTTGGTCCGTTCAATGCAAGTGATATGATAGGTGTGGGTAAGAAACAGATCAAGTCCTTTTTTACAAAAATTCTCCTCCCTGCCTAGTAGGTGGCGATATGCACAAAGAATGTGCATCTATCTTATCACTTCAGAAGACATGAATTTAACCACTGGTGTGGTGTGGATGACTTTTATGCTGCTTTTATGTGAATATTGCAGCTTTAAATTTTTGGTCATCGTTCACTTGCATTCAGTGGACCTACAGAGCTATATTCTGTACATGTGAGAAAGAGATTAATCAGCTATATCCACAGCATAAACTTAATATAACAACTTACAGTTCATCTGCACAGACAATGAAGCGAAATAATTTTCTATCAAGTTTGTGCCTTTTTTAACATTATTTTCAATTAAAATGTTCGTTTTGCTGACTAAAATTATATGCTATTTCAGTTAGAGTAAAACGGACTAATTGACTTTTTTATAAAAAGACAAAAATGAAGTCTAAAATAAAAAACTGAACACTGCCTACATTCAATCATGGCAACCAACATCAAACAAACGTGCTTATTGTTACAGGAAAATCTGTGACCCTGGACTGACCTCCTTTGAACCCGAGGCTTTGGGGAACTTGGTTGAGGGAATGGACTTCCATCGATTCTACTTTGAAAACTGTAAGTGTGTTCAAGCAGCAATGGCTATAACCAGTAGACACCGAATCATTCCTGTCTAATCTAAGGGGCTTGACATCACTCAAAATGCCAGTGCCAGCTTTTTCCGTACATGTATGCTTCTTTACAGTGCTTGCAAAGAACAGTAAGCCCATCCACACCACCATCCTGAACCCTCACGTGCACCTTATCGGAGAAGATGCCGCCTGCATCGCATACATACGCCTCACCCAGTTCGTGGATGCGCAGGGCCGGCCGCGCAGCAGCCAATCAGAGGAGACCCGGGTGTGGCATCGCCGTGACACCAAATGGCATAACGTTCACTTTCACTGCTCTGGTGCGCCAGCCGCCCCTCTCCAGTGAAGGTGTGGATCTGGATTTGTTTCATTTGTTTTCATTTTTCGTTTAAGGATCCCTTTAAAGCATTAAACATGCTGAGTTGCACTTATTTACGACGAGATGTTGTGACACTGTCAACAACAGTTGTGTTTTTTGTATTTCAGTGTGGCCCTGCTATGTATGTTTTAGATGTGAGCGCACCTTACGGAGGTAAAGGACAGGGAGGACTAATAGTACGGCACCGGGGGTCCAGCGTAAGACCGCTCTGAAATCTCCAGCCTTCCAACTCTGGACACAGATGTCCTCCCTTGCATGCAAACCAACAGTCATTACTCTTCCTGCTGAGCTGCTCTCGATAACGCATCCAGACAACCCCTACCATTCTGACTCCGACGCAACCGAGCATGCTACGCACACATCCTCCTTTTACAACCGATCACCTTTGTGCCAAGACGGCATCAATCATCGAGAACATTCATTGACTTCAGGTTCCCATCTAGAATTATAACCTTATGTTATAACCACTATTATAACCTGCACGAATGCCATTTTTCCCCACAATCCCGTCACTGGCCCTCTGCCTCCAAAGTAGATCATGTTGTAATAAAATATTATTATAATTATTGAATTTATTCTTATTGTTACTGCTATTATTATGATTAATACTTCTGTCAGGATTCTAAGTATTGCTGTTGTTCTATTGGGATTGTATATTTGATGGTCAAAATGACTGATGTTGGTGGTAACATTCGTTTCACTTTTGTTTTTTGGTTTGGTTTGGTTTCTCTCCTTTCTTTAAAGCATGAATTCTGAGTATTATTGATTTCATTATTTTTTTTTGATTACATTTATTTTGGCAGCACTGTACAGGTTAAAGTTCATAGCTCACTAATCACATGACTTAACACATACTGTATGTGGTGACCAGACTTTCTGTTGCCATGATCAGTGTTTGTATTGTCAGGGTGCTGTCTTTAAATCACTTCATGGTCATCATTAACTTTAATTATGTGTTTTTCTATGAGAGATCTGTGAGGCAGCTGATATCATCAAAGCACAGAAGTTTCCCTCATTCTGCTTCATCTGCAGGTTGCCAAATTAAACTTCCATGAAACTGAGCTCCCCCCCCCCCTCTCTCTTTCTCTCTTTCTCTCTCTCTCCCCTTCCCGATCTCTCTCTCCCTCTCTCTCGCTCTCTCTCTCTCTCTAAATCAGAGCATAATCTAATTTATTAGGCTATAATAATCCAGTTCAGTGTCTCTGTGGTGACCAGCAGCAGATGTGTCTGTATTTACAATCATTGCTGATCTGGTCTTGTTTGCCCATCAAAGGTTTCTGAATTAATGGTCTGTGAGAAGGATTGTAGGGATTTGGGGGTGAATCTCACGAAACCTGTCAAGAATATGTCTGGGTAATATTTTAACTTTGAGATAAAAGAGAATATATTTGGGAATTTAAAAAAATGAAAACGAATTTGTGGGGGGTATTTTGTCATTTAAATAATGCATGAATAATGAAGAAAAAAATGTGATAGCCCTAAATTATTTATGCAAAAAAATGTCTTATGCAAAATAATAATAATAATAATGTATTATTATTATTATTAGTAGTAGTAGTAGTAGTAGTAGTATTAATAATATTTATAATTATACATAATTCATATTTGTTTTATTTAATATGAATAATTTTTGATTTATCAATTTCTGTTTTATTTTTGAAGTGAAATGTGACCTTGACATAATTTTATTGTGAGATTCAACCATGTGTTTATATTCATACTAGGAATATAATTATCAGGTTACTTTCTCTAATCAGTGAAATAGATATTTTTATTCAGGATATTGTAGGTCTGAGAAGATGAGAGTTATGAAAGAATATTGCAAGTTGTGTTGATTTATAAGAGCCCTTATTCAAAAGCAGTAGGGAATGTACTGCTGTGTGCTGGCCAACAGTGAGATTTAAATAGCCATTCTGGTTACCACGGTGATGAACACCTTGTGAATTCTCTTAATTGAGACTCGTACAGAAGTTTGGGAGAATTTGAACATGTTTCTAATTTTGTCAGGAATATTGTATTTCACCTTGACTACAGCTCTCATTCATTGTTTTCTTGTTTATCTGTATATGTGGGTTTTTAACCTTTTTTGTATGTTATTTATGTGGTTTGAGAGGGTTTGTTGTCTTTGCGTCATTTTAATGTGTGTATGCATGCGTGCATGTATGTGTTACTATACAATGGCACTGAAATCCTGAATGTGAAGTTCACTATATAAGTGTTGAAAGCCATAACGCACAGTCGTCTTTGAGCAAGAATTACAGCTGATTTAAAGGATCAGCAGATGTTTTTGTCATTGCTGTTGTCTTTTTTTAATTTGTGTACTTTACACTTAAAGGGGCAGTTCAACTAAAAATGAAAATTCTGTCATCATTTACTCACCCTCGTGTTTTTCCAAACCCCATGGAACACAAAATGAGATGTTTATTAGTATGTTAGCCTCAGTCACCATTTACTTTCATTGCCTATTTTTTCCCATACAATAGAAGTGAATGGTAACTGTTACATCCCTGTATAGTGTGCCGTGTGTAATTGTTTTGTTTGTTTTTTAAATCTCTCTCTCGCTCCCTCTTCTGGTGTGGATAGTAAAACCCACTATTGGGCTGAATTGTGGGGGTTGGGTTCATTTGGTACTCACAGGTGATGGAGGTTACCAGCATGCCTATACAGGTCCTTCTCAAAAAATTAGCATATTGTGATAAAGTTCATTATTTTCCATAATGTCATGATAAAAATTAAACTTTCATATATTTTAGATTCATTGCACACCAACTGAAATATTTCAGGTCTTTTATTGTTTTAATACTGATGATTTTGGCATACAGCTCATGAAAACCCAAAATTCCTATCTCAAAAAATTAGCATATTTCATCCGACCAATAAAAGAAGTGTTTTTAATACCAAAAAAAGTCAACCTTCAAATAATTATGTTCAGTTATGCACTCAATACTTGGTCGGGAATCCTTTTGCAGAAATGACTGCTTCAATGCGGCGTGGCATGGAGGCAATCAGCCTGTGGCACTGCTGAGGTGTTATGGAGGCCCAGGATGCTTCGATAGCGGCCTTAAGCTCATCCAGAGTGTTGGGTCTTGCGTCTCTCAACTTTCTCTTCACAATATCCCACAGATTCTCTATGGGGTTCAGGTCAGGAGAGTTGGCAGGCCAATTGAGCACAGTAATACTATGGTCAGTAAACCATTTACCAGTGGTTTTGGCACTGTGAGCAGGTGCCAGGTCGTGCTGAAAAATGAAATCTTCATCTCCATAAAGCTTTTCAGCAGATGGAAGCATGAAGTGCTCCAAAATCTCCTGATAGCTAGCTGCATTGACCCTGCCCTTGATAAAACACAGTGGACCAACACCAGCAGCTGACATGGCACCCCAGACCATCACTGACTGTGGGTACTTGACACTGGACTTCAGGCATTTTGGCATTTCCTTCTCCCCAGTCTTCCTCCAGACTATGGCACCTTGATTTCCGAATGACATGCAAAATTTGCTTTCATCCGAAAAAAGTACTTTGGACCACTGAGCAACAGTCCAGTGCTGCTTCTCTGTAGCCCAGGTCAGGCGCTTCTGCCGCTGTTTCTGGTGCCTGTGCACAGTGGCTCTGGATGTTTCTACTCCAGACTCAGTCCACTGCTTCCGCAGGTCCCCCAAGGTCTGGAATCGGTCCTTCTCCACAATCTTCCTCACGGTCCGGTCACCTCTTCTCGTTGTGCAGCATTTTTTGCCACACTTTTTCCTTCCCACAGACTTCCTACTGAGGTGCCTTGATACAGCACTCTGGGAACAGCCTATTTGTTCAGAAATTTCTTTCTGTGTCTTACCCTCTTGCTTGAGGGTGTCAATGATGGCCTTCTGGACAGCAGTCAGGTCGGCAGTCTTACCCATGATTGCGGTTTTGAGTAATGAAACAGGCTGGGAGTTTTTAAAAGCCTCAGGAATCTTTTGCAGGTGTTTAGAGTTAATTAGTTGATTCAGATGATTAGGTTAATAGCTCGTTTAGAGACCCTTTTCATGATATGCTAATTTTTTGAGATAGGAATTTTGGGTTTTCATGAGCTGTATGCCAAAATCATCAGTATTAAAACAATAAAAGACCTGAAATATTTCAGTTGGTGTGCAATGAATCTAAAATATATGAAAGTTTAATTTTTATCATTACATTATGGAAAATAATGAACTTTATCACAATATGCTAATTTTTTGAGAAGGACCTGTATAAACCCTCAGTTTGTGGCTTTTCATGGAAGGGAAAAGAAGGAGAGTTTGAGTGTTGGAGAAAATAGTTTGTATTAGTTTGACTGAAATCGTAAGATTATAAAGGGATTGTGAAAATAAGTAAGTCTGTGTAAAAAGAGGTTTAGACAAAGTGGGAAAAAGAGATGTTTTTGTTTTCATGGGGACACGGAAGGCTCCTGCCTTTTGTTATTTTGGGAAGTTTTGTTTCCTTTATTTTCTGTTGTGAATTCAGTGGGATGGTGACTGGAGGAGAGATGTTTGATCTCTTGCTAAGTAAAATGTGTGATTGGCACTCGGCTCTTCTCAAGCCCTGTATTGAAGAGTCTCCCATTTTGTTTTTGAAAGACTCCTGAATTTTAGTTGGACCCTTTCATTCATTCACACACACACTTTCTGGCTGGAAACCAGAACTTCCACCACTACTTTGACTTAACATATGGTCTTATAACCAACCAGCATAAGTTACACCTCCTCCTCCCCCTATACGAGCCTGACCACCTGAGGAGGTGTAACAGTAACTAAGGCTGTCATTCTACCTTAATCTCATTTTGTGTTCCACGGAAGAAAGAAAAGTCATCCGGGTTTGGAACAACAACTTAAAGAAATAATTTACCCAAAAATGAAAGTTCTCTCATCATCCATGCACCCTCTTGCCATCCCAGATGTGTGTTTCTGTCTTCTACATAACACAAACAACATTAGAAGAATATTTCATCTCTGTAGGTTCATACAATGCAAGTGAATGGTGACCAAAACTTTGAAGTTTCAAAAAGCACCTAAAGGCAGCATAAAAGTAATCCATAATACTCCAGTGGTTTAATCCATGTCTTCTGAAGCAGTCCAATCTAGGCACGATCATGATTTCAAGCTCGATTACATTTCCTAGTGCTTGACGCATAGGAAGTTTAATCAAGCTTGAAACCATGATTGCCAAGGAGACTGTTGATGTGACAATTTGTAGTGAAATAGAAGACATGGATTCTTGTGGATTACTTTCATGCTGTTTTATGTGCCTTTTTGAGGTTCAAAATTTTGGTCACCATTCACTTGCATTGTATGAACCTACAGAGCTGAGATATTCTTCTAAACATCTTTTTGAGTTCTGCAGAAGAAAGACAGTCAAACACATCGTGCGATGGCATGAGGGTGATGATGAGAGATTTTAATATTTTATTTTGGGGTGAACTATCCCTTTAAGGAAAGTGAATGATAACATAATTTGAATGTTTGGAGTGACCTATCCGTTTAAACAGAAGAAGGGTATAACGGCTTGACTAGGGGGCTTCCTTACAACTGGTACAGTTTTTGGCAACAAGGAAAAAAAATATTTTTCTCAATTAAGCATCCTACTGAATGTGGACCTTTGCCTTGCATGTCACTTGGCCTTTGTGGAGGCTATTCATTGGTCAGCGGTTTGTGTTTTGTTTTGCTGTTCACGTTTTCTGAAATGTAACTTTTTATTTTTGTAGTTTGCTTTAACGAACCCAGTGTTTAATGAACCCCACCCCCCTCCCCCCACCCCCAAACAGCATGTCGAAAAACCGGTGTTGTTGTTTCTATCTTATATGTGTGTTGAGTATTGCAATCAATATCTGAAAAGTACAGCATATCAACAAAGATACCTTGTAAAACTACTGCAACATTGTGTTAACTGATTTTTTTTTGTTGTTGCATGAACTTCAACTTACAATAATACACTTTGGTCATTTTTGTTTCATTCTCTTTATTTTTTACTGAATGCTGGTGACTCTATCTATTTTCTGAGCTTTGTACGTGCATATAACTATTTTTGTCTAAAAAGGATGATGATGACAATGTCTATTAATGATGAAGACTATCATGGTAAAATGTATAATTATTATGATTGTTTGGCATGCTTTTGTAATAGCATTTGTTGTTGTTTGAGCAGTGCTTGTGGTGCCCATATGAAATGTGAAATAATGAAAAATGTGTTTATTAGCGAGAGTCTATCACAGTCACACTAGATCACATTATGCATGCCTTTTTATCACAGAATGGATGCTTTGGCTGCCAGTCTACAAAAGGGACCTCAATTGATGTCTGTTTTCAATGTAAATACCTCTTGCTAATATGAGAAGTTACTCAGTGTGATCAATTGCCAATGTTGTGCTTTGCTCAAATACTGAACAGAGGATCAGTCCCAGTAGAGGGCTCTCTTTATCATACACAAAAGATACTGTTCCAGTTCAAGTAAGCATAATATCACAAGATCTTTAAGAATTTAACAAAGTATAAAGTTAAGATGCATATAGGCGCTTGCAATGAGTGTTGCCTCTCACTGTTTTGCTTAAATGGAAATGCAAGCTTCTTAAAAGACATGCACTAACAAATTGTGTCATTCAAAGTTTGATTAATTAAACCTTAGTAAGTCATATTCTTATGTTTATACTGTACTCTGAATTACCACAAAACAGTGGTTCTTCCCTGATATCAACTGTATCATTCTCTGAGCAATGGCCTGTCGGATAAAACTGTTACAATGAGTGATGAAATCACATCAGGCCAATAATGGAATATATATGTGTGCGTCTGAGTGTGTTTGAGTGTGCACACAATTGTGAAAGAGTGAATCAGTGTTGTTTCTCTATTAGTGACACATGATGCTCTTACAACATCAAGCCAATAGCTATTATTTGCTGTGTTCACATTTTCTCCCAATGTATCTTTTGCCTAAATTTGATTTCCCTACTTAAAATATCTCTAAAGATGAGCCTTCCAACATTGTAGAGGTTTTTTCTTTTTATATAATCTCAGATGCTGCAATGAGATTATGTGGGTTTTATTCAGATATGGAAAAATTAGATTAGCATAATTAATTTGTTTCTCTTTTCACTTCATGAATATTCATATCTGTTCTTCCAATGTGCTATCCCTCTTTTCTCTATATGTGTTCTATAGGATATGTACTAAGATGTTGTCAATAAAAATGACTGGGTCAAAACCAATGTAATTCTATTGCTCGTTTTACTTCTGTCCAAATGAACATCTAAACATCACGACAAAGTGAAATCCTCTGCTGACACGCTGGTTTGTTGCATGTAGACGTATTGTGACGTCATCTGAATAAGACTGAGGTCTGCGCTGGTGCTGATGAGAGAAACATCACGCGAGAATATTCTCAACAGAGCCGAAGTCTTGTATACGTTTGTGTGTTTTCGTCACAGCTGAGTCAGTGAAAATTATCCGCCAATATTCAGCAGAACCTGAATATTGTTAACTGTTAATAATCATAACATTAAAAGCTCACACAGCTGATGTTATTTTTCATTTAGTAGTTAATTTAACATGCTATGCTAACATGTAAACTAACATGCTTTAGATATATAACATGTTATAGTTACATGATATTTTTTTATCATGTTTATAATTCTGTTAGCTTTATTATTTTTTCTATATATTTTATTTTCAAAAGGGAGATTTTTTTTATATGTACTTCAATAAAATAAATGGTTTCAAGTTTCAATTATAATAAAGTGTTTGCTCAAAAATAAATAAATAAAATAACCCTTCTGTTTTCACTGATAATAGTAATTGTGTAATACCATATACCGTGAAACCGTGATATTTTCTGAGACGGTTATCATACCGTGAAAATCTCATACCGTTGCAACCCTAGTTGGGAGGATTACTTTTGAAATGTATTCCACTACAGGTTACAGAATTCATGCTGTAAAATGTAATTTGTAACATATTCCATTAGATTACTCTAAGTATTCTAAATACTTTGGATTACTTCTTCAGCACTGGTGGATTTTTTTCACTTGTTTTGACTTTAAAAACTCAGTACTGTAAGACAAAATACACATGTTAAAAATACATTCTCTGTAAAACCAAAATATCTTATGTTTTTCTAAATCAAGATAAATCAAATTGATCTTGTTTTAAGGGTTTATCGATATTCTTACCGAATTTTTATTTTTTTTATTCTTTCAAGAATATGATTTTTGCCCTAATATCAAATGTCTTACTAGAAAAAATATATTATGATCCAATGTGAATTGTCTTGATAAATACAGTAAATATGATCGTGTCTGGTAACATGTGCATGTAAAATGGCTAGAAATAGCATTTTAGCTATAGCATAAAGCTAACAATTTACACAAAGTTTATTTCTATTACTTCTGCTCCAAACTTACTTCAAATGTACTTCTCTGTCGCTCGTATGAATGTAACACATCATTAGAAAGTGTTTCATCGCTGTTCAAATACACTTTGGATCACATCATTTATATGAATAAATGTTTTCCATCTGTAAGGACTACATATTAAATGAAATAAATGACAATAAAATGCAAAGTAATCTCTTCAGTAATCAAAATACTTTTTGAATGTAACTGTATTCTGATTACCAATGATTTAAATTGTAACTGTAGTGGAATACAGTTACTTATATTTTGTTTTAAATACGTAATCCAGTTACATGTAATCCGTTACTCCCCAAACCTGCATATGACAATTTAAGAATTATTACAACTGTCTAATGTCGCACTGTTTAGGGAACTTAGTGGCCGAAATAAAAAGCACACTACAATCATAGTGATAATATTGTGAATATTCGAAATATCCCCCAGCCCTACCCTCATGTGCCCCACTGTGAGATGATATAGCACTGGCTCTCTCAATTGAACACACTGAGCTCTTTAGCTCCTCAAAGCAGGAAAGCCTATTAGACATTATCAGTCTAGCATGAGGTGACGTGTCATTGAATCAGAATAACCCAGTATGTAGGTAAGTAAGCTCACTTACTTACCTACTTATCTCACTGAACAAGGGCAGTCAGACACAGTCTAGGATCCAACCTGCTCTTCATCCCTTGTCATGTTCTGGTGTGAACCGAACGCAACATCTGCATTCTTCAGTTATGCAATTGAGCATCCCAGATTATCAAGTGGAGTTTTGCTACTTGGATCAGCAGAGTATTGAAATTTGGCTCCTGCAAAGTTCCCATTTGAACTTTGTCCTAAGAAATCAGCAAAGAAAATGCCAAAAAGGCCAACCCTTGACCAATGCCACGTTGACACGTTTGAAGATGCGTTAAATGAAAAGTTCACCCAAAAATAAAAAGTCTCTCATCATTTACTCACCCTCATGCCATCCCAGATGTGTGTGAGACTTTCTTCTGCTGAACACAAACAAAAATCTTTAGAAGAATATCTCAGCTCTGTAGGTCTCATTTCAATAGAAGTGAATGGTGACCAAAGCTTTAAAGCTCCAAAAAAGCACATAAAAGCAATCCATAAGACTCCAGCGGTTTAAGCAATGTCTTCTGAATTGCTCTAAATGGTTTTGGGTGAGAACAGACCAAAATGTAACTGATATTTACATTTAAATGTATGCATTTGGCAGACGCTTTTATCCAAAGCGACTTACAGTGCACTTATTTCAGGGACAATCCCGCCAGAGCAACCTGGAGTTAAGTGCCTTGCTCAAGGACACAATGGTGGTGGCTGTGGGGTTCGAACCAGCAACCTTCTGCTTACCAGCTCAGTGCTTTAGCCCATTACGGCACCACCACTCCATATGATATGTCATTGCGGTCTCTAGGCACGATCTTGATTTCAAGCTAGCCAAGCCTAGCGATCTTGAAATCATATAGCACCTAGAAACTGCTGATGTCAAGATTCAGAGTGAAAAAGGAGTAATATTTTGGTCTGTTCCATCAACATCATAAGTGACTGATTTGAAACGCTCTTCATGGGCAGCAACTTGTGAGACAAATAGCGCTCCACAGGTTTTGGCCAAAATTATCTTTTCAAGGCAGTATAATATTGCTCCCAACTGTTTGGCAGGAACACTACTGTGTCACCTAAAAAGGTTGTTTAGTTTTGGAACAGAGCCTATCAATTTGCACCCTATCAGCACACATCAAGGCCTCTGACTTTACCCAGTGTAAATGATGTTTCCTCATACCGGAGTATATTGTACATTAGACTTCAGACATGTTAAGTTGCTCATTTGTCATGTAGTGTCATGTTATAGTTTCTGTTCCATGTTCCTACTAATGGCAAAGCTGTTTTTTAGAAGAGCTTTCATCAGTGTTACCCCCCACAAACATTGTCCCTAGATGTAGTGCAATAATGGCAGTAACTGGCACTTGAGTATGCACTGTTGTTACATTCTGTGTTTCTGAACTGTTTTTTATTCACGACACGTATCATCCCTTTTGTTCCTTTATTGGGTATAATTATTGAAGTTATTCTTCCATCATCTATTCGAACTGTTTATGTGACTCTATGTGCCGTTCTGCTCCTTAGAGGAGTCCCAGCTAGCATATGTGTGGCAGTTTCCCCTCATTAACCTTGCCCAGGGACTGTTTCTTATGTAATGTGACTAAGTCCTCATCCTCTTGGAATGGCAGTTTTTAGCCTATTTCAGCTTTCTGAGGCTGTGACATGGTGACAAATTCTCCAAAATGTTTACAATTGGTAATGGTATAGTTTGTGGTGTCAACTAAGGCAAACATCACTATTATTATTATTGCTCATACTTGGGGTTAGGGATTTCAGCAACCTAATTTTAATATTTTAAAAAGAGTGTTTGATTTCATAGCATTGGTGTTATCAATTTTAAAACCTTTTTTAATGTTTTTATTTTAAAACTATTATAATAATAAAAAAGTTTTGGAAAAAGGTCAAATTCAGAGGCTGCTTAAATATACATATAGTGATTGTTCCCAGCTAAAGTTATACATTCAGATTTTAACTAATATTTTCACACAAAAATATTTGGTGTTGTAACCCATTTAACCCTTGTTAGTGTTAACTTATAATAATAATAATAATAATTCCTTACATTTATATAGCGCTTTTCTAGGCACTCAAAGCGCTTTACAGAGCATAGGGATGATGCGACGGCAGCCATAGTGCGCCAGAACGCCCACCACACACCAGCTATTGGTGGGGAGGAGAGAGTAGAGTGATGTAGCCAATTCAGATCGTGAAAACTTGATTCATTCGTGAAACAAAATTAAATAATAAAAAGACAACAGTCAAATTGTCCTTTATGAATAAAAATGAATGTCAGCATGTTACAACTAAATGAAAAATTCACTATTTTGTCAATTGGAAAGTTAAAATTTTGGAGAATGACCCATTAGCTGTTTGGGTCAGTTCCTCACATACATTTATTGAGTGACTTTAGAAAACATGGATCATAGCACACGAGTCATATGGACTACTGTTTACAGACCCAGTTATTCATTTTTGTTGGAAAGCGAAGTGCGTTTTAAGGGAGCACGAATGAATTTCATCACGAATGAACCAAGAATTGTTACTGTGAGATTGTGTAGTTAAAGATGATCATTGTTGTGCTTGTAATAAGTGGTGTTTTATATAAATAAATGAACAGAATGCTTAAAATATTTGTATTAAATATTTTTTTATTGACATCTCGAGCAGAGTCCTTGAAAACAAATAAAATGTGCTTGAAAAGTCCTTGAATTTAACTTTGAAGCATCTGAACGAACCCTGTTTGAGGTCATAGTTCTTGGCTTCAGCTAAGAACTGCTGGACATTACACCCACACTACGAATATAGACAAAAAATAAAATAAACATTTTTGTTAGAGAATGAGAGTTTAATTGTGATATTGGCAAATCAAAACTAATGTAGGAGGGGTGTCACGGTGAACTGGGCTGGAATAGATCTGTTTCCCCCTTCAATGACTTTACTCCTTTAACCTGTCCATGTTCTTTCGTCCAAGCCCATTCTTTTTATGTTCTCTGTAGGTATTTCCATTTATTTGTTCTTAATAAGCCTTTTAAATAAAAAGACATTTTCTCCACACTACACTTCATCCATACTTCCTCTAATGTAGTTCTGTCTTTTGTGTGTGCGCATGTGTTGGTTGAATCCGTGGTGGGGTAATAATCTGGTTTCCCTTTCTCCTCCCTCACATCCGTGTGTTTGCACGTCTGCTGTCAGGCTTCTATGGTCTAGAAGAGGCGGATCTGGATAAAGTGTTCCGGCTTCCCACGACAACCAACATTGGGGGCAGTGAGAGTGCCCTTCCACTCAGGGAATTCATCCGGCTTTTAGAGGTACCTACCCACAAGCTCTTTGAGTGCTACTTGAATACACTGCATATTTGTTTTTGTTTTTCACTTTGATTAAAATGAGTTTTGAAACAGAAACAATACATTTGAATGTTTGAAAGTAATGAAAGAGAAGAACTAAATTCAAAAGATTTGTAGTGTGTCTTGCATGACGTCTCACTTGCTGCACTAAACAGATGGCGTACTGTCAGCACATCGGGGTAGAGTTCATGTTCATCAATGATCTGGAGCAGTGCCAGTGGATCAGGTGGGAGTTTGAGATGCCTGGAGTGATGCAGTTTACACTGGATGAGAAGAGGACGACACTGGCCCGTATGGTTTGCTCAACCAGGTCTATACCTTCTTACCTCGCAATGATGCGATTAAACAACACAAAGTGCATGTTTTGCACCAAAACAATTCACCCTGAGTCAAATGCTGAATTATTAGCATATGCTATAAAAGTTCAGACTGCTTGGCATTCAAACGAAATCTGAACACAAAAGCAACACAATTGCAGTACAATATTTCAGACTTGGTGGGAAGTTGATCATAGAGATGCACTGTTTTTACATTTACATTGATGTTTTCATTTGTATTGTGAAGGTTATAGTTTGGTGTATCCCTTTACAGTGCATGTATGTTTGTGAACATATTGTCAATTTGTGGTATGGTATGCATTGAAACGGTTGAAGCGGCTCTGACCACACAGAGAATGACTGTTTTGGAGTTTGTGTTTATTTACACGGCACTCTCCCATATAACATGAACTTGAATTAAGGATGAAATAAAGATATATCGCCAAGCTGGGATCTGTGTTTCTATCAGACATTCGAGTTGCAGACAACGTGATTGGGTCTCTTCCACGACTGGTTGAAGCAGCTCTGACCACACAGAGAATGACTGTTTTGGAGTTTGAGCTTATTTACACGGCACTCTCCCATATAACATGAACTTGAATTAAGGATGAAATAAAGATATATGCCAAGCTGGGATCTGTGTTTCTATCAGACATTCGAGTTGCAGACAACGTGATTGGGTCTCTTCCACGACTGGTTGAAGCAGCTCTGACCACACAGAGAATGACTGTTTTGGAGTTTGAGCTTATTTACATGTCACGCACCCGTATTATATGAACTTTAATTAAAGATGAAATAAAGATATATCGACATGCTGTGATCTGTGTTGCTGTGTTATTTTTCCTGGCCACCAGTTCAGTGTCGGTCTGCTCGGCATCCATCTTCACCTGATTTCCACGCTGCACACCGGAAACTCACATGACATGACCACACGTGCCACTCCCTAAACTGAGACTGACTGGTCATCTTTTTATTAGCGGTGTAGAAAATGGGCAAACAGCTCTCAGAGAGAATGGGCTGTCATGTCCTCACATGCACTTATTTATTTAATATAATCACAGCATTTTGCCGTCATATAATCGCACAGGCTGACATCGCGATTGCGATATGATTAATCGTGCATCGCTAAAATTTACAGACATTTTTTACAGTGTACATACAATACAAAACATTAAAATAAATCTCTGTAGTCAAATCACCACATTACAGTCATACGGTGAACATTATATTAGGCTGCACATGAAATATAAAACCAAAAAAGAAATCACCAAACATAAAAACAACAATAATGAAAATAAAACTAAAAGAAATCTGAAAAGCACTTAAATGAATCTATGCAGTTTTAAGCATATATTTACATACCTTTTGAACAAATTAGTACTTTTACTTTGTCTTATATTGATGTGAAGAGTATTCCAGGCAGCTGAACCTCGATACAAATCAGCTCTCTTCATCCAGTTTGTTTGTGGACATTGTAAAAGAAGTTGAGCCCGGCTCACTTGATGAGTCTTATACTTGTACCCACAACTTCAAGCTTTTCAAAAAGAAACATGGCATGTGATACCTGATGACTTTATAAAAGTACACCATGATTCTTAGATCCAACTTAGCCTGCACAGAGAGCCATGTTCATTTCATAAATATTGGTATTAAAGGGGCAATGAAGCAGTAGACTTCCTGCTCTATTCTGTACAATCTGAAGTTTTTTAAGATATTTCTCAGATGTACTCGACCACAGTATTGGGCAGTACTCAAGGTGTGATAAAACTAGTGACATCACCACTACCTCTAAAACAGAAGATGAAACAAACGGAAAGCACTTCCTTGAGACAGCAATGCCTTTTCCCATCATGCAATGTGATCTATATCATCAAACCAAGACAACAAATGATCAAGTTTCACCCCTAGTAATTAAACTTTTGTAACCTGTTTTACTGGAATCCCATTAATAGATACATTCAAATCAGTAGCCCTGATGAGGATATTCCTGTTACTGCTATATTCAGTATTAGTTTATTAGTTCAGTTTGTAATTGTTTGCAACTCAGTACTTCGATTACTTTGAAGCTCGGCTGATGTTGATGCTGCAGAGAACAATTCTGCATATATAACTATATTAGCATTCATGGTAAATCATTTGTGAAAATAGAAAATAAAAGTGGACCTAAGCAACTATCTTGTGGGATACCACAATAGGTTTGCCATCAGAAAAGGCTCCGTTAAAAAACACTCGCTGTGTTCTGTCAGAGAGATAACTTTGTTAAGCTTAGCAACGATATTTACAATAGGATCCCAAGCTAATTGTACATCATTGCAGTGCATACTAGATCTTAAATGATCCACTCTCTTGATGAAGTTATTAAAATAATTAGCTATATCCAAAGGTTTAGTAACAAACTGTCCGTCCCTTTCCACATACTTTTGAACATTGTTTTATTAACACCATTGATAGACATTCTTGTTGGTTGGGTAACCATTTGAGTAAGATTACAAGCATCAGACACTGATTTGAACTTCTTCGTTAATGGGCAGTATTTAGCAGACCAATCAATATTAAAATAACCATGTAAAAATATATCCTTAAATGTTACCCCAAAACGTTCCTGAATATAAAACGCAACTCCACCTCCATACTTATCCCTATCTTTTCTGTACAATTTATATCCATTAACATTTGCCACCTCATGAATTGTATTCCTAAGACTACATGCGTTTAAATGAGCAATAGTTGTCAAAATAAACTTGTCAAAAGAGATGATGTAGTGTTGACCTGGCTCATAAAAAACAAAAAGACAAAAAAGATATTAGAAGCAATAAAAACAGTTAAACCAGAGTTCATAATGTCCGTCTAGATAGATGTTTGAGTAATTTGTCATACTTTAAGATGGCTCTATCACCCCTGTCCTGGGCAGCTCTTAATTTTGGCAACAGCTCCCTCATTCTCAATAGCAAAGCTTCAGAAACATCATAATGGATATAAAGGTTTGTACCTTTCAGCTTCTTGGCTGAGGACATCTTTGCGCTGTCGTTGAAGCGCAAAAGTTTAACAACATATTTTCTGGGCTTACCATAGTTAAGTTAGATTAAATAGTATGATCTAGGTATTTTATGTAGACTTTCTTAATTTGGTCAATAGATAGGTTTCTCTCACCTTTCATGACTGTTGTCGTTCGTTAAGTTAACCAGCAGATGTCGCCACACTCCACAAACAAAACGCTTGTTACTTAAAGAGACAGTACACCCAATAATTGGAATTCTCTCCTCATTCAGTCAGCCTCATGCCATCCTAGATGTGTATGACTTTCTTTCCTCTGCAGAACACAAATGAAGGTTTTTATGAAGAATGTCTCCACTCTTTAGGTCTATTCAATGCAAGTGAATGGTGGCTTTGAATGTCTTTGAAAGTCCAAAAAGCCTATAAAGGCAGTATAAAAGGAATGCATACAACTCCAGTGGTTAAATCCATGTCTTCATATGTGATATGATTGGTATAGGTGAGGAAAAAATCAAGTACTTTTATTACTAGAAATCTCCACTTTCACATTTTTCTACTTCTGTTTTGGTGATTCACATTCTTCATGCATATCACCACCTACTGGGCAGAGAGGAGAATTTATAGTAAAAAGTACTTTTTTTAGATAAAATAATATTTATCTGTTTCTCACCCACACCTATCATATTGCTTCAGAAGGCATGGATTAAACCACTGAAGTCTGATGGATTACAATAATGCTGCCTTTATGTCCTTTTTGGAGCATCAAAGTTTTGGCCAGCATTGATCTGCACTAAATGGACCAACAGAGGGTGACATGAGGGTGAGTAAATGATGTGAGATTTTTAATTTTTGGGTGAACTATCCCTTTAAATTAAGTTATTCACATTTAAATTAAGTTGTTATAAAAACTAACCATACATTTAGGGGTAATTATGTTTAAATTATAGACTTTATCTGATTTTAAATATATTAAAACCTCCATAAAACACATTTGATTAAACTGTCTTCCTGCTGGTATATTTCTGCTACAACTGTCTTGAGTTTGTTTTATAAAAGCCATTTGAGATGTTTTCACAAAACTGCAGCTTGTTACCACTGCCCAGTGTTTGTGTCATAGTTCGGCCTGCATAATCTTTTCTGCAAACCTGTACTTACTGGTGCCGACCCCCTCCGCAGGAGGCCACGGACACATATTCACCTCAGGCAATGAGGCACACGGCTTTCTTTGAATGTGAAAAGCTCTCTCTGTTTGAGTCCGATGGTTGGCCCTTTCCTGAGGGCTTTTTCTTTTCCCGTTCACTGCCAACATCACTGGCCCGATTACCTCAAACTTTGGTTGATTCACCAACCTGAGTATGACTTTTTCTCCATGCTTTATAATATATTTTAAAATAATGATATACATTTATAGAATAGATACACTAAAGGATATATCTGCATTCAGATAGATATTATTAGGTGAATATGTAATTTTGGTAGCTCACCTGGTAGAGCATGGTGCTAGCATTAGCACTGCTAATTTTATGGCTTGATATATTTAATTAAATATAGGTTACATAGAGACAAAATATGTCATTTTCAATGTATAGTTGACACACTTTCGGCAAGCTAGTTCTGTTTTCATCCTAATTAAGAGGGCCGTGGAGTGATTAAGACAGACAGAACGTCCTCTTCAATCGCTGCCGCTGTTGCTGATGTGGCTGTTAATGTCTGTCTGAGTTATGGAACTGCTTATGATACACCAATTTTATACAACACACGATGCCTTAGGTGACTCTACATTTCTAATGTGACAATGTTTGTTTGATGGATGGGCTTGTAACAATGTAACAATATGGTTTGACAACAAGTGTAAAGTCTCAAAGCATGTCAGTAGTTTGGTTTTACACTTATATTTTATTTGAAGTGTTATAAATCAGTGGATAACACCTGGTTTTATGTGAGGACCTGGAACAAACAGTCGGACAAATATTGCATTAGAATGCTTAAGTAACTCCATAATGAATGGCAAATGTGTTCCTTTACACTCATTATAATTGATACAATTTTATTATCAAAGTCACTTTTAAATAAAGAACATCATAAAATGTCATAATTTGCTCAACAAACATTGCTTTTTTTTATTTTGTGGAACACAAGATTTTGGGTAGAATGTTAGCCTCAGTCTCCATTTACTCTCATTTTGTTTTTCTCACGATCCAATGAAAGTGAACCCCTTTTTCACCCAATTTGGAATGGCCAATTCCCAATGCGCTTTTTAAGTGCCTCCGCGTCTGAGACTTTCGCTGTCCTTTTCTGCATATCGTGGTGCGGTTTTGTGGTCAGTTCTGCATAACGCGGCGGAACATTTTAGCTTATCGTGGCCACATTTTCCCGTTCTCCCGATGGCCAGTCCACCCCTGATCGGCCCTAAAGTGCATCGGCGCACAGGGAAAATACCTGGTATGCCAGATTACCAGTCCAGCCCTGCTCGCTGGTCCCCGGACATGCGTCACCTGATCCTCAGCCACTCCTCCGCACCCTGGCGGACGACAGTCGCTCCTCCCCGGGTGGACAGCAGCAGCGAGGACTCCATGACAGTGCATCCCTCGCCTCCCTCCTGGGTTTCGGCACCAATATAATGGGTAAAGGATGGGCAAGGAGGAGGCGGGAACTGGCAGAACAGTAA
The DNA here is from genome assembly GCF_025860055.1 of Xyrauchen texanus. Lineage (NCBI taxonomy): Eukaryota > Metazoa > Chordata > Actinopteri > Cypriniformes > Catostomidae > Xyrauchen > Xyrauchen texanus. The sequence goes on from NC_068318.1 coordinate 29,270,645, forward strand.
ACATAACTTTAATGACGTAATATTAAAACAAACATAAACACACACACACACACAGCGGCCACATGTATGTGTCTCTCTCTCAAACCAGAGTCTCTGACTCCCCTTAATCTCTCTCTCCCGCTGATTACAAGACTCAGCGCCGGCCGTGCACCCTCACGACCCTGCCACGCCCTACTCCTCGTCATATTTTACACACATTTTAGGTGTTTCAGTACTGTGGTGTCAGAGAGAACAAGGGCTGGATAGAACAGCTCTTTTTCAAATGTAACCTGCCCCCTTTTTGCTGCCGACTGTTTTTGTCGGTCAGCCACTTCCCAGGAATGTTCTTCTTCAGGCCTGGCAGAAGTCACTGCAATGGAATGCAGCGAGCGCCCTGCTAAACAACAATGTTGACTTAAAAAGGCCAGAATATTAAAGCAAACGATCCCTGGAAGCGGACGTTACATAAGATGTGCTTTCATTTTACGCTTCCTTAAGAAATTAGAGCCTAGACACATAAGTGTTGATTTAGCTTTACAGCACAGCTGCATTGCGAGTGAAACACCAGGTCATTGCTTCGGATTTGTCAACTACATTGCATCTGGGATGGGAAGGGGACATCTTTTTCAGCAGTCACATTACTCTTTGTCTGTGCCCTTTTTGCTCATCCAATAGGAACACAAAGACGGGCAGAGCTGGCAGTGGCATGCTACCTCACAATCTGCCAGGGCGGCTGTGCGGAGGTTAGCTAGCGGTCAGATTGACGCTGCAACTCCACCGTGGTGCCAAAAAGAGTATGCACATTTTGACAGTGTTCATAAGGGTCGATAACGCTGTGCTGTTTGACCCTGATACAGTGGGCAATGTGGCTCTTGAGTGCGTGCACAAACAGGGGGTTGGTTGTTCTAGCCTGTGACATTGTTAAATGACTGCAGTAGATGGGAAGAGGAGGGAGGGGGTGCTGCAGGTTGTGGGGGAGGGGTAGCTGTGGGAGGTGGCATTGACATCGATAGCGAAGAGAAAGATGAAAAAAAAGGCAAAAGAATCTCAGCACCTGTTTCCAGGGCAACAGGGAGCTGCTGAGCATAAGCATAAGTCTGACTTATCTCCCCTCCTTGCTGCACTGGCCACATGCAGTGATGCTGGCACTTCAAACTGACATGCAAACACAAACTAATAAAGACTCTTTTCACAAGGATCTTCTTGTTTTAACATTAGAAATGTCAAAGGAACCTGTTATTAAACAAAATTGTAAACCAAGAAATTAAAATTCTGGCCTTGTTTACTCACCCTGTCGGCATTCCAATCCTGTTTGCTGTCATTTTCTGTGCTGCACAAAAGGAGAATTTTTGTAGAATATGCATGCAGCTCTTTTCCATACAACAAGAGTCCATAGTGACCACAGCTGCATCATAAAAGTACTCCATGCAATGTATGCTCTATATCCCAAGTCTTCTGAAACCATATGATAGCTTTGTGTGAAGAACAGACAGAAAATACTAGCATATGCATACAGTCAAACGCTCTAGCCTTGAAAGTAAACTCCATTTTATTGTCTGCGTGTATACAGGCAGTCGACGCATGTGCGCCATGACCACTACAGCATACTGGACTATGTCTCTTCAGGAGTTTAGACCCATAAAGATATCTTTATAGACCCAGTTATACAAATACAGGTATCTCCTGACCTCCTCATATATGCGCTGTTGTTGGTTCCACCATCGTTTCCTGTTGTTCACCAGCGTTTACGTCGTCTTGCACAACGTCGTGAAAGCAACGGCCCAACTGTGAGTTCTGACACCTTATGGACCCACTAATTAGTGTAAACAATTCAGGCTATGACGATGCATACATAGTACAGTTGCAAAAAATCACACTGTGTAGGTACAATGCTCACGTACACTGCTGATGCCGAAATGTACATGCGTTAGCTAGTGTGCATGTATAAATGGAAGGATGCTTTGGGATTTACCCTTCACCAGAACTCTCAAGTCACATTCGCAGTCACGTGAGATTCAAACATTTTTGTTTTCATATGGGCCATAACCAAACATGATGCGGCATTTTGAATATGCAGAATTGAGAATGAGATTATCAGTGAATAACACCCTAAATCCATTCTGTTCCTCAAGCAAAGCTATTGTATGGCTTCAGAAGATTTGGAATATAATGTACAAGTTGTGTAAGAACTATTTTTATGGTGTAATTATGATGCATTTGAAGCTTTACAAATAAGTAAAAGAGCTGTGTGAAGATGCATCATATAAGTTTGCAACTGCTTGAAATGCTTTTATTTTTGGGTGAACTATAGCTTTAAAACTCAAACGTTTATGAAGCCGCAATCTAGCAAACACTAGGGTTGAAAATCAAAATTGTAAAAGTAATTTTGCATAGTCCCTTTTGTCTCCTCATTACCTGCTCAACTGACTTTCTTTGTCCTTTCTACCTTTGACAAAGATTTTGCTGCACAGTTTCCCTACAGCACTCGTCTGGCCCCAAACCTCCAGACTAGCATTCAGTCATGCTCATCAACACTGCAGATCTATTGTTCTACCCTTAGCAGCTTCAGTCTAGCCCTAGTGCGCTCTTTTTCTCTCTCCCCCGCCCTCCCTCCATTTCTCTGCTGGATAATTCCCATGATATGTTCTTGCCATTGGCGTGGGACGTACCATTTTGAACAGAGGGGGGCAATTAAAACAGAACATGAGTTATTAACACCTCTACTCTGATATTAACCAGACTTTGCATCATAAAACTATACAGTATTCACAATCATAGAGTTGTCAGTCAAACTTAGCAATAATATTAAGACTGCCTGGCATCTGTTACGCATAAGATGTGTCTCTCACCACTCTGTAATGCAAATGTTGCATGACCCCATTCCCTCACATTGTAGTAAAGTGCCTGTTTTATTGACTCAATTTCTTGAGGGCAGTTCTTTTTGCCTTTTTCTCTCATTGCCCTGTGAGAACTTAACAGGACAGGAATGAGAAAGGAATAGCAATTATGTCATTGCATAAAACCGAGGAATTGATAAATGAACCAAATGAATGGCACAATCGTTTGAATGTGTTTGCTTTTTTTTTTTTTTTCCTGTGATGATTTTCATACAGAAGCAACACTGGTGTACCAGTTAAAGGGAGAGTTCACCCAAAAAACAAAATTCATTATTTTTCAACCTCCTGTTGTTCCAAACTTGTATGACTTTCTTTTTTAACAGAATAAAGGGTCAGTAAATTATTTCAGAATTTTAATTTTTGGGTGAACTATCCCTTTAATTTCATAAATGTAAAAATGTAGGTGAGAGAACAGCCAGGAAAGACACTGAAAGATCAAAACGGTGATCGCCGTCTGTCACGGTCACCTCATGCCCAGAAGCTGAATTCGAACCTTAACATGACACCATCTCTGCCAAACACAAAACTGCTGATGGTTGCCAGATTGCAACACATCTGTTTCACTACGCAAAACTATTGCTGTCCTTTCCTCTGCATCATAAGGCAGCACTTTACATTTAAAATGAAAAATGACTATTTACTTCCTTAATGAATGTTCCTGGTCTGATTGTGAATGATTAATCAGGGCATGTTATTCCAAATAATGTTTTTTTTTTTTTTGCCTTGTTCCACTTCTAAAACAACTTTCCTTTTAGGTGACAAAGTCTTCTCATTCATCAACTCAACCATCTGTCATATAGAGACCTCCTTTCACAATCCAATCAATTCCTGATTAATAAAATCAAGTCAAATATTTCTCTTTGAATATCTTGTTTCACTTAGTCACATTGCAATGCCACTTCATGTTTGCTTAAAAAGAAAATGCCTAGGGAATTTTAATGTACGGTATATATCTATTTATTATTATCACCTTCCCTTCATACATTTATGCATTTGGCAGACGCTTTTATCCAAAGCGACTTACAGTGCAATTATTACAGGGACAATCCCCCCCGGAACAACCTGGATTTAAGTGCCTTGCTCAAGGACACAATGGTGGTGGCAGTGGGGATCAAACCAGCGACCTTCTGATTAACAGTTATGTGCTTTAGCCCACTACGCCACCACCACTCCTACTGCAAGCAATTTTTAAAAACGGCAATATTTTTTGGATTAGTCTTAAAACAAAATGTAATAAAATGTATTTGCCTAAATTAAGTGATCAGAGATGTAAGAATTAAATGAAATAATGTGTGTAAGTTACATATCTAACGAGAGAGAATTGAAACCACATCTAAGCTCAGAGTGGTTGGGTGTAGTGTAAACTTCTCTGACCTCTCTTTTGTGAGGTATGCAGTTGTATGAACCAATCCTTCCACTGCCCGATGCTTTCAGACGACAGAGGACACCTTTGCTATTGTAATTCATGATTTGAGGACACTTTGGATACCTGCACTCACTGGTAACATTGTCATTTCATTTGTACATTTGGCTATGCTTTATATACTGTAGAGCGAGTAACTGTTTCATTTAACAGAATCACCTCTTTAAAACTGGGGAAAACCCCATCATTTTCTGAATAGCGTTAAACTGTAGTGGCCTGACAGTGAAATAATACCATTTACAAAGGCTGCCTGCCAAATGCTCTCTGACACAACATTTATATAACAAGGTAATGATACGCCATTTTGGCTCAAGCGTCTTCCACGCTCCACAAAAATCACACAACAAAACGATCCTCTGGAGAGCCACAGTGGCGCCCATTCTCACACCAGATGCAGGTAATGGTCTGACCGTGTACGTGAAATAAATAAATAAATAACTGGAATTAGATATTGCTAAACAGTTTTATCTTATTAATCTTTTATTCATTTTGGCAAAGTTTGAAATAGGCCTACATACGTGTAAGTTATACAATCACAAACCACATTTATGGCATTTGTCAACAAAACTAAGCAGTTTAAAATGCTCTCCAACAAAAAAGCTAGGAAAACTCTTGTTTATGGTGGTTGTTTCCTGATTTTAAATTGATACGTTTAATTTATTCATATTTGTTATTGTTTATAATTCATTTATTTAGATATTTTAAATGATAAAAAAATACATTCATATTTTTTTAAAACCCCAACTGGAGATATTTGCTCTGTGGATTATATTGTGTGTGTGTGTGTGTATATATACACACACATACACACACACTGGTGGCCAAATGTTTGGAATATTGTACAGATTTTGCTCTAATGGATAAAAATGGTTTCTTTTATTCAACAAAGTGGCATTCAACTGATCACAGTGCATAGTCAGAACATTAATAATGTGAAAAATTACTATGACCATTTGAAAATAAATAAATAAATAATATTCTGAACTTCTTAAACTACTTCAAAGAGTTCTCATCAAAAAATCCTCTATGTGCAGCAATGACAGATTTGCAGATTCTTGCCATTCTAGCTGTCAGTTTGTCCAGATACTCGGGTGACCTTTCACCCCACACTTCCTGTAGCACCTTGCCATAGATGTGACTGTCTTGTTGGGCACTTCTCATGCATCATAGGGTCTAGCTGATCCCACAAAAGCTCAATGGGCTTAAGATCCATAACACTCTTTTCGAATTATCTGTTGTCCAATGTCTGTGTTTCTTTGCCCACTCAAACCTTTTCTTTTTGTTTTTCTATTTCAAAAGTGTCTTTTTCTTTGCAATTCTTCCCATAAGTCCTCCTGAGTCTTCTCTTTACTGTTGCACATGAAACTGGTGTTGAGCGGGTAGAATTCAATGAAGCTGTCAGCGGAGGACATGTGAGGCGTCTATTTCTCAAACTAGAGACTCTGATGTACTTCTCCTCTTGTTTAGTTGTACATCTGGTCTTCCACATCTCTTTCTGTCCTTGTTAGAGACAGTTGTCCTTTGTCTTTGAAGACTATAGTTACACATTTGTATTAAGTCTTCAGTTTTTGGCAATTTCAAATATTGTATAGCCTTCATTCCTCAAAACAATGATTGACTGATGAGTTTCTAGAGAAAAACTTTTCTTTTTTTTTGCCATTTTTGACCTCATATTGACCTTAAGACATACCAGTCAATTGCATACTGTGACAACTCAAAAACAAACACAAAGACAATGTTAAGCTTCATTTAATGAACCAAATAGCTTTCAGCCATGTTTGATTTAATGGGAAGTGGTTTTCTAGCACCAAATGAGCAATTTAGCATGATTACGCAAGGATAAGGTGTTGAGTGATGCTGCTGTCTAGATCAGATAAAAAATTACGTTTTTCAAATAGTGATGGTGCTGGTTTATACATCAGTAATGTCCTGACTATACTTTGTGATCAGTTGAATGACACTCTGGTGAATTAAAGTACCAATTTCCTTCTGAAACAGCAAAATCTTTACATTATTCCAAACTTTTGGCTGCCAGTGTATATCAGTGGCGGGCCATGCATTTTAAATCTAAGCCTTCGGTGTGATTCATGCCATTAAGAAAACACAGTTCTACAATAAGACAGCCTATGCCTTTGGGCATCATACATTATTTCGCAGCTTATTAATAATACCAATTGACATTTTAAAAACACGTCCACGAACGAAAGCCAGAACTTAATGCTCAAGCAAGCCTAATTTTACCTGCAGCATGAATGTCTCCTGAACAGACATTCAAAAATCATAATTTTTCATATGAATCTACCAAGGAGGTCTATAATACCTGGAAAAATCTATCTAATAATATTTGCGATTTAAATGTTGCTTGCTTGGGTGTTCGCTGTCCTTTTCTGCATATCGCGAAGCCATTTTGTGGTCTGTTTTGCATAACGTGGCAGCCCAATTTAGCTTATCGTGGGCCGTTTCGCGGCCGACCCACCGGCCCCTTCAGTTCTCCTGATGGCCAGTCTGCCCCTGATCGGCCCCAAAGTGCTTCGGCCCACAGAGAATATGCCCGGTATGCCAGATTACCCTGCTTGCTTTGTTTATCTCCCTGAGTGTTGACATGTATGTGTGACATCATGCACCTGCATCTCAGCGAAATCAGAGTTGAGAATTTCTGCCCGAGCTTACAAGTTGTAATTCTGACTTAAATATGCATTCCATTGCCCTTTTACTAGTAGGAAGTTGTAAAATCCGACTTTTTGGAATGCAGCACTACTTTTCAAAACATGATCCATGCTCCAGCAGCCTAGTTTACACTCCTGATGTTGCTATAACAATGCAAAAAAAAAAAAACACTTACCAATTTACTTGAAGTGAAAATCATCCTCCTTTCCTGTTTATAAATTAAGCAATCACAAGGTCATGCAGAACATCTCATGTTTTTAAATGCATAAGGATCTCTTTCTCAACGGCAATCCCAGCAGTGATGACAGCCCACTTGTCAGCAAGATCTCACGCTCTTCGCTTTCAAATTACATACATCACTTAAAGCGTGATTGCGTCACTCAAGGCCAGCTAGAAGTCCTCAACTGGGCCGTATCCGACTGCTCATTTTGTCAAATGGCTCAAGAAGACCTGCATCATTTATTTTGGACTTGTCCCCACTCTTGCACTTTTTGGCAAGATATTTGTACATTTATCTCCCAATATATTGACTCTGAATTCTCACTTTCCTATGACAATGTATTGGTTTTTTTTTTTTACATACCCTTCTATCAAGGCAAATAATTTCTATATCATCAATCTGATGCTATTGCTGGCAAAATCACATATTCACAAATCTAAGTTCTCCAACCATAAACCTTCCTTTGCCATCTTTGAAAACGAAGTCAAACAATACATTAAGACAATCCTATACTCTAAAAACAGGAAAGCTATCAAGACCTTGCATCTATTTACCCTGTTTAACATCTTTCAGTGCTGATTTGTGATTTTTGTTTTTTGTATTTTTATTTTTTTGTTAGCCCTATGCTCCCCTGGTATTGTCTTGCCTTTGTGAATTATATGTTTTCCATATTGTTTATCAATGAATGCATCAATAAAAATAAAAAAATAAATAAAAAAAACTGGGCCGTATCCAAAGATAAACAAACCCACGCTTTTATTTTAATGGCTAAATTTCACATTCATAAATGTAAATTTTTACAGTATTTAAAAAAAAACTGGGACGTATCCTAAAGATCACACCCACCAAGAACAAACAAATCAATCTGATTGGCTGATGAATCTGACATTAGAAGCATTTGCGCTGTAGAGGGATTCTGTGGAAAGGCCAGAGGGGGTGGAGCTCAGACTGTGAAACAACTGTCACGCTTCTCCTGTAAGCATCAAGGAATAAATTCTGATTGGATAAAAATTTTGTTTTTCTATATTTGTTTGTAGATGAATTAAGAGTGGAAAGCGATTAAAAAAAAAAAAATATATATATATATATATATATATATATATATATATATATATATAGAGATATAGAGATAGAGATTGAGAAAAAAAATATTGCATACCTTCTCAGAAAAATGTAATCTGTATTGACAATTTTTATTATTGATATAAGAGTTTTTAATTTATTAAAACTCATAAAGTATTGACATGTCAACGTTATACAATGTATGTTATTCAATCGTCAATCCCCCTCCCCAACGCCGATCTCGTTCGTTCGATCCCTCGAAGATCCATTAATCGAGTCTCGCGTTCGAGGGGAAGTCAGTCAGCTGGGGAGAGCGAAGAGGGGGTGAGTGAGAGACAAAAAAAAAGACAGAAAGAACGAAAGAAATAAAGCACGCAAGAAAAACCCGGCCTTTCTTTCTTCCGACAGAACACCTCCATCCCCATGATCTCATGAATAAATTATAGCGACTCAGTTGTGGAATAGAGAGAGGAATGCAGTCGAGCAGACTCGCGCACGCACACGCACGCGGGTAGGAGAAGCAGCAGCAGCAGCAGCACGAGAGCGACTCTCTGGATTTACACAAAAACATTTCCTTAAAACACACAAATGCTGTGAGACAGAGAGCTTCAGCGTTATTTATTTACACATGGATCATAAAAACATTTACCTATAACGAAGTATCTGCGAATATGATCCAGGTTTAATCGGTGTTAGTGTGTTTTCACGGCTTCCGATTTGTGAAGTAACCTCAGATATCATAGAAAAGCGTGAAGGGCTTTTATTTTTAAACACTTTAAAGGGATTTCCTTACCAAAATCGCTGTACACGGAATCAAGTCCACTCAACAGATCAACCTCGGGCAGCCGGATTGGAAGGTGAGGACTGTATGATCTGAGTAGATCTCTTTCATGTTATTATTATTATGTATTGCGATGCATTCTAGATCGTATTGTGTGTGCATTTGTGTATGGTGATGGTTATGTATGGTCATGTAGTATATATGACTCCAAGAGGGCTTGTTCTCGTGCTGGCTGATGTTAATGGCCCGGCGTAAACGTTTCCTGCTTTTCTTTGCTTGTAACTATTTTATACCAGCTGTTCATATGTAATCATTAAGAAGTGCTCTTAGAATGTACATTACCTTTCAATGAAATGCAGGAAGGATGAGGATGTTGAAGCCATTTACTCAAGCTTGCAGTGTAAATGCCTCCTGCTAGAAAATAATTGTCTTCTGATGCTTGTAAATGGCACTAAGTATTTGTAAAAATGATACTGTATAAATTGATGTGCACATGCTGATGGTCAGAGTTATGGCTGATGTGCCACTGCATGCTTTTACTGCCATTCAGTTTGGCTTTTTAACTGTGAAATGAAGGGCTAGACTGTGAATCTCAGTTGGAGATGCTTCACACTCAGTGTAAGTCAATGTAAATCTGGGCATTGTGGCTTTTAAATGTGCCCAGTTTTGTTCTGGTGAGAATGTATTCAATGAAACGTGACCATGGCACTATTTAGTACCTTATACTGTTAAGGTAATTTCACATAAGAATGCTTATGAGACACTGTATTGTAGTTTTACCTGTCATTGGTCGGATGTAACGTTAGTTGTTGTGAGTACCAAACTCTGAAATTTGTCCTAAGAGACCACAATATCTCCCTTATCTATTGGAGTAGCTGTTTGTACATGTTAGTATCAGGACGGAGGAGATATAATGCTGGGTTTCATTGACTCTAAGCTGAAACTGAGCTGCACCACATATAGCAAGCTTTCAGTTGTATAGGTTCAGACGGGAGGTGGGGGTTTGCTTGTCGCATCACAATACCTTTTGCATTAGCATCATAATAGAGCGCTCCACCCAGATGCTTTACATGTTGGCAGCACACCTACAGGCAGGTTGGCGTAGTGGGAGGCGTTTTAGGCCAGTAACGACGCAGCAGGTGAGATGGACAGATGGTGAGGATGGTGCACAGAACCTAAGCAGCGCAGACTCTGTGTTTGTGGGCCACAGAACAGGTAGGCAACAAATGCCCATCCCCAGGGGTCAAGTTATGGCCACAGACATCCCTCTTGTTGATTTTTTTAAGGCACCAATTTGCATGTGTTGTTTCTTTCTAAAGCGAGCAAAGCAGTATCAGTGAAGTGATAGATCACGCAATTATGATAAGGACCCAAGCCATCTGCTATTTTTGAAAAATGGCATTTGGCGGCCAATGATCTTTTCAGTTGTAGATGAAATGCAGAATGATGACATTACTATTTAGCATCATGAATATTTTACTGAGGATGTTGCATTGTCTTCGTATGTGCTCCATGTCAAAAAGATGTTTACTATAAGCCCTTCTTGTAGTGAGGGCTTTGTAAATTATTGATGGCAGGCCAGCCACAGCAGTGTCAAGTAAAGCTCTAGTCCTAAAGATGAGCTTGATGGCTTTGTAGCAGCTCTCTCTGGGGATTGAGGCCTAAGCTTAATATTATTAAATGTGCTCAGAGGTTGCTTGGCTCTTCTGTGGAATTTCATCCCGTATAAGGGAATATTTTCATACAGGATAGAGCATACAGAGTTTACAGCACCTTGTTGTTTTCATTTTCTCAGAGTTTGACCTGGAGTTCATCCTTCTGTTTTTCAAAATCTGGGCCATGTTCGCAATAGGATGCTTCCAATTCTGCTCTTACTAGCTGCAGTTTAGCCTAGTGTATTTTTACCGTGCACATTGTGTCTAAATGTACAGTATTCAACAGAGTGCTTGACTTTCTCATTGTTTGATTGGACTGCCATTGTTAAGAAATTTGGGTTTAAATGAATGCTCCAGGATTTAATAGAATTTAAGCTGTATTGACAGCATTTGTGGCATAATGTTGAAATACCACAAAAAATTATTTAGACTTGTCAACTGTTCCCAAAAAAATAAGGCACCAACAGTGAAAGTGAATGGGGCCTATAAATGTTAAAATACACACTGTTACACAAGTATTGCTGCAAAAGGTTGAACGGCAGCTCCAGCGCAGATTTGTTTCACAACGATAGTGCTTCTGGATTTTTTTTTTTATAATTTACTAATACTTTGCGATCTACATCACCTGAAGCTGTTTGTTCTGTGAGCTGTTTTTCTAACTCTCCTCAATCAGGCACAAGCTGCGGTTGGTGCTCCTCTGGCATGCCCTCATTAGAGTTTAATGTGATGTCATTGAGATCAAACGACAATTCGACAACAAACATTTTTGTCAACAATTTTTTATTGTCGCCGTTTTCGATAACATCGACTAATCGTTTCAGCCCTACTTATCTGTGTAAAGTTAAATCCAATATTACAACTTTGTTGTCATGGCAACGAAACATTGTTTATTGGATATAACTTTACACAGATAAGGTAAGTGTAACGAGTTTGCTAGATGGGCAAGGAGGAGGCAGGAACCGGCTGAGCAGTCAGCGTAAACTTTAATGGTACAAAGGAACTGAAACATAACAACACACAAAGCGGTCGCGTGCGTCTCTCTCTCTGGTGTCCTTGTCTCTTCCTTTATCTCTCCTGCTGATTAGGCAACTCAGTGCAGGGTGTGCATCCTCATGGCCCTGCCATGCCCTCCACATCATTGCACTCCTCCACTGCCCAATTCAGGCTGGGGCACCATCTGGACTGGCTTGCCCCCTCCCCATCTCTGGAGGGGAGATGCTGTCCTTCCGGCCGTTCTGCCACCAGAGAATCTGAAAGGGGAGAAACAGAGAGAGAAAAGAAAAGAATACACTCTTCTTCGGCTCCTCCGCCCCCCCTGATGACAGCAGTCTACTCTGCCTCCTGGCGGCCGACTGCATCGGTTCCTCCGTCCCCTGGCGGCCGACTGCATCGGTTCCTCCGTCCCCTGGCGGCCGACTGCATCGGTTCCTCCGTCCCCTGGAGACGGCAGCGGTTCCTCCATCCCCTGGCTAATGGCAGCGGTCCTCCGTCCACTGGCAGACGGCAGCAGGTCCTCCGTCCCCTGGCGGACGGCAGCGATTCCTCCTCTTACCGGATGGCATCGGCTCCTCCATCTCCTGGCTAAGAGCAGCGAGCTCCTACACCTCCCTGGTGGACAGCAGTGGCAAGTTCTCATGGACAGAGTGCCCCCTCTCCTTTCCCGGGTTTCGGCACCAATGTAAGGAGTTCACAAGAGGGGCAAGAAGGAGGACGCTCGCAGTTAGTAAGTGATTTTGTTACAATAAACTCATGTTAACGCGTGTAATGTTTACGTCTTGCGGGCATACTTTTGAAACAATTTGGATTTTAATGTTTATGGACTAGCCCCTTTCAGTTACATTGTTAGTGCCTTACTGTAACATTGATTTTTGCTTCTTCATTTTTTAAATAAAGAAGTCACGTGTTGAAATTTTTTTTAGTAAGCAACATTATGCTACAAATGCTGTCGATCGACCATAACTTGTATTTAGCCCAGAACATTCATAACAACCATGTTTTTTTTTCATGGTGATAACTGGATGTCACTTGCTAAATTAAACATGCAATTTGATGAGGTCATGTGGTGATGCACAGTGTACAACATACAATGTACAACAAACATTTATCATTGCATAATACATTACATAATGCATTTCACATACTCTTCATAAAAGTAGTATAGGCAGTATACAGTATAAACAGCATTATTCAGTAAGTCGTAAGCTAGTGTTCTATTCCTGAACCAAGCCAAAGTCTGTCATTCTTCCTGTATTTAAACAGACTTGGGTTCCAGCCGTTATTTAAATAATTTTAAACTCCCTTTGGGTTAACAGCAGTGACTCATATCAGTCTTTTCATCTGACTTTAATTGACTTGTTAATGATTAGTAAGTTCCATGCACGTGGCTCAGCTTAGCTGCGGACAGGAGCCCGGTTTTAAAATAGAGCAATTGCACCCGGAAATCTATCACTTTATTTTTTAACCTTGGTTTGTGCAAACACTGTGCTTGACCTTGGCACAGTGGCAGTGTGAAGACAGCAGTTTTGTAGGGGATGTGTCAACAGAGGCCCTGCTGTACAAACAAAAGGTTGATCAGGTAATTTAATCCAAACCTCACACATTGATGAATAAAGACCATTCCGTAAGAACAATTCCATCACATGTCGTAAATCTATTCCCATTAAATTAGCATATTTCTTAAAAATCAGCAGAAGTGACTACATGCACAAATTTTCTATAAGATGTACAGTATGCAAACACTATAACATTAGATTGGTTTTTCTACAGAAATTCAGATTGAGGCATTGGTCAACTTTAAACCAGACATAGATTGAATTAATATATGTCTCAGGCTGTTGGTTAAAGTAAACGCTGTTTAGTGGTTGCAAAGTGAGAGTAATGCTCCAGATAACGTTAAAAGCAAGAACACAGACAGATTCATGGCCTTGCCCTTTCTTTTCTGTCTGCCTCACTGTTTCAGTACTTCAGTTTTCTTTTTATATCCACAAACGTATGCAGTGTTGAAATCAACGTTCCTACTGCACGTATGGATCTGCCCAGGCTATATTTGGTCTGCTGAAGCACAGCTAAAAAAAACTCCTTTTACGTCAATTTCCTCTTGAGTTTTTGTTCTGTGGTCTTTATCAAGAGTCAATGGTGGCGGATTACATTTCTGAGCAGTCTGTAATACTCACTCACTAGTATGAAACAGGGACCCCCACGGTCCACCTAGGGAGAGATGTGGTTAAAAGATGGAGTAAAGGGGCAGCTTTGTGATTAAACATCAATGTAATCGAAGCTCAATCTGCTAGCGCCTTCAAATCAGATTCATGGCTGTTTTTCTCCCTGGTGATGCCGTTAGCTAACCGCTACAACACACATATTTTTATAGGCTACCTCTGCACACTTTTATACTATATAAAGGATTCAATAAATATATCCCATAGTCTATATGTGAATAAAGGTTTTGTTGTATAACGTATATAATGGTCGAGCAATATGGGTTTTTCATTGGCTAATATCGATACCAATATCTAAAGAGCTGACGAATATGTAATAAAATGAAGCAATATAATTTAAGCAATTGAGAAGTAAAAATAAGCACTGAAATTAATAAATATTTACAGAATGTTTCAATGAAATTCATTATCCATTGACAAGGATATTGGAAGGTTTTGGAACTGACTCAAAGGAAATCTAGTTCTTATCTTAGTTGGCCAATGCTGGTAATATAAAAATGGGCAAATATATATATATATATATATATATATATATATATTAGTCTAGCACTATTATAGTGCACAGGGCAGTAGCACTACATTGGAGTGCAGATAACATATGAGCTTCAGGGAGGAGATTTTACATTGATACTACTGAAGCGTTGCTCAACCGGCATGTTAACAGGCGTGTGGCAGCATTATGGAACAGCCTGAAGATCATCGGATAGGCCTGGCAGTAATCCGCCTGTGTCCTGCCTCCTGTTTTGCCCCTTTAGCCAGTGCATTAGAGGACAGACTGAGAGAAATGAGTATCCTCTTATTGACTAGCTGTGTGCATCCTTTAATGACTTGCTGTTTTATTACCCACACACCTTTTGACAGATCAAATCGGAAGGGCAGAGGTCATAAACCTGGATAGATCTGCTTTCTTTTTTTTCCCCTCCAGCAGTTGCATTCTCCTGCCTGACAGACTCCTCTCATATCGAAGTCATACAGTGCAGCAAATTAGAGGTTTCACTTCATTGAGAATGACCAGAGAATCTGTTGCGACTGTTACGGCTCTAGAAATTGCTGAAGCAAGATTACAGGCTGCCTTTTTTTGTTAGCTGAGCTCCGCAGCCACAGGCAACGGGGCTTGCCAAAGTGTCGAGACTAACTCTGGCTGCCTTGTGGCTGTCCTCGGATGATTAGCATTCCCAAACACAGTCTGCAGCCCTGCTAACAATGTCTCCATAACCTACAGCTGCACTGAAATCCAGACAAGACTGTCAACTAAATTGCAGGGGCATCATACATTACTTACACTTTCCTAACCAAACGCAAAGCCATAAAATGACATACAGTTAAAGGTATCTCTTCCATGTTAATCTGACTTTTTGTCCTAATTAGCCGTGACTGCAACAAGCAATGAATGACAGGACATTATGTCACTCGCTTGGTTTCTATAGAGCGCAACAGTCTGGTTCCAGAAGTAGTAATAATGCTTCTCCATAGGGGAATTGACTTGGGAATACACAATCTGTATATAACAGATTATATTTGTATATATGTATATTTTTGTGTCTTATTGTGTATTTTAATATAAACTTTATATTTAAAAATATTGTATTCTTTATTCTCTCTTATCTCTGTATTGTTTGTGCACTGGAAGCTTCTGTCACCAAGTCAAATTCCTTGTATGTGTAAGCATACTTGGCAATAAAGCTCATTCTGATTTAAATCAATAATTGTATATTTTTCCATTGTTTTTCATTCTGTTGTGTCATTACCAGTGCTTCAGGGGTTGTAGTTAATTCCCTCATTAAAGACGTTAAGTGCACAGTCATGATGTCAGCCCTGCCATCGTCTTCCTCATCCACAAGCCAAGTTCTCCTTTTAAAGGCTGTGTTAGTAAAAGGACTGTTGCGCAAATGCACATCTAACAGGATTAAAGGAAGAAAGATGATTTTGCAGCCCATCATTTCAAAGACTCTCTGTCAGTAGTAAATTCCAGTTTCAGAGGTGTATGGGGGTGGTAATGGACGTCGGGAGATGGACAACTGCACTAGTAGAGTGGGGGTGGAAAGGAGCGCTCCAATGTGGGGGCAGGTAGCTATCCCTTTCAGAGCAGCTGCCGTTTGCACTGCAAATTGATGTTCTGAGCTCCCCCTGTATGTTTGGATATGCAGGAATAGCTTTGAACTCTTTGGGACAGCGGAGCTCTTTTTGACCACATGCGCAAATTGCTTCTGTAGGGAATGTGGCCCGAGGACTGTTTATTCGGCTGTAACACGGAGAAAGGTAAAGACACTTTGTCTCGGATATCAATGTGCAAGGGTCGCAGGGGTCACCCCGGAGTACATTTCCACCAGCTGCTAGGAATCCTGGGAATGCGATTTAAAGGGGGACTTATCTAGACAATGAGCAGCTAATGGTTTCTCTCCTTTTTTCTTTTTGTCCAGTCACGTAGCTCAGATATAGAGTGCAACAATCTGGTTCCAGAAGTGAAAATCCTATTCATTTTCTCTATAGGCAAATTGAGTTGTAACATTAACTTTAAACCTTTAATGACAGAGCTACCGTGAGCTTTAAGGTTGTTATATGCTTCTGTTGAAGTCATCAGTCAGTGTTTATTTCAAGTTAATTTTTACAAAATGTGTTTAATAGCAGAATTTCTGGTCAAGAACTACACTACCCATGATCCAGCAGAAAAAGATCCCCCAATCAGAGAAGCATGCTCTGCAGTGACTGCCCACCTACATGATGCAAATGTACATTTATAATTTTTATACTTCTAATTAACAACTATAAATCAATACTTTTAGCATTTTCTACTGTTTAATAGAGTCATTCACAATGCTTCATGGGATTGTAGTTCATTCCCTCGTTAAAGACCTTAAGTACACAATATTGCAACTTTTTCTTTTTGTTCAATTTTCAAATACACTTTTGCTTCAAATCAAACTTTGTTATGTTACTTTTCACCTCAGAGCTGGTTGGTTTGGTTCATGATTTAGAACTGTTTTATGAAGGATTTTATAAAATCACTATGGAAAATAATAAATGGGAAATTTATTTCCGGAACCGAGACTGCTTAAAAAGTGGGTGGAGACTGCTGCGCTCTATTGGGATTTAAAAAACTAAACTACCTGTGGTTGAGCACATGTCCACTTGCTAAACCCTGCCAAATTTTGCAAAGACTCTTGAAATGGCCTAAAAAGTCAATTGATTTCCTGAAAATCACTTCTTCCAACTTGGGGTCAACCAATATGGTTTCTTCAGGGCTGAAGTATTCAAGGTGGCCGATATACATTTGCAGTGAAAATACAAAATTTTGTGTCCAAATTTACTCTAACACAAACTCGAACGCAAAACATCCTTTAAATGCCTATGAACATGTGTTAAATGAAATACTCCAAAACAGAACATTTCAATATTGTCTCTTTGAAAAATACTAGAATGCAACTTATCAACATAATTTTATTTTGTTCAGAAATAAAAGTGGAGGGAGCGCAGCATTTCTTTTGAACTGAAACTGTAAATAAATTAAAACAATGAACTAAACACCTCATGTCACGGGCCGGGGGAGAGAGGCAACACGTGTGGATCGCGAAAGGGCATAATGAAGCGTGTTCTGTGTTAGAGAAAAATATTTAAAGATATTGTGCTGAAAGATCAACGCTATCTACGCCCCAGAGCGCTTGCTGTATACACAATTCCGCTGTTTTGTCGCGCTGCTAACCCAAAGTGTGGAAATGGTGACATGGGGCAACCGTTGTATTGTCCTCATGTTTATTGTAACTTCAGTATCTGAATTATTACCTTTTGAAAACCTTTACTTTTCCCACCTCTCCCCTGAATCTCTGGAGCACAGTGTTGATTGGCCATTTACTCGTGGCATATAACCAATGCGATAATACTGTGGTCGGGAATTTGAGCCAGACTACAAGCAGTAACCTTCCAGAGAGAGGCGGTAGCATCAGAGCCAAAAAAACGCATTTTAAAACTGATCGACAATCAGATCAGACAAAATAACGATTCCGAAAATTATGCCAGGCCGATAATCAGTTGACCTCAACTTCCAGCATTAACACCGTATGAGGTGCATTTGAGTTTCCCCTCATTTGTCCCGATATATACTACACAATACATTTTAAATTTTTAGGCATCATGGAAATGTTTTGTTAATTTACTTTAGACCTCTTGTTCAGCACTGAGATATGACTGTGTCTCAGTGGAAGAAGGTATGAGGTGTAATCCCCCAAAAAAGCTTATTCTTAGTTGACTGTGGTGACAGTTGGTACAGATAAGGAGGATTAGATGCTGTGTTCAATGTCTTGTAATACACAGTTTCAAATACACAGTTGTATAATGGCATTTGGCCACCTGAGAAAAGGCTTAGACACTATGGCAGTTCAAACACCAGTCTGCAAAGTGTCTGTCTCTAAATTCTTTAATCTTTCCTTCAGGCACAGACGGCCCTCACAAAAAGAAACATATTTGTATTGACAGCTCTGAATGTTTCTAATCTTGTGTGAGTCTGCCATAGGTACGGAGAGTAAACGTTGCCAACCATCCTCCTTTTGATAAGTCTTGTTGTCAAGGGAGTTTTCTGAACTCTCAATTGAATATGAATGCCATTCTGAAGGATTTGTTGTTCACTCTTGATAATAAACAAGACTTTGAAGCATTACGGAGAGAATTATGGTAACTTTATTGGTTAGTTTACCCAAACATTAAAAGTCTTTAAGTTACCCTCATGGTAATTAATAATTACATCTAATGGAATGAGATATGGACACTAAAACTTGTACAATGCTACCCTGACAAAACACTAGAACTGGATGCATTACAACAAGGTTGGCTCATGTCATTGTAGATACAGGAAAACCGGACTTGTTGTCAAAATGAATCTTTGCTGTGGTCTCATCTGCCATGTAAGCCGCCATCTAATCTTCCCATCAGTGAAGTGGCTGGCTCTGACGCAGGTCTTCTACCGCTCTGCCCTGCCACAAGGTAACTCCCCAAACAGGCTTGTTTCCATCTAATCTGGCCAAGAGAGAAAAACGCTCTGTCATCATTCACACCCTTCATATGGCGCACCTCTCCATGTGAGGACTGGAAGGCACAATTTATCATTATGAGGACAAAAAGAGGGCAGGATAATGCATGACCCTCATTTTAATTCTCTATAATGCACTTGGTGGCAATATTTGGCTATATACAACATAATTCGACAAAATGGTGATAATTATGTAGCTGTTATCTTAGCAGTTCCCTTCATATGTTGATTTGTTGAAGTGTTGGGACCGAAACCTTTGGGTGAAAAGCTATTTTTTACAAGGGATGCAATCGTAAGTCTTGCAAGCCTTGAGAACAAATAATAAACAGCTACTGGTTAATTTCAAGCTGGACGTGACGAAATTAAGAGTAAAAGAGTCATACGAGTCATATGAGTGATTAGTTTGTGATTCGTGATCAAATTACACTGGATGTGTTGTTTTTTCCCACTGTAGATTCAAATGAACCAGCTCATATGAGTAATTTGTTCAGAAATAAGACTACACTGTTTGCATTGTTTGTTTCACGCTGTAGTTTCAAAAGAACAGGCCCATAAGAGTCATTTATTCAGAAATCTGTCTACACTGTTTTCACTTTTTCTTTAACACTGTACGTTCAAAAGAATTGACTCATAAGAGTCATTTGTTGGAGTTCTTGGCTCCCAACTCTATTTTGACACTTGGGCTTCTTTTGTTGTTCAGTTGATAATTTGCTTAGCAGTACACCACAGCTTTTGTGTCTGATTTGAATCACAGGCAAATCGATCCCTGACAACTCGAAATTCTGCTTTGTAAAAAACGCAAGTGCATTTGCACGTATATTAAGTTATTTTCCATAACCTTTCCCTATCAAGCTAAATGGACCCTGGTCTGGTGAGATTCTACATTTTTGAGTGCCATTGCTGGATGTTGGATGGCTAGAAGCACTTTTTGCAGTAATGAGCTGTTCCTCTGGTTTCTCTTCAGGCTGTGTCAGTGTTGTCTGGTTAGTGTGGAGTGGACACAACCGAGCAAGGTCACTTGGGTTAATGGATTCCCTGTTCTCAATGACAGGGACACCGTGGGCCCTGATAGATGCCTCATTAGCTCTGAATATCTATCCTGCCACTCTGATTGCCTTGTGTGAGTGAACAAAGCAGATTGTGAAGTGAAAGAGTCTGATTGTTGAGATAAGAACATGTTGTGTCACCCAGACTTAAAAAACAACAGACGCAGACTGTCTCTCTCCAGAATTTCTTTTTTATTTATTTTTTTCTTGTTGATTTTTCTCCCCAATTTGAAATTCCCAATGCGCTCTAAGTCCTCGTGGTGGCATAGTGAACTCGCCTCAATCCGGCTGGTGGAGGATGAATCTCAGTTGCCTCCGTGTCCGAGATGTCAATCTGCGCATCTTATCACTTGGCTTTTTGAGCGCGTTACTACTCAGACATAGCACGTGTGGAGGCTTCACACTATTCTCTGCGGCATCCACGCACAACTCGCCACACACCCACCGAGAGCGAGAACCACATATAGCGACCACAAGGAGGTTACCCGATGTGACTCTACCCACCCTAGCAACCGGGCCAATTGGTTGCTTAGGAAGCCTAACTGGAGTCACTTAGCACGCCCTGAATTTGAACTTGTGACTCCAGGTGTTGTAGTCAGCGTCAGTACTCGCTGAGCTACCCAGGCCCCTCAGGATTTTTCTTATTAATCAGCTAATTTATTGATTGCCATTGGTTAAAATTGCATGTTTATTCTTGCTTGTTGTTAATGAAGGTTTTTGTTTCACCATATACATAGATACCCTTGCCAGTTTTTTTATTGTTAAATCCATAATTTATATATTCATGGATTCTTCATAGTTCACATGGCACCATATGTGTTGTGGCTGGTTTTGTTTCACAATTTTCATAAAAATTTCCTTTTGAAATGAAGCCAACGAAGCAGAAACATTTCTTCGAAAGCATTATTGAAACTTTGTGAAATTACTTTCTCACCTGGATGAAAGTGCAGTATTTCTCAACTGAAGCACCACCCCAGAAAAGGGACCTGCCTTAACTTGCATTCTCAAGTGCTTGTTAAGTATCCCTGAGAAAAAAAATCTAGCCTTTCCAGGCTGAACCAAGCCAGATTTGTCATGCTAATGCTTTTAGTGCTTTGAATTTTATGGGTGAGAGCAAAAGTAGCTGCAGTTCAGGCCTCTGTCAGCCTTAGCCCTGGCTGGCATTATGACAGGGTGAGCGCAGGGACAGCGACTCGTGTCATCAGGGAAAGCGGCTTGCCGGTGAACTAGAAAGGCTAAGCCACCTCTCCGTCTGCCCGTCACGGACAAGAGAGCCAACAGGGTGTCATGTTTGTCTGACCCTTCACCCCCTGTCTTCATCACAAATTCACTGCTGTATAATCCGAGAGCTGTAGAGACTGTCTAACGTTGTGACAATTAGGCGACCCCTCTGACAAGGTACTGGCAAGCCAACTGCAGGTCCGACTCGCTGACCTGTCATGCTCCTTTTTCCACCTTGAATGTGCTGATGCCAAAGCCGGTGCCTAATCTGCAACCATTCAGTGCATTTTTACTGAAAAAAATTATAAATTAAAAATATATATATATAAATGTTTATATTGGCCCTTTTAATAGTTATAGTTAACTTAAAAATTAAAATCATGGTCATCATTTACTCATCCTCTAGGTGTTCAAAACGCATATGAATGTCTTATGTGGAACACTAAAGGTTTTTACTTTCGTAGTATCTTATTTTCTATACAATGAAAATGAATGGTGACTGAGGATAGAGGTCTACACGGGCCTTAAAATGAAACCCGACCTTTACACGAGACCGTTAGGGTGAGTGGTCAGCAGACAGATGTTGGTTTGTCCATGCTTGTTATGTTGCACTTTCCAGTGAATGAAAGAATAATGAGTTTAAAGGTGGATTGTACTTTATTTTAAGAATGTGAAATATCAGAATAATAGTAGAGAGAATGGTAGATTTCATCACATTCCCAGTGGGTCAGAAGTTTATGTACACTAAGTTAACTGTGCCTTTAAGCAGCTTGAACAATTCCAGAAAATTATGTCAAGCCTTTAGGCAGTTGACCAATTAGCATCTGATAGGTGTTGTACTGAATTGGAGGTGTACCCGTGGATTTATTTTAAGGCCTACCTTCAAACTCAGTGCCTCTTTGCTTGGCATCATGGGAAAATCAATATAATTCAGCCAAGACCTCAGAAAAATAAACTGTTGACTTCCACAAGTCTGGTTCATTCTTGGGAGCAATTTTCATGCTGCTGAAGTTGCCATGTTCATCTGTACAAACAATGCAAGTATGAACACCATGGGACCACGCAGCCATCATACCGCATAGACAGAGTCTCGTGGAGATGAACATAGTTTGGTGTTAAATGTGCAAATCAATCCCAGAACAACAGCAAAGGACCTTGTGAAGATGCTGGATGAAACAGTAACATTTTTACAAATAGAACAAGTATCTATATCCACAGTAAAGCGAGTCCTATATCGACATAACCTGAAAGGCTGCTCAGCAAGGAAGAAGCCACTGCTCCAAAACCACCATAAAAAGCCAGACTACAGTTTGCAAGTGCACATGGGGAGAAAGATCTTACTTTTGGAGAAAAGTCCTCTGGTCTAATGAAACAATTTTTAACTGTTTGGCCATAATGACCATCGTTATGTTTGAAGGAAAAGGGTTATGCTTGCAAGCCGAAGAACACCATCCCAACCATGAAGCATGGGGGTGGCAGCAGCATGTTGTGGGGGTGCTTTGCTGCAGGAGGGACTGGTGCACTTCACAAAATAGATGGTATCATGAGGAAGGAAAATTATTTGGATATATTGAAGCCACATCTCCAGACATCAGCCAGGAAGCTCAGTCGCAAATGGGTCTTCCAAATGGACAATGACACCAAGCACACCTCCAAAGTTGTGGCAAAATGGTATAGGAGTGTCCATCTCAAAGCTCTGACCTCAATCCAATAGAAAAATTGTGGGCAGAATTAAAAAACCATTGTGAGCAAGGAAGCCTACAATCCTGACTCTGTTACACCAGTTCTGTCTGGAGGAATGGGCCAAAATTCCAGCAACTTATTGTGAGAAGCTTGTGGAAGGATACCAAAACATTTGACCCAAGTTAAAAATGTAATGGCAATGCTACCAAATACTAACAAAGTGTATGTAAACTTCTGACTCACTGGGAATGTGATGAAAGAAATAAAAACTAAATAATTATCTCTACTATTATTCTGACATATCTCATTCTTAAACTATAGTGATCATAACTGACCTAACACAGGGAATGTTTTCTATGATTAATTGTCAGGAATTGTGAAAAACTGAGTTTATAAATGTATTTTGTTAAGGTGTATGTAAACTTCTGACTTCAACTGTATATCTCGATAATTATGCATTTGCTCTGAAGTAGCTTAAGGAATATTCTGGGTTCAATACAATTTGAGCTCAATCAACAGCATTTGTGGCATAATATTGATTACCACAAAAGTTATTTTGACTCGTCCCTCCTTTCTTTAAAAAAAAAAGGAAATCTTAAAGTTTAAGTGGGGACAATCCATAAACGTTAAAATACTGTTTCAAACATATAGCCACAGGACGTAAGCAATATGGGTGTTATCATGATTTTAGTGTGATAAATTCGCTTACTAACCTTTTCTATGTTGTTATATCCAGTTTTACAATTTTGTTGCTATGATGACATAACAACGTAAACCATTAAACACTAAAACGACTGAACTTCACAGCTCAAATAACACATGAGATTTAACAGAAGAATTAATGCAAGTGCTTTTATAAAATTACAATCTTCACATATCTGCACTTTTCTTTAAACCCTCCAAAACTTTCATTGTAAGTGCCTGACTGTAACCTTGAATTTTATTTTATTTTTATTTATTTAATTTTTTTTAAGAAAAGGGTGGACGAGTCTAAATTAATTTTTGAGGTAATTAATATGCTGTCTATTAAGCTTAACTTCTCTTGAACCCGAAATAATAATACATTTTTTTTGTGTGTGCAAAAACTACAACTACACTCACTAATGTTGTGGGAATCCAGTTGAATGTATATTATAATAGCAAATTAATAATAGTTATATATTCTGTCACATTTACTTCACCTTCATCTGAAGCCTGTATTTTGTAGGAAAACTTGAAAGTGCGTTGTGTAATTAACACTTTACAATTTTCCCATTACAAATCTGGTGAAATACCGTCATATTTTCTGTGATACTGTGTCACATTTGTATATTTCTATAATGTGCCTGCCTACCTGTAGCACTTTGCTTTTCACAACTGCTATGAGACCACTGAAACATCAGATCATGAGCCCGCACATGCTCACAGAACAGCTTCACCCGTTCACTCTGAAGAACAGACCATGTATTAAATCACAGCCTTTTGAGCTTTAATAGTCACAAATGACCACATCACCACAATGTTATTTTGATTAATTGTGCAGCCCTGAAGGATTGTGAAATCTGTCTGATATCAGGTTTTTTAGCAAACGTAATAGCCAAATAATTCAATGCAATTATATCATGAATATTCCATATATTGCCCAGCCCAATTTGGCGTTTATTGCCCTTGACAGCTTTGCCCACATAGATGCCCTCAGTGTCTGCTGTGTCAGGGTGAGTAATGGGAAAGTAGCTTTGGTGGCTTCCTTCCATCTCTGATCATGATGTGTTTGTGAACATCTTGCATGTGCAACATTGAAGATCTGTAAGTAGAGAGGTAGACAGACAGACCGCAGTGTTTGTATATGGTTTTAGGGAGTGTGTGTGTGTATGCGTGCGTGTGTTTGTCACTGAAACAGTGAGTCAGTGCAGGGGTGGGACACATTGACACACACTTCACTGACACACTTCACTGATACTGTGTAAAACCCCAGCAGCAGTGCAACTGACCAGCTCCTCTGACGTTGACTTACCACACACACAAACTGTCCCTGGCTCCTCTTGCAGGCCCATGATATCATCAAAGCAAAGCAAGGCTTGACTACAGCACACCCACAACCTGAGAAAACAGTGGTACGGTGCTGTCGTCAGAAGACCCTTCTGACTAACGGTTTGTCAGAGGTTTGTGTTATTCCAAGCATGGTTGTTGGATGCTCAGATTTGTTTGGCAAAAATACATGTAGGTAAATATTGCCTTTGTAATTACCTAACTGTTGTGTTAATGCATATAAATGAAAATGATTAAATACCATTCTTCCTTGTGTTCATCTAGTGAAAAACTGGAAAGCATGTCTTCATTACTTTTAAGTAGATTTGTATTTCATGCATTAAACATTTTGAATTAACTTGGCTACAATTGCTTTTTGGATGAAAAAGCAACTGTCCTCAGATTAAAAACAAACAAACTTTTCTGTCATTTCAGAGCAGGTACATAATTAT
The DNA here is from genome assembly GCF_025860055.1 of Xyrauchen texanus. Classification (NCBI taxonomy): domain Eukaryota; kingdom Metazoa; phylum Chordata; class Actinopteri; order Cypriniformes; family Catostomidae; genus Xyrauchen; species Xyrauchen texanus. Next base: position 29,295,976 of record NC_068318.1, read on the forward strand.
CTAGATAAAATAGGGGTTGGAACAACGTTGGGATGAGTAAAGGGTTAGGGTGAGTGGTCAGTGGTCATGCTTGTTGTGTTGCACTTTGCAGTGAATGAAAGAATAATGAGTTTAAAGGTGGATTGTGCAATCAGCTTTTTAACTTTTCCAATAAAAAAAAAATGTAATCGATGGTGTGATGGTGCTTTATGGTGTTCAGAATCAGTTTCACAACAATGCTGACAATGTTTTATGTTCACACTCCGTGTGTCCCACCCCTTGGTTCCAATAGCTGTCTATTTGAAGAGCCTTGTCACGATTGTAGCTATCAGCAGGGGAGCATCTTTATGCTAGCGTGTTTGTTGCCTTGAGCTTGAGTAGGGCTCATCACGTTCTTTGGAATAAAGACACATGAACTTTGCTTGAGTTCAAGTCCTGTGTCTCATATCGAGAGGCCTCCCACTCATCTATAGGAAGTCTCATATTATGAGAAGATATGAAAGCCCTGGAAGCACATGTAGTCAAAAGCCTGCCATTAGAGTAACATCTCGTCTAGATCGCAGAGGCTCTTATGATGCATGGCAGGCATCCCTTTCTGATACCAGAGGAGGGGGGCTGCTGTTGGCCGGCAGAGAGCTGTCTCTATGTAAGTCTCCATCGAGTGGCTCTGTCAGCGTTCATCAGCCAAACCATCAGTCAGTCAACCTGTTTTTCCCTCTACTCCAGCAAGGGAGAGAAAGACACTGCTATGTCCAAAGTGAGTCACGTTGCAGTGGCGAGAGAGAGAGAAAGAGAGAGAGACATTGAGCAGCTGAGTATTGAAGTCAGACAAGTTTATCAAGCGGAGGCCCTTGAATGAACCAACCAGCTCTGCTTTTGTAAAGGACAGTCAGAGGCGTAACAAAGTCATTAAAGGAGAATCAATACAATGTGATGCCATTTGCATTCGGCGCTGCTCATTTCAAACAAGCTCGACTGGGGGAAATGGGTTTAGAGTAGTGAGGCTCGGGCTCTTATAGACCATTCACTGATGCCCATGAAGGAATCTGATATCAGCCAAATGAATGTGCTCCATTGTGCAATTCCACTCAACCTTTTCTTGCCTCCAAGACTAGCAATACAGCTTGAGTGCTCGGCTAATAATCTAAAACACTGATACAGTTCAGCCACGTTCTTGCATTACTCAAATGTTTTTAGAAATGAGCATGCTTACTATTGTTAATCTCCTCAATACTTTCGAAAATCTTAGTTGACTAAAAAAATAAAAAGACCCCTCATCAGGATAATCATATGGTTATAATTAACATGTAGGCTAATGTTGACAAAAATATAATGAAATAAATATTGAACTTGATTCGAAGAACTCGTCAGAATGTGAATATTCTGTTTTTTTTTTTAATGCTATACCTAAAGCAATAGCCAAAACAGTCTAACATTATAATCTTTAATATGTTTGATTCATGTTTAAATATTTGTACATAGTTTATACATTTTTCAAAATATTAGAATATTTAGTTTTATTTCATATTTATATTTAGTTTAAGTTTGTTCTGTTACAGTAGCCTAGTTTCCATCCACCTTTCGCGCTATTTTGTTATCGAAAATACGTAAAATAAAATTGCGACATTATGCCTGTTTCCATTCAAATGGCCTTTTATCGATACAAAGGGTGTACGTGATGACGTCATGCCTAAAAAACTTTTGCCGCATACGTTTTGGTTTATCGCAAAAGAATTCGCAAAAGAAGCCGTTTCCAATCAGAAATGTGTGTTTATCGCTAATTCGCCTCCCAGATGTCCCTACGTTTTTTCCTCCGAATTTTTGGTAAAATGGGGAGAGTATTGAGACAATTCATTGAAATGAGCCCGTTTGCTATCATTTTAATTTCACAAATAAAAGCAATCATAAGAGGAGGAATTGCAATCAAAAGAGAACAGTTGCCCTTCTGATAGGACTGTAATATTGGTTCTCAATCCATAATCATGTACAATAAATTGGCTTTCAATACTGTTGTCATGATTAACACAGGCTAACGATTGGGGCAAACTCAGAAATGTGACACTACATTTTTGCGTTAATGGCAATTTTATCAACAAATAGTGTTTCCAAACCATTTTTTCACAACTTTTGATGTATCTTCATAGTTTATGCACTTGAGTTAAATGGAAAAATATTATGTCAACATTTGTGACATTTTAGCGATAATGTGCGTTTCCATCAGCTTTATTTTGATGCGCTAAAACTTTTTCCGCAAAAAATCCTTGGATGGAAACGTAGTTAGTGTGATGCATGTTTTTGTCATTTTGCACATCATCGTCAACATGAATGTTATTTTTGCTGACTAAAATTTTACGCCATTTTAGTCTGAATAAATTTTATTAAATGAATATGAATATGACATGATGAAATTCACAAAATTTAAAGGATATTTTTGTCAAAAGACGAACAATATGACTAAAATAAAAAAAAAAACTGTGAAAATTAACACTGGTCTTTACATGCACACATCATCTTGTTTAAAAAAGCGTAAGAAACCCTCATTTATGTGAGAATTGTATGAATTAAATGATTCTGTACTTTTGACGTCAGAACGTAACCATTTACGCTCGCGAAACTTGCGCATATTGAAAAAGCCGGTAAGAACAATGGTGAAGGTGTTTACAAGGACCGCAAATTGGGGCAATGAGCACAAATCTGTTTGGTTTATGCTTAAATTGTTAATGACATTACCCGAATAAAGGAAAATCGTTTCAGGCATTTACATGACCACATACGTTGCTGGCTTTTTAAGTATAATCAGTGAAAAAATATTTTATATAAAAATGCTCATTGGATAAATAATAATGGCAATATGTGTAAGTGCTTGTTCATTGACATGGTTATTCATTGTTAGCATCCACCAGGAAAATCTTTACAAGAGGTTTGATTGACATTTGAGAACCCCCCAAGACATCCCACACATGCACACATAGGGCTGAAGAGAAAGCAGGGGCTTGTGTGATAGTTTTAAGGTTACAGTGTAAGCCTCTACCATGCTCCAAGATTACAACGTGGCGACCAGCATTTTCCTCCAGCTTTAGACCCAAAGAGATGAAGGTGTATAAGGCAGGGTGATAGTAGAGGAGCACTGTATAGTTTGACCTAGAGAGAACCCTGACTGCACCACTAAATCTAAGTGAAGAAAGTTACGGGCTGTTCCATTCCAGCACTACGTGCTTACTCTGGCTTGGCGCCCTGCCACTCCGCCAGACACAAACAAACCTACAAACTGCTCTCAGATGTCTTAGGAAACATGGAAGGTCCTCACGTTCCATGCTGGCGATTTGGAATTTTTTCTTGTGCTTGTTACATTTAAAAAAGCTAGTTTTCTTTGTACCTTGTTTGGGCAGAAAATAAACTGCCTCTGCCTTTTAGTAAACTCTTAAAGTACTTAACCTTTAACTGAAATCGACTCTGATTAATTGGACACTTACATGCTGTTAAGTGTTCAAAATCGACTGAATCACCAACATTACATGCTCATAGGTGTATACACCAGAACAAGGCTGCCTGCAAAAACCGGTTGTGCTTTACTTTGTTTGCTGCAGATGAATTTATTCAAAGGGAGGTGTCGGATCGGCTGTTGCATGCACGCTCAATGCCTGTGTGTGTTTGAGAAATTCAAACAGCATCAAACACGGGCCTGGACACTGAACAAATAAAGCTGACCTACAAGGTGGCTTCCACTGCACACACAAACACTATCGTGAAACCCATCGCCTCACGGCTATAATGAGCCACCAAGCGTCCCTCTTTAAAAACAACTCATCTGTATCTATCTACCAACACTGGGATTCAAGTTATGTTTGCATATTTTTCCATGTCAGAGTCTTTGCAGCATGCTCAACCTGCATCGCTCAACCTGCGTCACTCAATCTGCACCAAGGCCTAAAGGCTATGCGAGATTATTAGGGAATGAGGGAGCTCGGAAGAATGTAATGGAATTTGCTCTTCTGTCTGGCTCTTTGTCTCTTGAATGAATCAGATTTCCATTTCCAGTTGAACACAGTTGTGCTCATTAGGCTAAATGTTTTTATCCCTTGTTGGATGTTTGCTGCCCAGAGGGTAATGCATTGTCAATTTATCAGCGCTTAAAACTGACCCAGCACTCCAGATTCAATTGACAAGTCACAACACTTAACAGCACGAAGCAGTGGTGTATGTATTTACACGCTTTTTGCCAGGTGCATTGGCACAGAAATGGCACTTTCGAAAACAACAAATCTGCTTCCTCTATAGCATTTATTGCGTGTTAAACACCTAATATTCTTTCAGCTATGAATAAATTGTGAGGTTGTTATTTGTTTCCTCTATCTTACTGATTCTACAGGTAAGAGATACGACTGGTGTTCTTCTCAGCTCTGAATCTATAGGCGTATATGCATTGCAGCTTCCCGTTTCCTTTGATTTACTTGCAGGCACTCTGTTGCCTCTCTTTTTTATTTTTTTATTCAAAATGATCTTCATTATACTCTTCTTGCTTACAGTTTCAACCCCGCATTCTTTGCTGCAGCTCTCTAGCCGGTGTTGAGACACATTTAGACAGTGAGCCGTGGGTGTGTGTGTGCGTTTCTGTGTGTTCGTGTGCACATGTGTGGAGGAATGCGTTATCAGGCCCAGCCTTCCTGTGGTTCCTAATACTTCGTCCCCTGCCCCCAGCCTCTTTCTCTCTCTCTCTCTCTCTTTGGCAGCAGCTTCTCAGCTCTGGCTCCAGCTACATGGGGGAAGGGAGGCCTAACCATGTGACCCAAGGCGCTCCCCCATTTGGCAGACAGACCCATCTTGATTTTTGGACAGGCGGAACTCCAGGGAGACTTTAGTCACCACTGATGCCATTTGGGACTCGTTTGAAATGACTGGCTGTTGGTCATATCAGACCGATTAAAGGCAATTCGTTAAAGATGTTTCTTGAGCTGTGCTTTAATTTGACAATATTTTGCAGGTGACACTTGGAATCGGAAAAGTGGGCATGCATTTAAAGTCAACTAAAGTTGTATTCGCAACCCACATGACATATGTTTGCAACTACATGACATATGTTTGTGAAAAAGGATAAAAATGTAGGGGGGGACTTAATTTTATTTTTAATCGTAAAGTAATGGACGGTAGGGGTCTGCTTGGGCATTAAGATAATGTCTGAACCTGGCCCGTACCCGAGACCATGTGGCCAGACCCAACAGTTGGATAAAGCCCTCTTTGCAACCTGAAATTCATCAGAACTTCGAATCTTTGTGACACTTTGCTTAAAACACTCTAGACACAACTGTCTCGTTGTGTCTAGAGTGTTTTAAGTAAATGGAGTATTAAGTAAATGGAGTCCCTTTTGATTTGAGATCTTGAAAAGTGGATTCAGGTGTGGGGTGATACTACTTTGTCCACATTTTGATTGTCCCTAAAGGATACTGTCTCAACCTGTGCTGCATTTCAGGTCTCTGAAAACAGTTCTGTCCTCTGAAAACGCAGTTCCCCATAGAGAGCTGAATCTGCACTTCATTTCAAGAGCGCTGACATACAGGCATTTCTCTGGCCTATCAGAAATCAAAGGACTGCAGGCTTTTGTGTGCTGCTTGGCAAGAAAGCCAAGGCGTTTCATACCCTCAATGGTCACACCCCTGCAGTGCCGTCCTGCCCTGCTGTCCCGGACTGAACCGTCTTGTCCAGCGGGTGCAGGAGGAGACGTGGACAAACCGAAAAGTCTTTGACATGCCACAAGAGTTTGGATGCTTAGAAGTGGGTTAGACAAAGTTACAGTGAGGCAAGTAGTACAGGAACGAAATAAGTGGAGGGTAGAGAGAAAGAAAGGACTGTCCTCATGTTGGAGGAACTGGAGAGGGAGGGAAACCCAGCAGGAACAGGTCACTGCAGGCCAGGGGTGGAACTAGAGGAAAAGAGAGGAGGGGGTTAGATGGAGCCCAGCAGTGAAGAACAGTGTGTTCTGTTCATTCCAGGACAAGAACAGTTTGTGCTGTTATCCATCACACGGCGAAGAGAAAGCAATAGACGAAGATGACTGAACTGTGTTATTTGACCACACAAAAATAAGACCTAGTGTTTCTTGAGTATTTGTGTGCTCGATTGCAGGTTGTGTTAGGGGGAGGGACATTCTCATTCTACAGTTCGTTTGATTGGAGAGAAATGTGGATACACCAGTAGTGCAGGTTGAGTCATCAATATATTTGGTCCGTTTTCCCAGAAGAGAAAGACTGCAAAAAGTTATTTTAATAAACATTTAGGGGTACAATAGCATAAGCTAATGGACAAGGACTAAAAGCTACAAAACTCAAATTCATTTCATGGGGTCTTTCTATGGCTGATAAGATCTGCGTTCAGCATTATGTTATTAAGTGTGTGTGTTCTCAATGGGCGGCGGGAGACTTCTGCCGTATTGTGTTTCTAGATCGGATGGATTACTGTCGACCACTGTTTGAATAAATGCTCCTTCATTGAAAGATTGTTCTGATATGAGAGCTTAATGATCATAGGGGTGGGCTAAGCAGCACTGGGCTTATTAAACATAATGAATGTTCATCAGTCAGCTGTTACTTAAGTTGGAGAGCTTAATATATCAGTAATATATCAGAAAGGTGCAATGTGCAACAATCAGATGGAGTGAGTAGGTATGCAACACTATAGAAATTTTGCCTGAATCATGTTTATTTTTAGGGGTGTGTGCAAAGGCACACATCATTAATACTATATCTCATACATAGGTGGAACACGACCCATACCGCTTGCACTACAGACATGAATGATACTAATATCATGCACCTTATTGAGGAGAGGTGTTTGTTCATTTTTATAGTCTGACTACAGACGATTCTGACGATTTTCACCGAGCCGTAAAATGGGCAAGCAATTCCCATAGACTTAAGGCCAAGGTATACTTCTGTTTTCCGTGTGTGTGTGTGTTTGCGTGTGTTTGCGTGTGTTTGCGTGTGTGTGTGTGTGTGTGTGTGTGTGTGAGAGACGCAAATTTTGCCATCAGCACGGTACATGCGGACTGTCCATGTCCTAGCTTTACTTGACAGTCCATGTCCTTTCACCTTGTCGGCGCATGAACTTGCCGTTGACTGTGCTACGTGAGTATCACAAAGCAGTCATAGTGTGTATGTGTCCATATGGGCTCACAGTCTACAGAGTATACTTTATCATTTAAAAATAACTTGATAAGATCACCAATATATCAAGCAAAGTCCAATGCTGTGGTACAGCATTGCAAAGACTGCTGAAATCAGATGCACACTTGCTAAAAGCCTCTTTACACAGGCAGGCTGGTGTAATTGCTAACGGAAGCGACCATGCGAGCATGTAAATATTGCTAAGCCTGCTTCAGTCAAGTGGTTATCAAAACATGACAGTGGAAGATCTCATTTTGTTTTTACCGCCCCCTCCCTTTCTCTCATCCTCCACTCTATCATCTCATTATCCCTGTTGGTGAACCTTTTCTGATCAACTCTGTCACTCCTCTGAGAGACTCTTCCTCAAGCCCCCCTCCTTACAGCATTCATCCACCTCTCTTTTCAAGCTGTGGGGTGTCTGACCTAAATCTGTAAGGAAGGAGAAGAAAATGGAAGCAGAGAGGGAAGTGTTTAAGGGCGTGGGTGGGCCTGATATCCACTGATGTTGGCAGCAAATTAGCATGTGTGCTAATCAAGCTACACCTCTGAGAGTGGAGGCAGACGGAGAGGCATTGGGGTGGGGCATGGGGGTGGGTTGGGGTCTTATTGTCATTATTAACATGTACAATCACCTAAACGTACACACACACACATACAAAGAAGCAAGGAGGGTGAACCCTCTTTTGTCACTACGTGCTCCCTAATCACTTAAATAATTGACCAGGTTGCTCAGATCTCAAAACTGCGGCCATGAGAACCGCCGCTTTTCCACATCTCATTTTTCTTTTCCTTTTGAAATCAAAGAGCTATAAATAGCCCTCCCCTTTCGCTCCCTCCCTCACCGGCTTCTCCCAATGATGCAGGGTGCAAGAATCGTGCAGTAAGACATACGACCACAAACGCGTCAAACGTTCAGTTTGCAGCCTTTGCTCTATTTTAAAGCATGTTTCACACTGGCTTTTGTCTTTAGTGCCGCAGTCTTTCCCAGCTTTCTTGTACCCTGACTGCAGCCCAAGAGATTCCACATGCTGTCAAATCTTGCTCCTTTGTGTGTGGCGCTGCCTGCTTTTTAAACTGCGATTGGTGGAGGGGTTCCAACTCAAGGAAATGATTGCAAAACCCGACCTGTCAAAGTGCGGGGGTGAGCAGAGAAAATGTGCTGGCACTGTCAGTTATGGATTAACCCCTCATGCCGTCTGGCTGAACCGTAGCCATCTAAGAGCCCTCCTAATAAATTGGTTAAAGCTACTACAGCTGATAATGCCCCCTGTCACCATACGTCTCTGCCTCTGTGAGTCATGGGGGAAAATAATCTTTATTCTGATTGAGTGCTGTCAATGTAATATGTCTTTCTCTTTCTTTATTTTCCAGACTGCCTGCTAGGTTGAGGAGAGTTGGGGTGCCCCGTAGACCCCTAGATTCCTCCGATGAACCCCATCAACTCCATGAAACCTGCCCTGCCTCCAACGCCACATAGGTCAGTTTGAGATACCTCACTGTAGCTCCTGAACATCGGCTTGGTGCAGCTGCACGTCAAAGTGCAACTCGCACCCACTCTTTCCTCTTTAACCACATTCTGAACTTTCCAATCCCCCTTGAACTGACACCTGCTTCCCTGAGCAACACCCCTAACAGTCTAAACCTACTGCTCGTGTTTTTTCATTGTTGATTTTCAAAACTTAAAAAAAAAGCTATATTTAAAGGGGTCATTTTTTTTTTTTTTCATTATCTTCCCTAAGGTCCACTGATAAAGTCACCAAAGCAGTCATAATTTTGTAATATATGATAATTTTTGACCATATTTCTGAAAATCTTGATTAATCGTGACAAACTATAAATCATAAGAAATGTCTAATACTTCAGCTTTGATATTCAGCCAATGTTTCATAATAGAATATCTTAATTTGCAACATATCAAAATATAAAAGCGAGAGTTATGAAAATGAAACCGTTATAAAGACGCACGTACCTATTCAGTGATGTAAACTCCCTCAGAGTGTCCCTAGCAGGCTTCAGTGAACATCCAATAGAACATTCAGTCCAACTGCGTGCACATTTATGGACATTTTGAAATATTCTCATATTTATTTCATAAAGAATTATTATTTATGTCCATTTTCCAAGGATCAGGATGGCAGCTTAGTGGGAGGCTCCAAGCAACTTTTCACAATGTAATACAAAAGCCCCTAATATATACTGCTAGCATTTTAAATAATACATTGCGTTGATATGTCAAAACCTCCTACAACGAAACAGTGTGATATATTTACTCGAGGACGCAAGACAGGCACTAAGCAACTTCAGCAGATACACCAAGTGAAGCAGAAGCTAACCACATGGCCAGCTTAGCCGAAGTTCTAAGAGAGCTGAAATCGCTCTGAGCTGAATTCTGAACAAAGTTGGACAATATTGATACCCGTCTGACTGACATAGTGATCTCAATGGCTGCATTGGAATGCAAAGTGACAGATGTAAAAAGAGACGTCTCTTCAAATGCAACACATATCGAGGGAGCTGAATGCTGCATACACGATACAGAAAAAACACTTGAAAAACCAGAAGCCGCACTAGACTCGGCCATCAAACAAATCTCTTACCTTGAATCCAAAACAGATGACCTGGAGAACCGGGGCAGAAGAAAGAACCTTCTGCTTTTTTGTACACGAGAGGGCGCCGAGGGCCAAAGAACACACCTTGACTTTATAAATGGCATGTTGACACAATGGCTGGGGCTGAATCCTGATAGATCGTTCACCTTGGAGCGGGTTCATTGACACTAGCGTCGGGAAAGCCCAACCAAAACAGAGCGATCCTCATTCGCTTTTTAAAGTTTCAGGAGAAAGAATTTGCTTGAATCAAGATGACGAGACATCGCGCACGACAGGGCCAAGATATCATTCGCGCAGGATCTCTCAGCAGAGACTGTTCGGATCCAACGGGAATTTAATCCAGTTAAGAAGCTATTGCCAGCATCAAATGGGAAGCATTTAATGCTTATATAAGAGGAGAAATCATTAGTTATACATGTTCTAAAACCAAACGGTACAACCAAGAATTACGAGCATTAGAAAACCAAATTAAAAAAGCTGAGACTGAAATTAATATTGTCAACGACCCTGAAAAATTACATAATCTATCTGTCATGAGAGCTAATTATGATAAATTAACAACTGACGAAGTAGCTAAAAATCTAATGTGAACTAAGCAAGCATACTATTATCAGGGGGAAAAGGGAGGTAACAATTAATAGTATAAAATCAATATCTGGCAATTTAACTATGGACCCATTAGAGATTAATAATCATTGTAAAAACTTTTAGAAGTTGCAGAACACGTTAATTGACCAGTTACAATTTCAGACTATATAAGATGATGGAAAAAATAGCACTAGACAGTCAATTGACAACAGAAGAACTTTGAGGCTACAGGGGACATTAATAGTGGTAAAGCACCCGGACCGGTTACCAATAGAGTTTTATAAAACATTTAAAAGACAACTTGTAAGCCATTTCTTGACATGTATGAAGAATCGTTTATTGAAGGATCGCTCCCAGATTTATTAAGATTAGCTATAATAACTTTTATATTAAAACCAAACCCCCATCTGAATGATCGTCTTACAGACCAATTAGTTTAATGGGATGTGACACAAAAATACTTTGTAAAGCACTTTCTAGAAGATAAGATATAAGATAAATATCTTCCTCAGTTGATTATTGATGATCAGCAAGGTTTTGTACAAAAAAGACATGGTCACAATAGTCTTGAATATACTATATGAGAGACATAATGCAAAAGAGACAGCAATATTATCAGTAGATGCTTTTCAAGCCTTTGATAGGATAGAATGGGTTTACCTTTTTGAAGTACTCCCAAGATTCGGATTAGGCAAAACCTTTCTCAAATGGATTTGATAATTTTACACAAACTCAGCAGTCGAGATCCTAACTGATAGTACCATCTCGAGACCGTTTTGTTTATAGCAAACCTATTTGTGTTACCAATTGAACCTCTAGCCATTGCTGTGTGAACACATACTGGATTATCAGGCATTACAATTGTGGGGGGTGTATTTTTTTTTTATATACAGATGACATAATATTATTCCTGACAAATGTAAAAAGTAGTATTCCCAATTTGATGAGATTAATTGAAATTGTTTTTTAGGAAGTTTCATATAAAATCAATAATTCCAAATCAGTATTCATATTTCTTAATAAGGAAGAAAGACATAGTCCCATAGTCAATACTCTGTTTCATGGGGTCTTTCTACTGAAGGATTCAGGTACTTGGGTGTCTGAAGCATTGAATAGCTGGTCCAATTTGCCTATATCCATGGTCGGACGAATAAATACAATAAAACTATTCTACCCAAATATTTAAATTATTTTCAAGCACTCCCACTGCCACTACCAAACTTGTTTTATGACAAACTTTTGACAAATTATTTGGTCAATTTCTCTGGAGTGACAGGAAAGCTTGACTTCACCATAAACTATTATATCTGACTTATGAGACGGGAGGGCTTCAACTTCCCAAACTCAGATGGTATTATATGGCTGCCCAACTGACCTCAGCATCATATTATTTCCATACAACAGGGCCCCCATCCTGGGTAGGCATCGAACAAGAGTCCGTTCCAGATCTGCCATTTAAATCTGTATCTATACTCCTCGGATATTAAGTCATTTGAAGTGCACAAAAAATCATTTTCTTAAAAACACAATCTCGGTCTGGCATGATGCACATAAACATGTAGGTGATATTCCTGAACTGTCTCAATGTATTCCTATTTAGGGTAATGAACAGTCTACACCTGGTAAGAAAGATGGAGGATTTAAGTCATGGAATATAAAAGGTATTCGGAAAATGATGGTTTTACTTTTGATCAATTATGTCAGAGATATCTAATCAGTCTGTTGTATTGTTACTGTATGTTTCTTTGATGTGATGTTATAAAACAAGAAAATGACAAACATATTGTGGGAAAAAAATGTTATGTCCATTTTCCACTAAATTAGAGCCATTGTATTTTGAGTATGTCCTTTTATGCTTGTGCTCAAATCAAGGCGGTGTTCGGAAACAGGTTAAGCAACAAAACGACAGGAGCCACAGCAACTGATGAAACGCATCTTCTCTTGACACTTGACACTGCGTCTTTCAAAAGCATGCCAGAGAGATGACAACAGTCGAAGACGTTTGTTTAGTACATGTTTGTATACAAAAATAATTTCAAAGTTGGGTCCGCTTTCGTGTTCAGGAGTAGTTAGGCCACAGACAGTAGGCCTTTTGTCCTTCTCTCTGTCTCTGTTTATAAGCCAAGTGAGCACTGGGTGGGGTCATGTGTGCGATGATTTTAAAATAAGCGTTGGTATTGTTGCTGTAGAGACCATCTTGAATTAATGAGGATCCCAAGTGATGTAAGGAAGTTGCGAATGTAGAGAATGGGGCGTTTTAGCAGCTTGGTTTCAATGAATGCTTTTATTGGATTGGGGATTAAGTTTTGAGTTCTGGAATTTACAGTATGTTTTTATAGTAGAATGGCCTCTTATATGTGTAAATATCAAGGAAAATTTGATTCCTCAGGATATGATACCCTTTAAATTTCTTTTAGAACAAGCAGAACCACCAAACTATCAGAATCGGCAGATACAAAATAATTGGATATCGGTATCGGCACACACCTATTGTCAATTTATACCTGGCTGCTACCTCAATAACTGCTATGTCCATATAACACTATCTCATAGTATGTTATGTTTACATTTGGCATTTTTAGAAACTGTCATCTTTTTGCACTACTGAGTACTGGTCGGCGCTGCACTGTCTCTCACTGTGCCTATTGTCCTGTTCATTTTTAGTCATTTATTGTACTGTCCCGTACTTTTTGCACACGTTTGCATGTACACTTTATATAGGTATGTTATTTAGTCTGTGTAGTCTCATGTGGTTCTGTGTTTCTCCTATGTTGTTTTATGTAGCACCGTGGTCCAGGAGGAACGTTGTCTCATTTCACTGTACTGTACTAACTGTATATGGTTGAACGACAATAAAAACCACTTGACTATTTCAGGGTTCTTTAAAGCACCAGCACATTGAAGTTTATGTTAAGAAATAGAGAATAAAAGGTTTTGGACTGTGCTGATACAATCAGATATTGCAAGTTTCTCTCAAACAAACACGTGGGTCTTTCCAGTGCATTTGTTACCATTTCAGTTGCTATCCAACTATGATATTGTGATGCATCGTGATGTATTGAATCGTGACAAACATTGCTAGGTAGTTGGTGAGACCCAAACTCAAACCTAGAACTTAAAATGGGAGATATGGTATCACGCTCAATAACCTTATTTGATTGTAATTGGAAGTGTTAATAATTCACTAAGCCATTAGTAAAGACCTACAGGTGTTTTTATAGTATTCAAAGAACTAATTACTTATTATCTGGATAATTTTAGATGATTTTGAGCATGCAGTGTAATTCTGTCTTTTATACAGTATATTTAGCAAATGTATGGCAGGCTGTCTTAGGTAGGTGTACTTGGCAGAATATTGGTTTCACTGATATTTGAGCAGTTAAAGGGTCTATACACTTAAAAATAAGTGGAAGGTGGCATATTACTCTCACTACAGAATGCCGAAGATAAATCGCCTGCAGCAGAGCAGGCATTGGGGCCCAAACTCAATCCCTGCACCCACACCTCTGCTATCATTTACCGAGCCCTGAATCTGCCAGAGTGTTGTTTTTTTTTTTATTATTTAGATTGGCTGCGCTGTCCCTTCAGTGCTGATTGGCTGCTGGAGGGTTTGGCTCTGGAACCACAGTTTCCTGTTTCAGAAAGAGGGGGTATCTGGTGTTTTTACTGCAGAGGAACTTAAGAAAAACCTCTGCCTCTTATGGAATACCTCTAAGCTGCTGATAGTTCGGTTTGTTTATTTGCCTCAGCAGTGCAATGACCAGCCGATCATTGAGGCTTTGTTGGAACCTCAATATCCTGTGTGCCGCAAGCCAGCGGACACTTTGCTGCAGGTCGAGGTGGGAGTGTGTCAAGAAAGGGATCTTGGTTTTCTTCAAGAGCTTTGTGGAGAAGAGGCATTCATGCGGGAGTAGGATTGCGGTGTCTAAGGCCAGTCAGGGTGAGATGCTGTTCAGAGCCAGTTATCGCTCAATAAGCACTCACAGGTTTAAAGGAATAGTTCACCCAAAAATTTGAATTCTCTCATTATTTACTCGCCCACATGATACCAGGTGTGTATGCCTTTCTTTCTTCACCAAACACATTTGAAAAAAAAAATTCTTAGCTCAGTTGGTCCTTAAAATGCAAGTGAATGCAGATTTCTCACTTGAAGCTCCAAAAATCAAAGACAGTCAGCATAAACATTATCCATAAGACACCAGCTGTTAAATTAATGTTTTCTAAAGCTATATGGTCACTTTTGGTGCAAAAAATAATCAATATTTAAGTACCTTTTAACTATAAACCATCGCTTCTGGCTTCACTGGAGGGTGGAGTCCAAGCGGTCTCTGGTTTGACGTATTCGAGTTGCCATGATACAGATGTAATCACACGTTCTCCTCTCAACATCCAGGATGAGCACACAAATGTACCATTGTGAGTAAAGAAATGGATAAATAGAGATCAAAACCAACAAAGCTTCAATACAGCTTTCCTCCTCTCTTGTAAACAGCGCTGCTCTTTCGGCTGTGATGCACATGTGTCAGTTCTCGAGCGTTTTACGTACCAATGCGATTTCATCACACGCTCCTAACTTTAAAAAAAGTACTTGGCTTTCACACCAAAATGATTGTGTTGGCTTTACAACAATTGGTGTCATATTGATGTCTGTGGTTTTTGGAGCATCAAAATGTATTTTAACATATTTAGCAAAGAAAGTCATACACACCTGGTAAATAATGAGAGAATTTTCATTATTGGATGAACTGTCCCTTTAATGAGCTGGATACACTCGAGTCGTTGCGACTTGGATAAGCTGAGAGTTTACCTGGAATCCAGGGTTCAGAATGAGCTTTATACCACACCTGTAAATGGGTACAAAATACATACTTTGCAATAAATGAGTGTTTCTCATGAACTTTGGTCATTTTTGGCACTCTAGAAAGTCATTTTCTCACACTTATTTTTATTTTTTATTTGTTTTCTAACATTGTACAGCAGTGTATGTACATGCATCACATGAGATATTATTTATTTATTTATTTTATGAAAATTCCCACCACTGTGTAATTTCCAGTACATCTAAAATCCTGTATTGTGTTTGATAGAATTCTGTGATGGAAATTACATTTTTGGAATAAAATTGCAGACTCCTTTTGTCTTGCTGAGACATTTTGAAAGCTTTCATTTTGTGTATCGTAAATCCATACAATTAAATAATATTTCAACCCTTTGCATTTATTATTGGTAATATAAATATTGGGCTCACAAGTGGCATTTACCTTTTATTTTAATGTATTATTTATTTTTTCGGATCAAACATCACTTGTCTCATATTTCATCTCAAACATTCTCACAACTGACAATTTGTCGACTTGTTAGCAAGTACACTAATTATTGAAGAAGAAAATAATATAAGGGGCAAAATTGCTTGGCGTTTTGGAAATGAGGCCACAATTTAATTTTTTAATAATACAAATTATTTTCACATAATAAATATTGAAATGGTTTGTTTCACTCTTTGTTTAATTTATCCTAGTTTTAAACCATTTTATTTTTTACAATGGATTTACATGGTTTAAAATTGAAAGTCTGGGTCTGGCACATTCAAAAACAGTTAAATGTGTACATAAAATGCATTTGAAAAGTACCAACGATTAATTTTGAAGGTCTGGGAAAAAGTTTACAATTCAGTTTTGGTGAGACTTTCATGTAACAAAAAGAAACATTTAAAAATCAGTTTGTCTAAATAAAAATCAACCCCTGGAAAGTGAAAGTTCCCGAAGTTGAAGTAACGCTACATTTTACGGCAAAGTTCTTCGCCATCGACCTTGTGATACAACGCAAATATTTAACTGTCTAATACATTGAAATGCATCACAATATAATAAGATTGAGATTGAAACTAAATCTGTTGATTTGACTTTTTAACAGAACTGTAGTGAATGTTGAAATAAATTGCATGCATACAAATATTGATTGTTGGATCTGAAGTATCATTGCAATATTGTTGGGAAAAATAATGTATATAATTGTATTAGAACAGCTCAAATATATTTGATGTTTTGAAAAAGGAACTACTATTTCCCTCTGAACAAGTTTTGCCTGAGGTTCCTTCTATTGTTGTTCTGTTGAAGGCATGTTACCCGTGTATTTGTATTTGCGTGTGTACGTGTGCACATCTTTTCAGGACACAACAACCTATTGAACAGACTGTACTATCCCTTACAATATCGTTTTCATTCACGTCAAAATAAAAAATGGCATCTACCCACTAAGAGTCCATGTTTCCCTGTTTAAATCAGTGTGTGATGTAGTTTGGCTAATTATGGAAAGATGGGACCGGATTATTGAGAGCGATCTGGTTTGATCCAGTTACACAGAAAACAGTAGGTACACACACACTTACTCTCTCACCCCCTCTCCCTTGGCATAGTTACTCTTTCCTGTCTCTAAGTGACTGTGGAGTTGTCATGGAAACATTGTGCCGAGTACCTCCAGAGCATGTGGCTATGACACGTCTGAAGTCGCTCTCGCTCACACTTCACACCATATGCATATATCATACATACCATGACAAATGTTATAGAATGCAATATTATCTAGAGCTGGCTCCAGATAATGTATGTCAGATCAGTAGCAAGTGAATTAAAAACCTGGTAATAACCCCAGTGTTTTCTCTCGCCCCACAGTGACGCCTCTTACCTATATGATCCTGTCCCCTGGCAGCAAGGCCCCAATCAGCCTGCAGGCTCCCTCTCTGTGGTAACCACAGTGTGGGGGGTAACCAATCCTTCACCCAGCCAGGTAATTAAATCACTAGTGTGGTAACCTAAAAGCAAACAAGGCACTGTCTTCCTGGGAACTAGTGACGTCCTGATTGTGGAAAAATTGTTCTTTTGAGTCAAAGATGTCAATGAATCAGCAGATCTGGTTCACACGTCATTCTGAATGTGTTGGGCAACTCATTGACTTACTGAATCGGTTGGAGTGGTTCTTACGTTAACGACTAATTCTCTTAAAAATGAAAATTCTGTCGTCATATAATCACCCTGATGTGACTTTTTCTTTCATGGATCACAAAAGATGTTTGACAATGTTCGTATTCGTCTCAATTGACTTTCATTGTATAGATGTAAAGGGTGACTAAGATTCTGCTTGACATTTTCTTTTGTGTTCCACTGAAGGGAAAAAAAGGTCATACAGGTTTACAACAGCATTGCTGCTGTTAGTGAATGATGACAGGATTTTCATTTTTGGGTGTACTACCCCAGTAAAGAACCAATAAACGTCCCTTATGGTCATGTCAGACATTGAGTGAGTTTTTTAGTAACCGATTCTGACGCTGTTATTTAAAGAGCAAGGTTGCTGATGGCTGAAATAAATGACAATATATATTATAATACAATAATTTAGAGCGCAACAGTGCTTCTGCTGAAGGGTTGTTTTCTTCACTGTATAAACTGCAAGTTGCCACACAGCTGAAATTTCAATTACTGCCCTCTGGAGTAAACAGGTGGTACTACAAGCTTGCATTTCTCAGGAATCTTCCTTATTACGGTCTGGGGTTCATATTTGCGTTCATATTTTTAACACATTATTTTTTTATCAAATGAATCGCACTTAATTTACGCATTAAATCAACAGCCCTAATATATATATATACACATCGACCACTTTATTAGGAACTCCTGTACACCTACATTTTCATGCGATTATCTAATTGGCCAATCATGTGGCAGCAGTGCAATGCATAAAATAATTCAGATACGGGTCAGGAGCTTTAATGTTCACATCAACCATCAAAATGGGGGGAAAATGTGATCTCCGTGATTTCGACTGTGGCATGTTATTCATGCACAACAGTCTCTAGAATATGCTCGGAGGTCAGAAAGGCTGTGGTAACTCAGATAACCACTC
Source organism: Xyrauchen texanus (assembly GCF_025860055.1). NCBI lineage: Eukaryota > Metazoa > Chordata > Actinopteri > Cypriniformes > Catostomidae > Xyrauchen > Xyrauchen texanus. The sequence goes on from NC_068318.1 coordinate 29,314,208, forward strand.
TGTACAATTGTAGTGAGCAGAATAGCATCTCAGAATGCACAACACATCGAACTTTAGGCAGATGGCTACAGCAGATGACCATGTCGTGTTCCACTTCAGTCATTCAGGAGCAAAAAGATGAGGCTGCAGTTAGATAATCACATGAATAAGTACACAGGTGTACCTAATAAAGTGGTTGTGTGTGTATGTATGTATGTATGTATATATATATATATATTTGACTAATGAGGCAAAAAAAAAATATACAATAACAATCAAATAGTAACAAATAAAATGTTATAGGACATTTTTATGACTTTAAGCCTCCCATAGATTGTCTCACAGACAGACATAAAAAGAAACCTAGTCAATTGCATTTTTATTTATTTTTTTATGCTCACAACAGCGTCAATGTCAGAATAATCACAGAGTAGAATAAATAAATGTCCTTTTCTGGTTGCCCTTCTCCTCTATCAAAAACCACTCCATTTCTCCTATCTCTCAGTTCATAGTTTAAAAATTAATCTCATTCTCGGCAGGTTTTTGGCGCTCCCATGGGTCCAGGCGGAAACTCAGCCGGTGGTCACATGATGCCTGGCAACAGCCCAGGCATGAACTCCCCTCAGTTTATGGGCCAGCAGGGCTACCCTGAGCCCAACAAGGGCTACATGCAACAGGGCATGTACGGGCGTCCCAGTGGAGGATATTCAGCCGGGCCTGGATATGGGGGCAGGTGAGAAACTCTTGAAAAGCAAATTCATCATTATTCATCACTATGAATCACTTTTTAAAAAAGAATTTTTTTTTTTTGTGCGAGTATAGCAACCGGTGACAGACATGTCCGTTATAGGCTTTCTGTGTATCATTTATTAAAAAATTAGAAAAATAGTTTTGTTTATTTTACTACTAAGTGTAAACAGTCCTACTGTTGTTTTTTTTTTTTTTTTTTTGGCCTAATATCAGATTTCTAGATAAACGACCCTTTGCAACTTCCGACACAAAATGACGCATCACATTGTCCAAACGGCCTGTGTTTGAGTGTGTGATGGTGTGGCTACGTTTAGACTCTCCCTCGTGGGAAATGCATGACGTCAGGCAGCCTGCAGATGTCACCACAGTGGGGGATGTGTGCACTGTTTGTCCCACCCCTGCGCTGACTCACACAAACACACGCGCACGTTTGCGTCCCTTAAGATCAATTTGCATCGCAATAAATCTTTTGAATCACTGACTTGGAGCACTCAGCGTCTCCCTTGGCTCAGAAGACCACTCACACAACACCTTGCCTAATACCTCGGGTCGTATTATTCAGCAGTGCTGCTGATCCTTATTTTATGACCCAAATGGGATATGATTTCACACAATTCATAAGATATTTGTCTTCTCTGTTTCCTCTTCAGTTACCCCAATAATGGAGGAGGATCCCTGGGGATGCCACCCCATGGTGTTCGCCCGCCCAACGACTTCACCCAAGCAGCCGCTGCAGCAGCTGTGGCCGCCGCCGCCGCCACGGCGACAGCCACCGCCACGGCAACAGTCGCCGCGATACAGGAGAAGCAAAACCAAGAACTAAACTACGGGCCTGTAAGGGACCTTGTTCATTTGAGCATTTGATGAAGTGACTGCGATAAATGGCACTAAAGGGAAGGTCACCGACATAGATATTGTTTACCCCTGCGTTCACCGTGCAGAGTGATGACCTGAAAATTATACTTCTGTAATTATTTACTCACACATGTTGTTTCCAACTCAAAAGGAGATATTAGGCAGAATGACATTCTCAGTCACTATTTACTTTCATTGTTTGGAATGAAAGTGAATTGTTACTGAGGCTGTCATTCAATCTAACATCTCCTTTTCTGTTTCACAGAATCTATACAGTTTTGGAACAACTTTTGGGTGAGTGAATAATGACAGAATTTTTATTTTTGAGTGAACGTTCGTTTTAAATATTTTAGTGATTAATGGTGTAATTCTATATCTCGTTTTTTACGTTGTTAATCTGATTGCCACAATGATTGGCTCTATTTTTTATTGTAAATGCTTTGCACTAAAATTCACATAGAGAGATGCCTTGTAACCTCTCGTTCTTTGCACTTATTTCGCCCTCTTCTGGTCCAACACAGAAAAACAAGCCCTTAGTCCAAAAACATGGCTTTAAGTATTGCAAACAAATATATATATATATATATATATATATATATATATATATATATATATATATATATATATATATATTTATATATTTCCTGTCTGCTCACAGTGGACTTTACTGTCTGCCCAGTTTTATACAGCAGACTTCACTGCCACACAGGCTAGACAGGACTTCATTGTTTACCGTGGTGACCTAGTTGCATTTCCCTTTCGTGCCCGGAGCTTGTCAGCCATAAGTCACAGCAGCAGGCTTGTCTCCAGCCATTGTTACCCGACGCTGGTTCTGATGGGTGTGGAACTGTGTTATTTTGCTCTGCAGATGGGTGGCGCTTCCTCTTACAATACCCAGTTCCTGTCGCACTCCGGGCCCCGCGGCCCGCCCGGCATGACCCCGTCCGGAATGGTCGGCTCCAGACCCCCTTCCATGGGACCCATGTACACACAGCAGGGCCAGAGGTTGCCTCAGCATCCCGTCTATTCTGGAGGCCAGCAGGGTCCTCCGCGACACCAGCAGGGTCTGAAACGCCCCTACAACTCCGACGTGAGTCTTGACCCAATATGACCTTTCATGTAGGGTCCAACCCTACTTTTCATCTTTCACATGTTTAAGGGTCATTGGTCATACAAATCTCATTTCCGCATGGTGTTGACAACTTGGTTATGTACTGGAATTTTATTCGTTGCCTACAGGGATTTCCGGGTCAGCAGTATGGTCCCGGAATGGGAGCTGGGGGCCCATACCCAGGCCAGCCCATGCAGTACCATGGTCCTGGACCCCAGCGGTCTGCCCCTTCACCATCTTACCCAGCCCATCGAATGCCCCTCCAACAACCCAATATGGGCCAGTATCCTGCAGGACCAGGAAACCCCAGCCAGTTCTACAAGGTAAGATTCTTAATTTTCAGTGATGTCAAATTAATGTTTTTAATAGAATAGTGGATCCAAAAATGATACTCACTCTGATGTCTTGCCAAATCCAAATGAAATCCATAGGACAATTTTTGAAGAATATATACTCTGCTATTTGCTATAGAATGAAAGCATGCAGTAACCAGGGACTGCAAAACTTCAGAAGGCACAAGTTGTCAATGTGACTTTTACACTTAACACAAAGTCTTCTGAAGCCATACAATAGTTTCTGTGGAACATACCACAATTTTAAGGCGCACACCAGGCAGTCCATGGACCATTTTCATGGTATGAGAAACGGCACTGATTGAACATCCTGCCTAACTACTTTTGTGTTTCATGGAAGATAACTTATTTTTATTTGTGGGTCAACTATTACTATAATGACAGATTAAGTTAGGTACTTTCTGAAATGTTGAAAGTTCAAACCGTTTCACTAGCAAATTGCAACATCACATGATGCGAACGGTATCATATTTCCAAAGAACTGGTTCTTTCATCAGTATTAGTGAAAAACAAGATGCTGTTTTAAGAGAAACACTCTAGTATTTGATACTTGCAAACACTGCAGTGAACTTTCAAGAGGCAACTAGATGTGAAAAGATTTTTGGAAGTACCAGTGAAAGACGAGCTCGACCCGGCACTTTAAATTCCATGCAGAGTTTGGAATTACAGCATTAGATTATCATAGTCGTATCAATGCAATATGCACTCAACGAGTGCACCGATATTTTGTGTTTGAAACATTTAGGCACTGTTCCAAAACCTAGTGAGGTCCCTGTGTAGGCAGGTACACTTTAGGTTATGCTGGTAGGTGCGCTTTAGAGTTTCACTGTGCATCAAATAAATAGCAGTCGAGTTGCTGCCTATACAGCACTTACAGTTGCAATCGAAATTATTCAACCCCCCTGACCAGCAATACATTCTGGTGATGTGAAATAAAACACATCAACTAAAACATCAGTAAACAGTCAAAGTAAGTTTTGAATAGACATTTGAATGATTGTGAGAACAAAGAGTTCAGTTTACCCAAATTTTTAAATAAAAGATAACTAATTCTCTCCACAAATGTCATGTCAAAAACATTCAACCCCCAAAGTCAATCATTTGTGGAGTATCTTTTATCCTTAATAACAGCAAATAAATGTTTCAGGTAAGTGTTCTCAGGCTTCGGACACCTCTCTATTAGAATTTTTACACATTTCTCATGAGCAAAAGCTTCCAGCTCATTGACATTATTTGGTTTCTGTGCTGCCACTGCTTCCTTGAAATCCCAACAAAGGTTTGCAATGGGACTTTAATGATGGACTGAAAGGGCCATTTAAGGACATTCCACGACCTATCCCTGAACCAGATTTTGGATAACTTGGATGTATCCTTGGTGTTTTTGTCTTTCTGGATATTCCAGTGATCACAGAGCTTCAATTTACACACTGAAGGCATCACATTTTTCCTGCCAAAATGGCCTGATACCTGAAAGAATCCATGGTGTCAGTCACATAGTCAGGATAGCTGTTTCTTGCAGGCACAAAACACCCCCATAACAGGACTGACCCACCTCCATGCTTGACTGTGGGGATGGTGTCGTTCTTGTCATCACCTTGTCATCTTACTCCAGATGTACTGCTGACCCATGGGTCTAAAACTCATTTTCAGTTTAGTGTCATACATCTATAAAACCTTCTCTATTATATAATCTCCTCTATTAGCTTTTGAGGCAGCTTATATGTTATGGCATTTTTTGCATATAAATAAATGTTTGCTTACAACGCTAAACTTGCATTTTAATTTTAAAACAATTAAATAAGTGCCATTGCAGATTGATGACTTAATTTAGTTTTAAAATAATTACTTGTGTAGCCTTACATATTTAAGAAACGATAGCGGTTACATAATTATGACATGGCTGTATTTTTTAAAATCCTGCTATTTACAAATATTAGGTTATATATTCACACTATGACATTGAATGTGTCACTCAACTGATATAGATGTAAAGTTTAAAGATTCTGGGTCATCAGAAAAGCTTTGTAAATCCTTACTGTCTTGGGGGGTTGAATCATTTTGATTGCAACAATATGAGGATCTTTCACAGGTGGGATGCTACATGGAAAGGCAGCTGTCTATGTAGGAAGTACACAAGTTTTTGCAACAGAGCCTCAAGCCCAAAGTATACTATGCTGCTAACTTGTGGACCCACTAATTAGTGCAAAAAATCCAGGCGCATGCACCTAATGCACGTTTACAGAACGCGCAGATATAAAACCCGGTCCGCATGCATTCAGTGCTCGAGCACTCTGATAATAACGCAATTTCCAGCACACGCCCTGTACACAGATGCCTAGAATCAGAATGAGTTTTATTGCCAAGTATGCTTACACATACAAGGAATTGGGCTTGGTGACAGAAGCTTCCAGTACACAAAAAATAGAATACAAATTAAAAGTGAATAGAAATGTGTATACATTTCACAAAATATATATATATATATATATATTCCTGTGCCTGATGGTTCTGGTGCTCTGTAGCGCCGGCCAGAAGCCAACTGTTCAAAAAGGTAGTGGACTGGGTGAGTGGGGTCCAGAGTGATTTTTATTGCCCTTTTCCTCAATCTGGAAGTGTATAGTTCTTGAATGGAGGGCAGGGGGCATCCAATAATCCTCTCAGCAGTCCGAAGTGTCCTTTTGTAGTCTTCTGATGTCTGATTTCGCAGCTGAACCAAACCAGACATTTATTGAAGTGCAGAGCACAGACTCTGAGTAGAACTGTATCAGCAGCACCTGTGGCAGCTTGAACTTCCTCAGCTGGCGAAGGAAGTACAACCTCTACTGAGTCAATGTGGGTCTCCTACTTCAGGCCCTGTGAGATGGTAGTGCTTAGGAACCTGAATGACTCCACTGCTGCCACAGTGCTGTATAGAATGGTGAGGGGGGTCAATGTTCGTATTCACATCTGAGCGAAGTATACTTGGGCTTCAGCACTATAATTACTCTTAATGTGGTTGGGTCAATTTCCTCTGGGTTTTTTTGTTCTCCACCTTTCTCCCCAATTTGGAATGACCAATTCCCAATGCATGGGAATAGTGACTCACCTCAATCCAGGTGGCGGAGTACGAATCTCAGTTGCCTCCGCGTCTGAGACTGTCAATCCGCGCATCTTATCACGTGGCTTGTTGAGCGACTTTACCGAGGAGACATAGCACGCGTGGAGGCTTCACGCTATTCTATGCAGTATCCACGCACAACTCCCCACATGCCCCACTGAGAGTGAGAACCACATTACCACAAGGAGGTTACCACATGTGACTCTCCCCTCCCTAGCTTTGGTCAATTTGGTTGCTTAGGAGACCTGGGTGGAGTCACTCAGCACACCCTGGATTTGTATTCGTGACTCCAGGGTTGTTAGACAGCGTCTTTGCTTGCTGAGCTACCCAGGACCCCCAACTTCCTGTGTTTTAAGCTTGATGTTTAAATTGTTTTGTTTGATTACTAGGACCAGTTTAACGGACAAGGCAACAGCCACAACAGCCTATCCTCTGGAGTGACGGGAGCTGGATACAACACCTTCAACCAGGCCTCTGTCAATGGGGTTAGCGTCCTTTCTCACATACTGTCATAGTGGTTTATGATGTGATGCTCAATTTTTTCCCTGGATCTATTAAGTTATTTAAAAAAATATATTTAAAATGCAATTCATTCAGAAAATCACTTGAATAGACCTCTTTTGATTAAAAAAAATTTTAATTTCATATTTTCGTCATTTACATATTTTTTTGTAGGGGAGCTATTTTAACCTTTTTATGACGGTCAGTTTAGGTCAAGTGGAGTAACCATGAGAAAACCTCTTTGTTCATGACTAAAAAAAAGTTTTTACTTTGAAAAGATGAAAAATTTGAAAACAAGGCATATTCAAAGTGTGAGGTAAGACTTGGTTACACTACTTGACATTTTTCAAGTCATTAAATCTCAATTTTGATAGGAAATAGTATAAAAGTATGAAACCAACATGAATACAAAGATCACTTTTGTAAGGCCTTACCACATGTCTTTTAAACTTAAAAATATCACCTGTTTGTCATCTCATTGACCCGTTTGCTGAAATGTGAGTCTGTGTTTTGAAGGAAGCTGCTTGTTAATATTCCACCAGTGCCATGATCGGACTTTGACAGTCATAGTCCAAATTCCACACAGCTGAATCTGTTTTGCAGCGTTTCAGTTATGAAAACTTTGTTGTAAGATAATCTTGGTGCAGATAGTAATGCCTGAATGTGCCTGTCTTTCGCAGCCCGGGCGTGCAATGACAGGATATCCCAGCTCTCCTCTCCCAGGAAACCCCACTCCTCCTATGACCCCTGGCAGTTCAATGCCCCCGTATATGTCCCCCGGCCAAGATGTCAAATCGCCCTTCCTCCATGATGTCAAGCCCAATATCAACTCTCTGCAGCCCCCTACAGGTAAAACATGGAATTGCATCTAAACCATCACCCCACCCCTTCTCTGCATTCTGGGATCTTTGTGTGAAAAAGTAAAAAGTTATCGCGTTCTCTAGGGATGCACCAATAAATGGTCTGCACTTATATAGGGCCTTTTTAACCTTAGCGGTATTAAACGCTTTACACTGTGTCTCATTCACCCATTCACACACATACACTTATTCACACACCAATGACAGCAGAGCTGCCATGCAAGGCGCTAGACTGCCATTGGGAGCAACTTGGGGTTCAGTGTCTTGCCCAAGGACACTTCGGTATGTGGAGTTGTGTGGGCCGGGAATCGAACCGCCAACCCTGCAATTAGTGGCCGACCCGCTCTACCACCTGAGCCACAGCCGCCCCGTGGCACTCACCCTTATGTCATCTCAAACTGCAAGTAAATGGAGACCACATTTTAAGCTTCAAAAAGGACATAAATGCAAGCATAAAGGTAATCCTTTAGACTCCGATGGTTTAATCCATGTCTTCTGAAGTGCTTGACACATGCACAGACCGCTAGATGGCACTAGGGAGTGTAATTGAGCTTGAAATCGTGATCGCCAAGGAGACTGATGTCAACATTTTTAGTTATGTTTCGCTCTGTTCAGACACAAAACCGACTGGATCACTTCAGAAGGCATGGATTTAGCCACAGATGTTGAATGGATTTCTTTAATGCTGCCTTTATTTGCCTTTTGGAGCTTCAAAGTTTTGGTCACCATTCACTTGCATGATGTACACAAACAGACATTATTTCCCTTTGAAATATCTTTGATTGTGTTCCACTGAACACTGTAAGTGTAACTGTGAGACGACAAGAGGGTGAGTAAATGATGAGAGGAGTTTAGTTTTTGGGTGAACTGTTCCTTTAAGTATTTACAACTTTAAATGATCAAAAAGTAAGCTGTAGATCTGCACAACTAAACAAATCACAGCACATCAATCTCTATTTGAATGCGTAATCTCTCCCGTCTCCTTCATTTCTGTCTTGATGAAAGAACTACAGCCATCAACTAACGTAAGGCAGTTCAGTAACCCTCTAACTGTAATTCTTCTCTTCTGTCTGTAGGGAACCCCAGTGATGACCTCCGCCTGACGTTCCCAGTAAGGGACGGCGTTGTGTTAGAACCCTTCAGACTGGAGCACAACCTGGCCGTCAGCAACCATGTCTTCCAGCTGCGAGACTCCGTCTACAAGACACTTATGATGAGGTCAGACTCTATACTTAACACATACAACATCTTTCCCTTAAAGCAGCTCATGCTTAGGTGTGGTTGTTCAATGGTCAATGTAGCAATGTTGTGTTTAAAGTTTAATCATGTTTGTTTTATTGGATGGTGTGTTCTCATTTAGGTTATAAACTTGTGTCCTTAACCCTTATGTTGTGTTCCGATCATTTTGACCTGGACAAATATTTCTTTTTTTTTCTTTTTTTTTTACTTAATCCAATTGGAATAAAATTAATTGACTTTGTTCACATATGGTATTTGAAAACACCAAATTAAATTGGACCATTTTCTTTTTCATATTTTTGGTTTTATTTCAATTTGTTACACTTGTTGTTTTCCCGGTCAAAAATGACCAGCCACTGGAAATAAACGGATTAGACCACAAAGTACAGAAATATTAAGTGTTTAGAAGCATCCCAATCCTTTAGATTAGCACATATTTGGATGCGTGTTTGCACACACAAAGTCCTCGGACATGTGCGCACACAACACAAACACAGACACTCATACACATAGACGATGTGGATTGAGTTCCCTTTTGTTCCATCCTCTTTCCATCTACACTGTTTGAGGAATATTTCAAGAGCTTGGGCTCATTTGAATCGTAATAGTCTGCTGTAAGTTACGATACGTCATTATCTCTGTTATAAATACAGTATGTTTCAGGAAGTAATAAGGAAAAACGTTACAGAAAGCCACTCCTGTTTATAATATTAATGTGTGTCTGTGGGAATTTCATACACTAATAACCACTGCAGTTTGGCCTCGGAGTGAAACAAATGTACACATTGTATTCTACTAATTGAGACCTTTCCAACAATATATAACAGGTGGCTATATCATCTTTTGTATGTTTTACCAACTCTGAATATAATTGTTGTGATAAAGTACAAAACGGTTCTTATTTGTCAACAAATTAACAAACATTATTTAAGAATTGGTCAGATCAGCTATATGCATTGTAAAATCCAAGCTTTGAGTCGATTCTAAGATTTAAAATGACACCTATTTTGTTCAGATTAATCTATTGGTTGCTAATTTATTATGTAATTATTATATATTTTTGTGTTTTCCACAGGGATTGCCCTCCACTAACCCGGTATGAGCTCAGTTCAATTAATCCTTCTATAAATACAAATATATGTTTTTTTTTTTGTTGTTTTTTTTTTATGTATACAAAAAGAAAAAAGTACAAAATCTGTCATAAATACAAACAAATTTGATTAAAAGATCTAAAGCAATATCTTGTTATTATAGATGCAATATGCAAGATTTATTTATTTATTTTCTCCCCAATTTGGTATGCCCAATTCCCAATGCGCTTTAAGTCCTCGTGGTGGCGTAGTGACTCGCCTCAATCCGGGTGGCGGAGGACGAATCTCTGTTGTCTCCGCGTTTGAGACCGTCAATCCGCGCATCTTATCACGTGGCTTGTTGAGCGCATTACCGTGGCAGCATAGCACATGTGGAGGTTTCACGCTATTCTCTGCGGCATCCACGCACAACAAACCAAGTGCCCCAATGAGCGCGAACCACAATATAGCGACCACTGTGAGGTTACCCCATGTGACTCTACCCTCCCTAGCAACCAGGCCAATTTGGTTGCATAGGAGACCTGGCTGGAGTCACTCAGCACGCCCTGGATTCAAATTCGGGACTCCAGGGGTGGTAGTCAGCATCTTTAATCGCTGAGCTACCCAGGCCCCCATTATGAGAGATTTATAAACAATCGAATACAAAATGTGTTGGCACAAAACGAACACAACACAAGGGTTAAACTTGGTATAGTTCAACCAAAAATTTAAATGACATCATAAATTGATCACCCTGATGTTGATCTATACCCGTATGACTTACTGTTTTCCGTGGAACACAAAAGGAGACATTCGGCAGAATGCTTGCCTTTAGCTCAGTCACCATTCACTTTCATTGAATGGAAAAAAAGATTCAATGTAAATGAATGGTGACTGAGGTTAACATTCTGCCTAATGATTCCTTTTGTGTTCCACGGAAGAAGAAATATCCTACGGGTTTGTATCAACCCTGGGTGGAAGGGTCAGTAAATGATGACAGAATTTTATATTTTTGGGTGAACTGTCCCTTTAAGTGCTCATCCACTGCTCATCTTGACTGTTTATGTTGCTCACTGGTGCTGACATGTTGATGTGTCATCTGTGTGTTTAACAGGCCAGACCTGGAGCTGCAGTTTAAGTGCTATCACCATGAAGACCGGCAGATGAACACCAACTGGCCGGCATCAGTGCAGGTGAGCGTCAACGCCACACCTCTCACCATCGAGCGCGGGGACAACAAGACGTCCCACAAACCCCTGTACCTAAAGCATGTGTGCCAGCCGGGACGCAACACCATCCAGATCACAGTCACGGCCTGCTGCTGTGTAAGTACAGAGAGACTTCTAAAATTTTTGCATGCTGTAAGGAATTGTACTTAAGCTCAAAGTATACTTTGGTTTTAAAGCAAAAGCTTAGTGTCTGGATACAAACGAGTGCTCTGCTTTCAAAGTATCCTTCATTTGACTGTGTGCATATACAGGCGGTTGGCGCATACGCACTACGATTGCTAGGAGATACTGGACTGTTTCTCTCCAGGAGTTAAGATGTCCATAAAGATCTGTCTTAATATTCCTTCAGACTGTAGTTATATAAATGCAGACCTCCTTATGGTGCATTCACATACAACGCATATCGAGCATTTCGGGTGGCGTGATTACATACAAAGTCAATGCATAGACACAAATTTGCGGTGGGCGGCGCGATTGAAGCAAATGGCGCGAAATCGCTTCATTCGCGTGTTCACGCGTGTTTAAATTTTTCAACTCGAGCGAAATATCCGCATGACGCGTTGACGCGAAAGCCTATGAGCATTGAGATTGTCCAGATGTCACTGACGTACTGACGTAGTAGCAGAAGAAATCTGGATAATTAGATAATATCATGCACACAAACATGACAGCGTTTGGTTTTCCGACATATCTGGGACTTCCACAACAGATACAGAACAGCATCATTGTGATATCGGCCATGGTTGATGGAAGTTGTCGTAGAAGCCCCTCCTCCTATCTTGCGCGAGCTTCGCATTGTATGTGAACACCTCCAGCAGTCAAACTCGCATGAGCAAAGCGAGGCGAAAATTGTATTCACGTTGTATATGAACGCACCATTACACACGCACTCTTGACATGCACATCCACTGTTGTTTTTACCTTTGTCTCTTCGTGTTTAAAGGCGATTACATCTAGCAATTTTTAATGACGAAATTCAGTGATATAGTACTCTGTTGATGACGAAATTTGTATCTTGAGTCTTTTACGCAGACACCCAGCATTCAAGTCTAACCGAAGTATACTTTGAGCTTTATGCTAACTCTACCATTATTATTATTGCTACTCATACTTGGAGCCCTAAATAGGACTAGGTGATATAGCTATATAAAATATTATATGTTACAGCCTTTTGATGATATTTAACTCAATATTTATGTATTTATCAATGTAAATCTACAGTATGTATTTTCCTCTGAATGGCTCATCAGGAGTTTTAAATCGATTCACAGAAATGGACAGTTTGATTCGTGAAACTGAACAACTTAAGGGCATGTTTGTTACTGAAGTTTTAAAGCACATTAAAGTCATTGTGATATTCAGTGATGGCGTTTACATGCACAACAATATGCTCAGAATGACCAGTGCAAGAAAACAGTGCTTAAATGACAATTGAAATCTTCCTGTTATTAACAATTAACAGCACCTCTTTATCTTGGTTAATGTTCATTCCGACATAAACTAGCATATTTTAACATTTAAAATTGTTTTATTTAATATTGCCTTATGAACTAATATGATCTACAGTGGACAATTGTACATTTATAAATTAACATTGACTAAGAATAAAAAAATGCTATTAAAATATTGTTCTTTGTTAATTCACGACACTTAATAATGTTAGCCTAAAGGACCTAAGTGTAAAATGCCCCATTTACACCTTGCATTAACATGTGTTTTTGGTGATAGGATTGCTATCGGATTGCACTTGACCACATGAAATGACGCATTTTGATCAGATCACTGAAACCACATTCAGAGAAGGTATAAATGCAAATGCATTTTCGTTCTCCGGATACAGCTGCCCAAGTAATTAATTACGTGATGGGGTTCCCCTTCAGTCATCTGTTGTTGGCGCTGTGTTAAGTGTGAAGAACACAACAGACCCTGAGTCTTGCCATCTTGTCTCGAACAATGAACAAAATCCTATTAAGTATTCCATTAGAATACTCTTGGAATAAATCCTCACTTCCTTGCATCTCTCTCTCCTGTTTTCGAATTATGCGTGTCACACGTGAAACCAAGCTTCACTCGTGCAGCGCTGAATGTGAGAGAATTCATAATATATCATTAGATTTTCTTAGGTGACCCAAAATGTAGCTTTGGTGTCCAGCAAAACATTTTCAATGAAAGGAAACCCTGACTGTAAAAGTGATAGAAAGCATTTGAATTATCCATCAATGTTTTTAAAATGTGCTAAAAGATGGACATTTTTAGTTACCACAGCCTCTGATGTAATATGTGTGTAGCGTTTTGCATTTTGCACAGGTAACTTTGATTGGATCTCCATCCAATCACAGTGGAGATGTAAATACGATCCAGTTTAAGAATATCCAGATACTATCCGAATATGAAACGCATGTTAATGCAAGGTGTAAATGGGGCCAAAGTGTTACGTTGGGGCGGCTGTGGCTCTGGTGGTAGAGCGGGTCGGCCACTAATTGCAGGGTTGGCGGTTCGATTCCCAGACCACACGACTCCACATACCGAAGTGTCCTTGGGCAAGACACTGAACCCCAAGTTGCTCCCAATGGCAGGCTAGCACCTTGCATGGCAGCTCTGTCGTCATTGGTGTATGAGTGTGAATGGGTGATTGGGACACAGTGTAAAGTGCTTTGGGTAACCTCTAAGGTCAAAAAAGGTGCTATATATGTGCAGACTATTTCCTATTCGGTACAATAATCACTCAATGAAAATTTAAAAGATGAGATTAAATCGTTTCAACACAGTTACAAAATGATTTATGCTTATTCTGAAAATTATAGAAAACCTTAAAAGATTAGTCATGATGAATTTTTTAAACCGTTTATCTCTACTAATAAACAAGGTTTTATATGGGTCAGAGTTCATGCCCTTCTCTCTGTCTCTCGCTACAGTCTCATCTGTTCGTGCTGCAGCTGGTTCACAGGCCATCTGTGCGCTCTGTGCTTCAAGGTCTCATGAAGAAGAGACTCCTGCCAGCTGAGCACTGTGTCACTAAGAGTGAGTACGAATGCAATTTCTTTGGAAAGAACCAGTACTCATTGGTTAGGTCATCTCCATGACAACATTTTCCTTTCTTCCTGTCCTTCCTTAGTTAAGAGGAACTTCAGTAGTGGCACCATTCCCGGAACTCCCGGTCTTAACGGCGAGGACGGGTGGAGCAGACGGCCATCAAGGTGTCGCTCAAGTGTCCAATCACCTTCCGGCGCATTCAGCTCCCTGCCAGGGGCCACGACTGCAGACACATACAGGTGGGGAGGCTTGTTAACTTAAATGGGATTTCTATCACAGTATAAACCATGTTTTCTTGATTAACATCATCTCTGATGCCTCGTGTCCTTGTGCAGTGCTTTGACCTGGAGTCCTACCTGCAGCTGAACTGTGAGAGAGGAACTTGGCGGTGTCCTGTGTGCAAGTAAGAACCTTCGACAATATTGGTCGACCAATATTAGTTTTGTTTTTTTTGAATGGCTGATACTGGTATCTAGAGAAAAGGGTGGCCAATGGCCGATATAATCATATTTGGGTGTTTCTTCAAATGTGGGCACTTTCTATTCCTTTGACTTGCTGAGGCTGATTTTAATAGTTAACATTTGTTGTGTCCAAAATACACACAAATAATATTTTCACACTTTTGCATAACCTTCAAACTCAGTGCCTCTTTGCTTGACATCATGGGATAATCAAAAGAAATCAGCCAAGACCTCAGAACAAATTGTGGACCTCCACAAGTCTTGTTCATGTTTGGGTGCAATTTCCAAAAGCCTGAATGTACCACGGTCATCTTTACAGACAATAGATTGCAAGTATAAACACCATGGGACCACGCAGCCATCATACCTCTCAGGAAGAAGACACATTATCTCTCCTAGAGATGAATATAGTTTGGCGTGAAAAGTGCAAATCAATCCCAGAACAACAGCAAAGAGCCTTGAGAAGATGCTGGAGGAAACAGGTAGACAAGTATCTATATCCACAGTAAAGCGAGTCCTTTATCGACTTAACCTGAAAGGCTGCTCAGCAAGGAAGAAGCCACTGCTCCAAAACCACCATAAAAAGCCAGACTACAGTTTGCAAGTGCACATGGGGAGAAAGATCTTACTTTTTGGAGAAATGTCCTCTGGCCTAATGAAAGAAAAGTGGAACTGTTTGGCCATAATGACCATCGTTATGTTTGGAGGAAAAAGGGTGAGGCTTGCGAGCCGAAGAACACCATCCCAACTATGAAGCATGGGGGTGGCAGCATCATGTTGTTGGGGTGCTTTGCTGCAGGAGGGATTGGTGCACTTCACAAAATAGATGGCATCATGAGGAAGGAAAATTATGTGGATATATTGAAGCAACATCTCATCAGCCAGGAAGTTTAAACTTGGTCGCAAATGGGTCTTCCAAATGGTCAGTGACCACAAGCATACCTCCAAAGTTGTGGCACAATGGCTTATGGACAACAAAGTCAAGGTATTGGAGTGGCCATCACAAAGCTCTGACCTCAATCTGAAAATTTGTTGGCAGAACTGAATAAGCGTGTGCAAGCAAGTAGGCTTACAAACCTGACTCCATTACACCAGTTCTGTCTGGAGGAATGGGCCACATAATATAATATATTATATATGAGATAAAAGTTTAAATCTACCTATTTCGAGGAAAATTAACCCCTGGGACTGGAAAAGGCCTGAAGTTGAATAAATGCCTAATGTATAATATAATTTAATTATAGCAAATAAGATGTAAGAAAATTTATGAATTCAAATAAACACTTAATACAGAGAATGTGCACAATCCATTGACAGGGCTCTTGCTAAATTTTGGAACTGACACTAAGTGGAAAGACTAGATTTGTTAATCAGCCAATCAGGCACAGTTATCGTCTGATATTTGGACATTTTGAGAATATCGGCATATTTGATCGATTAAAAGAACTTGTCCTTCCGCTTAGTGTTTAACTGGTCTGTTGAAACTTTAGTTCCTCCCATCTATTTTTCTTTACCCTATTTTTGTCATTTGCCATGAAAAAGCTATGAGAATGAGAAAAACAAATGTCATGGTGTTGTGTATTTTGAAAGACTAATTCACAAACCTTCCGTAGTATATAATTGCTTTTATCCTTTGTTTTTTGCAGTAAGACGGCTCTTTTGGAGGGGCTAGAAGTGGACCAGTACATGTTGGGAATTCTTATTTACATCCAAAAGTAAGTTTATTTTCGATAAATTGGCAAAAATGTCATGAGCTGCCTGAAATTCCTAATTCCAATTTATAATGTGGACCTGGCTTTATTTCAGTAATGTCCTGGGACGTAGCATTTGGTTTTATCAAGATCTTTGCTCTATTTGTCTCTCACTTAGTTCGGACTATGAGGAGATCACCATTGATCCAGTGTGCAGCTGGAAGCCAGTTCCGGTGAAACCAGACCTGCACATTAAAGAGGACCCAGACGGTCCTGCCCTGAAACGCTGTCGCACCCTGAGCCCTAGTCACATGATCTTGCCCAGCGTCATGGAGATGATTGCAGCCCTGGGACCTACCTCCTCGCCCTACCTGTCTCTACCGCAAGGTGGCAGCAGCAGCACACCTGATTATCCCAGCCAAGGTGGGTGTCACATCTCATTTTTAAGGTCTCATAGGGACCACAAAAGCATCATGCTTCATTTTAAAATGCTTTATTTTGTAGTCATGTTATATATGATAGGTTGAAATGTGTTTTGAACTTTGTTGTTGTTCCATGTCTCAGGTGGCTCAGGTTACTCTAACCAGCCAGGCTTTTCGGACTTTCCCAATGCTCCGGGCACCCCCACCCTGGGGGAGTTTGCTTCCGGGCCGCCCCCTCTCTCTTACCAATCTGACCTGCCTAGTGGACTCCTCACCCCGGAAAAACCTGTGGGACATCCAATGTCTGGACAGGTGGGTTTTCTGGTCATTACAATATCTTTTCGATAGATAGATGGACAGACAGACAGATATATAAATTTGTTCTATCTATCGTTTCTACGTATCATCCATTCATCTATTTATCTATCATTCCACCATTCATTTGTACGTACGTTCTATCCATCCATCCATCCATTGTTCTATCTGTCTATTTACTGTATTTATCCATCCATCATTCTGTCTGTCTGTCGATCCGTCTATCTATCCTTCCGTCAGTCACTATATACCATTCTGTCTATCGTTATATAAGCTAGGGTTGCAGCGGTATACCGGTTTCACAGTATACCACGGTTTCAAAATGGACTGTTATCATACAATGTACATTTGCTTATCTACGGTATTGAGAAAAAAATGCAACCGGATGGAGATTCTCACATGCGCATCTCCTTTCCTTCTCGACTGTGTCAGACTTGTCAACTTTCGCCACACACACACATTCAGCAGATGTCAGAGAGAAAAGAGGCGAGGGGGTCTGACATGAGTGTGTGTGTGTGTGAGTTAAAGCAGTGTTTCTCAACTGGTCTATTCGGACTGGGTCACGGACAGCAGGAAAAGAGCAATGCCATAATTAAGACTTCTCATCTACACTTTCGCGAGTGTAACGAGCTCGCGCTAATGATCTGCTCTTCTCTCTGGCGCGCGTTCAACAACTGGGCTTCCCTCGATATTGTGGAGCGCAGACATCAAAACTGTGACCAATTTCAATTCTAGCTGAGACTTTTCTAGTTTAAAGTGTTACGGAGATTTTCAATTCTAACCTCTCAAACAGTAGCAGCTCTGACATGCCAAACAGCACTGAGGAGGAAAAGAGCAACACTGTGCTATGCGCCAAAAAAATTTACACACCATCAAGTTTACAAATTTGTTTCAGGATTTTACATGATAAAATCGTATAGTTTCATATGAAATAATCTAAACGTAGAATCTATTAGACCTCATTTAATATCAACAGTGGCAGCTGTAGTTAAAGTTTCAAGATGTCTTTCAGATTGTACTTATTTTTCATAAATACATTAATTTGTTATTATTATTATTATTACTATTATTTAAGACTAGCACACTGACCTAACCATGGTAATGAGGAGCCTTTCCTTCTGTGTAATATGTGTATAAATATTTAATATTGGGTAACAAACGGGATAATAATAGGGCCATATAAGTAAATATGCTCTTCAATTTTTAAAAGGGGGAGAGAAAATTCCTGTAGATTTTGACATCAACAACAAAAATAATGTCACTTGATGCAGGTCCTTGTACTGGAAAACCATGAACAAAACTATACAACATAAAAGGAAATGCAATACAGGTTATGTTTAATCTATGACGGGTTGACGCTTGATTTCCAAAGTAAAATCTGTCTTGAAGCAAAACAGTTGAGAACCACTGAGTTAAAGGTACAGACAGGAGCCGTCTGGCTGTGCTGTCACGCATCTACAGTATCTGTTAACTGTTAATAATCATAGGACATTACTTCAAAAGCTCACACAGCTGATGTTCTTTTTCATTTAGTAGTTCATTTAACATATAAACTAACATGCTTTAGTTATTTAACATGTTATAGTTGCATGCTATTTTTTTATCATGTTTATAATTCTGTTTATTATAATTATTTTAGCTTTCTTATTTATTTATTTATTTTATTTTCAATAGGGAGACTTTTTTTTTTATACATCAATAAAATAAATGGTTTCAAGTTTCAATTATAATAAAGTGTTTGCTCAAAAATAAATAGATAAATAAAATAACCCTTCTGTTTTCACTGATAATAGTAATTTTCTGAGACAGTTATCATACCGTGAAAATCTCATACCGTTGCAACCCTACTCCAAGCACTGCTTAATATATTTCTGACCATCTATATTTATTTTTTTACACTTTCTCTCTTCAAAAAAGATTCCCCACTCTAGTCGCATGGACCCTTCCCACAATCCCCTCCAACAGCAGCAACAACCGCAGCATCAAGCTCTCCATGGAAACTCAAACATGGGTGGCCCTGGTGGACACATGCACTCCCGAAACTCCTCTCAGAATCCCCGGCTGCACACAGACAGCTTTGGGCTTGGCAGCCCCGGAGGGCCTGGAGACGTTCCAGAGCCTGCCCTCGATGTAAGTCACAATGAATCATCTGTTCAAGATCAAAAAAGTCAGGACTTTGGGTCATGATGATAACACATTGAATTAGAGGTTTGTACAGGACTGATTTTTACCAACCCGGTCTGGCGTGTTTAAAAATGCTCATGCAGTATTATCCTCTGTGTAGCTTAGACCCACTTGCAACTTAAAAGTTTTTTTTCCCTGGCTAACGGTTTATTAACTGTTTTGTGTGATGTTAGTTTTGGTCACACGCCCCTTCTGAATTTTGACTTCCAAATTTTACATTCGAAATTCTTTTTTTTTACAGCTTCTCCCAGAGCTGACAAACCCCGATGAGTTACTGTCCTACTTGGGACCGCCCGACCTCCCCAACAACAGTAACGATGACCTGCTCTCCCTGTTCGAGAGCAACTGAGCCCCATCCCACTCATCCATCAGCCTACAGCAGCTGTCCAACAGACAGCCTCCCTAATCCCGCATACTCTCGGCTCATCTTGGGGAGGTTTGGGAAGTGTAATAGATAAGTTTCCTCCTGAGACTGGAATGCAGTGACTCATGGGAAGGTGCAACAAAGATCCTTTTTATTTTCCTGTGACAGTGTTGCTGTTTGTCTGCTTATCTAAACTCTCAAGATTTTGTGAATTTCGGGTTCGAAAGAGTTCCTTTCTCTCAAATCATTTGTAGAAAGACGCCTCAACTCGCATCTGACTCATGTGGTGTAAATTGCATTATGTGGGGGCGGGTGGGACGGGGTCCCGGTATTGTTTGTTTCTCATTGCAGGTTCTGTTTTAAATCTGAATTAGATGAGGAATCAATTCTAGGGCTGATCAAAAACAACATGGGCGAAACCAAAGTCTCTCACTTTTGTGAACTTGAATGAAATACATTTGATAAACAGGTTAAACTTGCTGTTAAGTATGCTGTAAATCACAAATGCGGCTTACCTTGAGAGTTGAAACCTAATTTTCTTAATGAACAGGAAGTTTTTTTTTTTTGCCTAAAAATGACCACAAAGCGAGCTCGATGTGATGGTCTTTAACCACCAATCAGTTGATATTAAAAAGTGTGTTACTTGCAGGACACTTCAAGTGTAGCCTTTTCAAACATGATAACCGGAGCCGTCACAATAAGTCAGAATTTAAACAGTAGCATTAAAGATGTGCACTATCACATTTCCTTTTTTCCTCGCCAAGAGGCGGTCAGTTAGATGCACATACCAGATTTGCCTAAGGCTGCAAACAAAAACGATGAAGGCAGTTAATCAGTCATTTTATGTAACACCCACACATGCGCACCACACTTGCTATGTGTTTTGGCACAAACTTAAAATAATTTTATGCCACTCCCTGCTCTAAAAAACTTGTCTGTTTTGCTGTGTCTTTGTTTACCCCCCCAAGTCTTCCTACCCTGTGGATTTAAGGACACATGGACTGTGGATTTTTACGATGCCATTACAAGAAAGGACTAGTATCCCTGATCAGTGTTGGTGCAAACCACACCCTCTTTGGTAGATGCTTTTCAGTTGCCCTTAAATATGCAAGTAAGAGGGCTGTTAAATGTTAGGAAATTAGTTTTTGTCACAAAAATGTGTCCGAGTAGTGCTTCGAAACCCGACAGAGCACAAGCAGCCCAGTAGCACCTTGTAGACCAGATATAAACACACACAAATGCACACAAGAGGTCTAAACAAGGGCGTTTTTGGACAGAAACCTTCACACGGTGAGATTTGTGTTTTGCCTGGACAAATCTGGGTGGGTGGGTGGGTGGGTAGGTAGTTAGCAAGTTGCTAGCTGTTTTCTCAACGTGAAATGGACTAATGTTTAAGCCTGCACTCATAATTGAGAGTGAAAACATTGGGATTCATGTGAAATATGTACAGATATAGTATTATTATTGTTGCAGATGTGAACTTTCTTTTAACCCCATTATATGGAGAAAAAAAAAAAGAAAATTTTAAACACTATGACAAGAGCTTGTGTCAGATATGCTCTTCGTTCCCCATTTTCCATTCAACACTCATTTTCTCAGCAGAGAAACTGCGGAGGGGAGATGAGTCTACTGTTGTTATGTGTCTTGTCTCTTTATTATTTATCATCGCTCTTTGAGCACTCTTTATGCGAAGTGCAGTTTGTATAATAACAATACAGGGAGCATCAAGAGTCGTCAGATGTGCTTTTGTTTTTGTTTTGTTCATTTGAAGTCATTTGTGTATCATACAATTTTATCTTTGATTATATATTAATTGTTATTATAAAGATAATTGATGGGCCTGTATGCATCTCTCTCTCTCTCTCTCTCTCTCTCTCTCTACTGTGTTAATTAGCAGAGTTTATGAATTTGTTAGAAAGAGAAAAAGAAAATGAATTCACCATCAAAATCTGTGACCGTGATCATGAGAAACTCTTGAGACCAGCATCATGTCACATTCACTTGTTGATCAAACTGTTAAAAAAAAAGAAAAAAAAAAAAAAAAAAGATGTTTGACTGTCATGTGTTGGTGGATCATTGAGTTCTATCAATTGAATTAAACATGTACAATTGAAATTGATTTGTTTTTCTAAAGATGTGAGATATTTCCATTATGTTTTGTAAGTAAAGACTTAAGCCCCATTGCGTTTCATTGGCTTTATTTGGAGATAGCAGCGCCACCACCAGCGTCCGCATTGTCGAAACGTGGGAAAACTACTCGAGGGGCGTGGCCACGGAGAGACGGGCGTTCTGAGGAAAATAAATAATGTAAGGTTCTTTTTTTCACTCAATTCCCTTTATCATACGTTTAAGTGTAGTTTGTATTTGCACCGTTTTGCAAATATTTAACAAATCTTAAACTTCATCAAAATAACCTAGTCTATCCGTCACAAAGTTTTGTGCAATAATGGCGAATGTTGTCTGACCACCGCCCTCATGCCATGACGTGCGTCAAAGCAACACTGGAGCTCCGAGGGAACGCCCATGCCATTTGCTCGTTGCTCATTGGCTGAGGTGCAGTGACGCCATCTCTACCTGCTCCAACGGGCCAATCAGGGTGTCAATCAAACGCGCTCCCTCAGTACTCTGCAGCTCTGAGGCGGCTTTAGAACCCTATGGTAATTTATTCATCTCCGCCGATTCTAATTGGATAACACGCGCGTCAGTCAGATGATCGTATCCTGCTTCGCTTGTATATATCCCGTTTTCGCGCATATGCTGCTTCCCGGTGTGCTGCTGCATTTTGGAATCATTCGGTGACTGGTTGTGATAACACAACACATTTAATTTTTTTTAAATATTATTATTTAAGTAAAAACTAAGTTTTTTTTTTTCATCATGGCCAACCCCAAAGTTTATTTTGACATCACAATCGATGGGAAGAATGCGGGGAGGATTGTTATGGAGGTAGGTCAGATGTGACTGCATGATGCTGCATTCAAAGTAAATGTTTGTGTGATTTTTAAAACATCTTTAAATGTATTTAATCCTCGTAAAATTTCTCTATATGCAATCAACCTGCATCATTAAATGTTAAACTAGCTGGATGCAACACTGTGACAGTTTTTGACATTTTTAACAATACTCCGGTGTTACAATGTTGCCGGTTGTGACATGGACAGCCGCTGTCTGTCAATCTTAATGAACAACAGCTCGCTGTGTTGTGGCATTGATATGAGGTTTATGACACGTGGCTGAGTTTTAGTGTATTTAGCTGCACACTTTTTTCTCTTATGCATTTTCGGCATCAACATTTTTTTTTCATATCACTATATGCCATTTTGAAAAAGGAGGGGTGTAAACTGGAGTTTAGATGCCCGTCAAAACTTATCAGAATGTCGTACCCATTTAATTGTGTGTGTGATACATCTCAGCGCTCTCAATCAAATGTAATCAAATAACTCATACGTGCATGTGCAGACTTATTCAAATGTATTATATGCACGCGGTTGTTTGGTCAAATCTTTTACAGGTGCTTTAGAAAGCTAAATGGACCCTTAAGTAAAATTTAGGGCGTGAATAGCAACATCTTTACAGTGTCTAGGACCTGACGCTGCAGTATCGACGTTTCCCTCGTGCGTGTCGATTAACGGAGAAATGCGGAAATGTAACATGCCCACGTTGGCTTTTAACGTTTCAATAGCCGAAACTAAACTGCTCTGTGTTACTACTTTGTGTAAAATACTTTGGGGTCTGTAGGAAAATTCTCCTTTTGTAAAAGTGGTGAAATGCCTTTGACTTGCAACTGTCTAAATTTATGTTGCGCAAACTGCTTGATGGTGCAGGTACATGTAGAAATGCTCGAACAGTGGAAAAATACTGGCAGGGATTTTATACAAGTTAGTGGTCGATAGATTACGTAATTTGTTGTTATTAATGGGATGTCGATACATGGAGAGAAATAGGCACTTATTCAACATATGTTTCATTTTACCAAGCAACTTTTTTCATAAGGAAGGGATTACTCTTATTTTAAGTAATTTATTTAGTTACTTATGTAATTTTGTTAAATACTGTATAGACTAGAACAATTCTATATAAAACAATAGTGAATTTAAACACTGTGTTGGTAGATGTTTACCATTGATGTTAATCGGGCATAGTTATTGGCTACTGGAGTGGTGGTTGTGTAGTGGTCTAAGCACATAACTGGTAATCGGAAGGACGCTGGTTCGAGCCCCACAGCCACCACCATTGTGTCCTTGAGCAAGGCACTTGACTCCAGGGGGATTGTCCCAGTAGTAAGGGCTCTAAGTCGCTTTGGATAAAAGCGTCTGCCAAATGCATAAATGTAAACTTGGGCGATATCTGTCTATCACTACACACAATTAACCATTTAAAATGGTTGAAAAACTAAAATGTACACTGATAAAGCTGGTTATGTTTATAGAGTTGGATCTACTCATTTAATTGGGCCAAATATTGGCTGGTTAATCGGTCTGGTTGATATATCGGTCTGTCACTAATAGTGGTCAACTGATATATTGCAGAGGCCGATATAATTGTGTATATAATTTTTTTTTATTATCGCCATTGGCCTATTTGTCTCTTGGGGGCGCTGAGAATCGCCTGATTGCATTTGAAGCGACTGAGACATATTTACGTGCCATCTTGTTGCTACAATAACAGACTGGTGCAACACAGTGTCATTTAAATGGTCCACATATCATGTGCATATCTAATTTAAAAGGATGTAATAAACCAGCCTCACAAAACTTCAGCAGATTCAGCATCCTGTGGAATGCTCATTTACATTTAAAGCATATTTTATCAGTCTCTCCTCAACAGTTCCCTAATGATAATAGGCAAATATCAATAAAACGTCTTTTATATACCATCTGCATATTTGCAGATATCTCGTTTAAATGCATGTAATTCACGAAAATCCAGCGTTTTCATTCCGTTGAACGTTCCTCTAATATCTTCCTCTAAAGCTCGTATGACATCAGCCAGAATCAAAAACTTTAGGATCAGGGTCAAAAGTTCCTCTGATTCACAAATCATTACAGTCAGCCCGTGACAATCCGAGCAGGCGATCCAGGAGATTGCTTCCTGCCAGGGCTGGACTGGTATTCTGGCATACCGGGCATTTTCCCGGTGGGCCGACACACTTTGGGCCCGATCGGGAGAACCGAGCAGGCCGGTGGGGCAGCCGCGAAACTTGCCGAATTGGCCATGATAAGCTAAAATGAGCCGCCGCGATATGCAGAAAAGGACTGTGAACACCACTCCCCGCTTTCTTGTTTTGTGCTGTCGCTGTCAAGCAAGCCTGAGTTTGGTTTGTTGTTGGGGTTTTGGGGCCAGTGGTGGCTAAGCGGTTAAGGTTCTGGATTACGGACCGAGAAGTCAGGGGTTCAAGCCCCAACACCGCCAAGATACCACTGTTGGGCCCTTGAGCAAGGCCCTTGCCCTATTGGGATTTGCTCACTGCCCCCTGCTTGAATTGCTCGGATGATAGAAATATTCCCTATTATGTTCCGGGGAAATTATTGATTGCCTTATTTTTTTATTTAATAAATTGTACTGAATTAACACGTTGGGTTTTTTTTTATAAGCTAGTGCATCTGCTTGATTCCTATTTCATGTTTTTTTCCCCCTTCGGTTGAAATAGCTGAGAGCTGACGTTGTACCCAAGACTGCTGGTAAGCATTTTCTTTTCAATCTGATTTAATTTGGGTTTCCTATAAAAACAAATGTGGAGATTCTTCTCTTGCATTAGGCCTAATTAATGACTCTATCTAAACAGAGAACTTCCGTGCTCTGTGCACTGGAGAGAAAGGTTTTGGCTACAAGGGGTCCGGCTTCCACCGTGTCATTCCAAAATTCATGTGCCAGGTAAGCTTCATAAAGGTTATTCTCCCCTTTCAAGTCACATTTTACCTATACTACATGATCCTGGTCTTGTTTTGAATGATTTTTATGTGTTTTTATAACCTTTTAATCAAAATGAAATGACATGCATCACCTCAAAACTACTTTCCTTTTTGGCTGATATCACCAAGCTCTGATTTTTCAACCCCTCCTAATAATAACAACTTCTACCTTTACCTGTTGAACACTGAAGCATAACCTTTGGCCTAGTTTGTTTAAAATATTAATTTCTGAGATCTGAATTTAAACCGGTAATTTTTTAATTTGCACATTTTAAAGGATGGTTCACCCAAAAATTACATTTCTCTCATTTCCTCACCCTCATGCCATCACATATGTTTGTTACTTTCTTCTGCAGAACACAAATGAAGATTGAGTATCCATACAATGCTAGTGAATGGTGACCAGAACTTGAAGTTCCAAAAGTCACATTAAAGCAGCATAAAATTACTTCATTTGACTCCAGTGGTTAAAACATATCTTCTGAAGCGATATGATATGTGTGAGTGAGAAACCTCAATATTTAAGTCCTGTTTTAATATAAATCTCCATTTTCACTTTCACATCTTTTGTTTTTGGTGATTTGTAATCTTCATATCTACTGAGCAGGAAGGAGAATTTATAGTAAAAAAAAAACTGAAATATGAACCTGCATCTCACCCATATTTGTTAAATGAATAAATTGTGAAATTATTATATATTTGTATTTATTTTTGTATTTTTTTTTTTAGCTTTAAATGCTGGTCACCGTTCACTTGCATTGTATGGACCTACAGAGCTGTAATATAATTCAAAAAATCTTAATTTGTCTTCTGCAGAAGAAGGAAGGTTGTACACATTTGGGATGCCATGAGGTTGAGTAAATGAAGGAATTTTAGTTTTTGGGCTAACTATCCCTTTAATGCTAGTTCCACTTCTAAAAAAAAAATCTAATAATATTGCTTTAAAAATACTGATATAAAAATATGCCACAATCTTCAACTTTGTTATTTGACAATTAAAGACCCACTGTACTAGAGCCATAGGCGGAAATCGCGGTGGGGGGGTCAGGACCCCCCCTATCTGAGGGTTGTCCCCCCCCTAAAATATCATTAAAATATGAGTGTCACGGTGTGTATCTTATGGTGAAGAAAATCGGCTTAAACGCAGCTCTATAACGAAGAAAGAGTTTGTGTTTTGTTTGTTAAAGATGGATCTAAATCAAGTGAACAAAAAGGTAAGGGTGTAGTCTTAGCCATTATACATTGCAAAAAGAAAAAAATAATATCTAAATCTCCTTGTGTATACTTCAGTAGCTATACTGCAGAAGAAAAAATAGTTTTTGGAGAATTTTGAATACAAATTTAATTAATGTTAATATTTAAATATTTTAAAATATCGAAATATCCTTAAAACAAGATACATTTACCCGAGAAGCAACATCAGACTTGCTTTTAGAGCAAATATCTTGAATATGAGTATATCTTTACTACACTGGCAGAAGTATGAACAAGTGGAAAAAAATACACTTCTATTTAAGATATATTCTCTTAAAGCAAGACCAAATATTTAATATGTTGCTTCTCAAGTAAATTTAAGGATTTTTAGACTATTTTAAATGGGAAAACAAGACAAAAACGCTTTAACAATAGGATTTTTTGCATTGACATTTTTAATTAAACAATAAAAATCCAAGTAGAAGTCATTGAGGCATTTTTAAAATATGATTTTGTCCTCTTTATTGTTAGTAAGAAAATGTAATACAACCTTTTAAGTCTGGGCACAAGCTGAATAGTTGGTTAAGAGCTAATGATTAATCGTTGCAATAATCGAATAGTCGAATAATCGTTAGATTAATTGATTTATAAAAAATAAGCGTTAGTTGCAGCCCTACTCTCTACTTCTCTTTCTCACAGAACAACCTGTTTCACTTGGAAATGTCACATTACAGACATAAAATGGATTGCTAATGCAGTTTTGTGGTCAACAATCACTGGACCAGCCCATGCAATAAAAGATTCAAAACTTTACACAATGTTTCCTTGCTCTTGTAATGTAGGGTGGTGACTTCACCAACCACAATGGAACTGGTGGAAAGTCCATCTATGGCAACAAGTTTGCAGATGAGAACTTCACCCTGAAGCATGGCGGGAAGGGGACCCTCTCCATGGCCAACTCTGGACCCAACACCAACGGCTCTCAGTTCTTCATCTGTACTGCTGATACTGCTTGGTAAAAGGCTTTGTGACTTACACTTGAATAATGTGAAGGGACAACAGAAGTCGGGGTACATTTCTGGAAATATCATAGTATGTCCATATTTTCATGAAAAGAATACATTTTTCAAGTTTTGTTCCACTCAAAAATATTTAATTGGCTAGATGTTTTGTTTTTAAGCTATCCCATCTTAATATACAGAGATGATTCTAAACAAGCCATTTGTAGGTTGATTTCTCCAGAAAAGTGTAAACTCTGTTTGACTGTGTACCCGAAGCAGAAACTTGTTTGAAAACAATAATTTATGCAGTTTTTGTACAGCTTTCATATGTATAACAACGTTATCTCCATGAACAGGCTTGACGGCAAACACGTTGTATTCGGGAAAGTCGTACAAGGATTGGACGTGGTCGACGCCATCGAGAGCAAAGGCAGCGGGAGTGGCAAGAGCTCTGCTAAGATCCTGATTGCCGATTGTGGCCAACTTTAATCGTTGCTATCGATTCCCCTCCTCCATTCATGCACATTCCTTACTAGAGATTGCTTTTTTTATTGCCATGTATTCTGATGACAGTCCTCTGGACTCTTAATTTGTTAAAACATGGATTAAAGATGGATTAAGATTACATTTCATTAAACTTTTGTATTCCTTCACCTTAGAAAGGACCGCTCGGCTTCCTTGTTAAAGAAAAATGTAGGTTTTCATATATTATTGTGTTCTTGTAACCATTCACAAGAGGCCATTAAAGTCTGATTTGGTTCAAAAATGGCAGCATGCTGCTGCAATTCTTAATGACTGGCAGGTTGCACCTTTACTGTCATTTTAGGTAATGTACTAAAATCTTAATGCTATTTTTTTTTTTTTTTTTTTTTTTTTTACATTCAAGTGGGATAAAAGATGTGCTGTTGCGTACTGAACCTTTTGTCAAATAATGCTATTTCTGTGCATAAAGACAGCATTCATATACTGTATGTGGTATGCTGCAGCCTTACACCTTGTCCTAACCAGACACAACGCGAGATTCTGGTGACAAACAGTTCTATTCACACCAGACGCTACAGTGCGATAATACTCCAAAATGAGGATAATTGACAAAATGTAGAAAACGGTATGTACGTGAGCTCTGTAACGCTTTCTACAGCAAGCCCAGAGGAGATAAATGCACAATCATGCCAATACACGGGGCAAGGTTACATTTATGAATCACATCCTTAATTCAGTCTGTACCAATGTTAATGTTCACACGGTACACCTGTTGTTTTTTTTTCACCAATCTCACTGTGACAGGGAAGCTGAGTGCAAGTCAGAATGAGCCGGCATGTCTCCCCACTGCCATTCTGAACGTGGGTGTGAGTGAAGAGAGGGAGGCGTGTGACACCCTCTGCCAAAATTAAGTTGTTGTGAACCAGCTATTGAGATGCTGACTTTAATATTATGCAATGAGGAGAATTTTAGACCCGTTTGTTGACTGCACTGGTTGGTGTGACATTGCAGAAATGGAAACCACTTCAAAATAGAAAGCCCTGTAGCTTCCTGTATGTCGTGGCTGGTTAGGACAAAAACTCTTAACATGCACAAAATACCTTTTACTGCATGTCGCGGCGTCTTGTCTGGTTTGAGCACGATGTTATGCTAAAATGCTTTAAATATTACAATTTTTTACACTCCATAATGGCAAAGCAAAAACCAGATTTTTAATTATACATTTTCAAATTTATTACAAAAGAATAACTGAAATATCTCATTGACATAATATTGAAACCCTTTGCTATGACACTTGAAATGTAGCTCTGGTGCATCCCATTTCTCTTGATCATCTTTGAGATGTTTCTACACTTTGATTGGAGTCCACTTGTGGCAAATTCTATTGATTTTGACATGATTTGGAAAAGCACACACCTGTCTATATAAGGTCTCACAGCTGTAAATGCATATCAGAGCAAACAACAAGCCATGAGGTCAAAAGGGACAGCCTGCAGAGACCGGATTGTGTTGAGGTACAAATCTGGGGAAGGCTACAAAAAATGGCTGCATTGAAGGTTCCCAAGAGCACAGTGGCATCCATAATTCTTAAAATGGAAGCAGATTGGAACAACCAGGACTCTTCCTAATGCTGGCTGCCAGGCCAAACTGAGCAATCACGGGAGAAGGGCTGTGGTAAGAGAGGTGATCAAGAACCCGACGGTCACTCTGGTTGAGCTTCAGAGATCATGTGTGGAGATGGGAGAGACTTGCAGAAGGACGACCATTTCTGCAACACCCCACAGATCTGAGATTTATGGCAGAGTGACCGGACGGAAGCCTGTCCACCGTTCAAGACACACGAAAGCCTGCTTGGATTTTGTCAAGAAGCACCTAAATGACTCCGAATGTGAGAAACAAGATTGAACTGTTTCGCCTCAATTCCAAGCATCATGTTTGGATAAAACCTGGCACCACTCATCACCTGCGCAATACCATCCCAACAGTGAAGCATGGTGGTGGTAGCATCATGCTGTAGGGGTGTTTTTCAGTGGCGGGACTGGTCAGGGTTGAAAAAAAGCTGATCAAAGCAAAATACAGAGATATTCTTAATGAAAACCTGGTCCAGAGCGCTCAGGACCTCAGACTGGGCTGAAAATTCACCTTCCAACAGGACAATGAACCTAAACACACAACCAAGACAACGCAACAGTGGCTACGGGAAAACTCTGTGCATGTCCTTGAGTGGCCCAGCCAGAGCCCGGACTTGAACCCAATCGAACATCTTTGGAGAGACCTGAAAATGGCTGTCCACAGACGGTCCTCATACAACCTGACAGAGATTGAGAGGATCTGTAGAAAAGAATTGCATAAAATCCCCAAATTTAGGAGTGCAAAGCTTGTCGCGTCTTACACAAAAAGACTTGAGGCTGTAATCACTGAAAAAGGTGCTTCAAATAAGTACTGAGTTAAGGGTCTTAATACTTATATATAAACAAAAATATTACATTGACATATCTATATATATATCTATATCTATATATCTATATATATATATATATATATATATATATATATATATATATATATATATATATATATTTGAAAAATAATCAAAAATCTGTTTTTTGCTTTGTCATTATGGGGTATGGAGTACAGATGGATGTGAAAAGAAATTAAAGCATTTTAGCATAAGGCTGCAACATTACAACATTTGTGAAAATGTAGGGGTCTGAATACTTTATGAATGCACTGTATATACTGCAGAAATGGACAAAAGTATGTTGGTATGCTATTATGAACCAAAAGAATCATGAATTAGAGGAATAGTTTGTCCAAAATGTGAAATTCTCATTTATTCACCCACCATTCAAGACACTTGAAAGCCTGCTTGGAATTAGCAAAAAGCACCTAAAGGACCCTCAGAGTGTGAGAAACAAGATTGAACTGTTTGGCCTCAATTCCAAGTGTCATGTCTGGAAGAAACTAGGCACCATTATGCCATCCCAGATGTGCATGACTTACTTTACTCTGCTGAACACTAACAAAGATTTTTAGAATAAATATGGCCAAAATTTTAAAGCTAAAAAAAAAGGACATCAAGGCATTTTAAAACTAATCCGTAAGGCTTTAGTGGGTTAATCAACGTCTTGTGAAGCGATCCAGTCAGTTTTGGGTGAAAACAGACCAAAACTTAACTTTAATTCTTGAACTCAACAGACTCCTTGGTGATCATGATTTAAATCTTGATTTTCCTCCCATCACCATCTAGCGCTCTGCGCAAGCCCCAAGCACTAGGAAGTATAATCGAGCATGAAATAATGATTGTGCCAAGAGACTGCAATGGTAAGATGTACAGTAAAAAAGTAATATTTTTGTCTGTTCTCACCTAAAACCAACTGGATTGCTTCTGAAGACATGGAGTAAATCACTGGGGTTGTGTGGATTACTTTTATGCTGCCTTTATGTGCTTTTTGGATCGTACGTTTTGGTCACCATTTACTTGCATTGTCAAGACCTACAGTGCAGAAATAAATTCTTCTAAATTCACAATTTGTATTCTGAAGAAGAAAGTCATACACGTCAATTTGAACTTTTGGGTAAACAGTTCCTTTAATGGGATCTCAGTTTTTTTCCCCCAGTCAACCTGTTTTCAAATAGCAAAGTTGTAGATTAATTCAAGATTAAATCAATTAGATTGTCAGATTAAACCAATCTGATAAGGCCAAGTAACAACTAAACAACATATGCAATGTGCAACTAATTAATATTCATTAGGGAGATTCGCTGACATTTGGTGACAGGTCTGCTTCAAACCCAGCCCACTTTAATAGACTAATACCTTTTAAAGGCTAAACACCAAAGGGACTCACAAAATTTAATGTAAACATTCTTATTTTAAGCCAGACATACAAAACACTGCAAATATGATCTTTTACAACAATACTGTTTTCAAATAGAAGCCATTTGCTTGGCTTGTACAAGATTTTTTGAAAATAATGTCCACCATATGAGAAAACTTAATTGTATGTATCCTGAAAGAGGTGTTTTGGCGAATAGAAAACTTAAAGCAATTCATCTAGCAGGTTTCCGGGACTCTGTGTTTGACCCAGAGCGGCACTGATGGGAATGTTACACATAGGACAAGCACATCTCACTTCAAGCCACTTCACCAGACACCTGCAGAACACAGTAAGTATGTTACATTGTGACCCTCATATACCAGGTAACCTAGTAGTCTGTTACATTTACAAATATCTGTTACAAAGCACAACTAGACGGTGTTCTGAATGCATATAATGCTGAATGGACTTTTCTTCAATGGTGTTAGCATGATAATGGGGGAATTACCTTCTGTGGAATGCGTGTTGGCATGGCAACACCCCAAGCTCATCCTTTGTCCTGAAATCCTCTAAGCAAACTGCACATGTTAGCTGAGAAAGAGAATGTTTAAGAGAAAAATCAGTGCATTGGTTTAAATAAATAAGTAAATACAATTCTTCCAAATGCTCTAAAAATGTTTACCCCATGCCCATGTAACTGTGTTGTTTCATCTTTGAATACAACCTGTAATGTAAAGATAAATTAGGATTATCTGGGTTATAAGGCCAGAAACATTCTTTACGCAAGTACGTGTACACAGATACGAGCACTTCGCAAACTCATTCCCAGCGCGCAGTTTGGTTGAACATGTGGCGTAACAAGCCTCGGTACCCAAGGTGGCGATATAGTTACCTTCAAAAGTCTATACAATTAAACAGGATTTTTTGTTATTCAGGTGTGCAGCTATAAATACAGCTCTGGAAAAAATGATAGGTTTCTCTGAATTTATTATTTATAGGTATGTGTTTAAGATCATCACCGATCCTCCACCAATTTCAGAGTGGGTGTGAGACACTGTGGCTTGAAGGCCTCTCCAGGTCTCTGTCTAACATTCAGTTGATCAGTGATGATCTGGGGGTGCTTCAGCAAGGCTGGAATTGGGCAGATTCGTCTTTGTGAAGGACACATGAATCAAGCCACGTACAAGGTTATCCTGGAAGAAAACTTGCTCTGACAATGTTCCCCAACTCTGAGGACAATTCTCCATGTCACACAGCCAGGTCAATCAAGGTGTGGATGGAGGACCACCGGATCAAGATCCTGTCATGGCCAGCCCAATCTCCAGACCTGAACTCCATTGAAAACCTCTGGAATGCGATCAAGAGGAAGATGGATGGCCACAAGCCATCAAACAAAGCTGAGCTGCATGAATTTATGTGCCAGGAGTGGCATAAAGTCACCCGACAGCAGTGTGAAAGACTGATAGAGAGCATGCATCAAAACTGTGATTGAAAATCAGGGTTATTCCAACAAATACTGATCTCTGAACTCTTCCGAAGTGAAAACAAATATTTTAATTTTATTCAAACACATACCTAAAAATAGTAAATCCAGAGAATCTGATCATTTTGCAGTGGTCTCTTAAATGTTTCCAGAGCAGTACATAGGCTTTACATTACTTGCTCAGCAATATTTTCTTGAAAATGTTGCTCCGCCATTACAGTAGTTAACTTGAAAGATAAAACAAATTAGAAGCGGACAGTTCACACTAATTGTGCTATAGTGCCCCTTGTGGCAACGATGAGATTGCAAAGCGTACTTGCATTGTTTGATTCGGAACGCAAAAACTTGCATAGCATCTACTTTCACATACTTGCGTTGAGTATGTTTGAGCCTTGAGAATAAGATACACATATTCATGCAACAATCTCTTGTTATTGACATAAACATGCATACCATCATGTAACCAGCTCTCTCATTCCGAGCCTGATGTCTCAGTTTACTGCAAAGTGAAAACCGCAACAAATCAAAAACAACATTGTGATGTGGATCAAATGTTCCAAATATTAATCTGAACAAGATTTTTATATTTCTTTAAATAATGTGAGTGCAAAAGTTGCTGCCACAATGCTTGGGTGGCTGCCAGGTCGTTGCTAAGGAGTTTTGAGTGGTTTGCAGCATGTTGCTAGGGTGGTAGCTTACTGGCTCTATAGTAATTTGGTCCCTAGATTTGGGCTCTTTCAATTTTGTATTTTAGCATGTTTTTTCATGTTCCTTTTTTCCGTTTTATCATTCAAGTCTATAGCACAAACTCTGTGGGACAAGTTATGACCCAAAGTTTAATATTTGGGGTTATGGGTTTGTGTTTAAATCCTTAACCCTAAGAATAAGCAATAGTGATGCTTACTTCACAAAGAACCACTAATACATTTACATTTATGCATTTGGCAGACGCTTTTATCCAAAGTGACTTACAGTGCACTTATTACAGGGACAATCCCCCCGGAGCAACCTGGAGTTAAGTGTCTTGCTCAAGGACACAATGGTGGTGGCCGTGGGGATCGAACCAGCGACCTTCTGATTAACAGTTATGTGCTTTAGCCCACTACACCACCACCAATCCCATCTTATGTGATTATCAGCCCAATGGTTAGACCCATGGACAACTATAACACAGGTTGTAGGCTTTATCTATTATTCGGGGAGGTTTATCATTGCAGTTAGTGGCCTGTTAAGAAAAAGCTCTAAATAGCAACTTATATTTATTATAGATTGCACATATCATCTTTGCATCCACATGATTGGCAGCTCCTTTAAAGCATACACATCTTTATATCACACAAATAGACAATGGCTATGCCGTGTAGTATGTTTCTAAACAATACCGTGGCAAGGGTGGGTTTGTAGCACTCTATGTTTGAGATTGCATTAGCCAAAGCCTTTGGTCAAAAATAGCATTGTGAACAAATGCGCAGAGATAAAATCTAGACCTGAATTGTTTGAGTTAAGAAGTGCATGAGGCCAGAGGAAGTCCTCTTTGCTTTGCGCCCGTCAGTCTGTCAGAGGTTTTATTAGTTGTGATTGGGACAATCAACGGCTTGGCATTGAATCACCCTCGTGCTGATCCAAATGACTGTTCCGTTAATCAATTTAATAAGACATTCACACTTACCTTATAAAGAAGCAGCAGAATATGAGACTTAAGACGAACACAAGTACCCCAGTGCCGAAGATGACGACATATATGTTCAGTGGCAGTTCTTGAGAGGTCACTGGAGGCATAGTGCTTTAAATATGAATCATCTCAAAATACAGGTGCCCTGAAAGAGACACAGGAAACCAGTCACATACATTGATGATTCAAGTGATTCATTGAGGTAAACCTAGATTCAGAAAACAACCTCAAGGCAACACTGAGGCAACTTTAGTCCCAGATAGCACAAGTAAATCTCTGAGATGTCTCAGGATCAGATTTACAAAACATTGTTAATCACAAACGTCTCAGAGACACTGTTTGTCTTAGTGACATCAAAGAGCAAACGTCTTATAGACGTATTGCAGATGAGCAAACTACGTCATAAATGCGTCTTCCTGATGTAAACACACATTAAATAGATAGTCTGAGTGATATCTATTAGGAATAACTTTAACTGATACTTATAAACTCTCTTTCGTGACATTGTAGAGCTATGTACCTTACTGCTTTGCCAAAATTATAATAAGAATCAATAATGAACAAAAAATAAACTTAATTAGACATCTGAAAGATAAAAGCGTACATATTCAGAATAAGAACACGGTAAAATGAAGATGTAACTATAAATGAGTCTCACCATCATCAACGTCTCTTCACGTTGAAGATCCTTCATAATCAGTTGCGATTTTTGTTATTGAGTTTTTGTCTCATTTCCCCCCGAAACGTTTCTTCAAAGTGTTTGTTGCAGTAATGAGTCGCTGATAACACTAAAAGGTGTTTTACTTATTGTAACAGGAATATCACTCGAGGCACAACCTTTCAATGACTTCAAATCACCGACTGTTCACCTATTACTTCTACCGACTGTGATAAAGTCACATGTAGATTAAATCCCGTCTTGATCATGGAGATAAAATGATGTAACGGACCGCAGACAGACAATCACAAATAGAGCATGAGAGAATGCTATAAGCTCCGCCCACATGTCAAGGGGTGGAGCCGACTGTATCAGATACATCATGAATACAATGATTCACTAAAACAAGTAAACACTCCTTTAGTCACAGCATTTTATTTGACAAAATGATTACAGTCTAACTGTCTGTCTGTCTATCTATCTGTCTGTCTGTCTATCATCCTGTCTGTCTGTCTGTCTATCTATCTATCTATCTATCTATCTGTCCATCTGTCTGTCTGTCTATCTTTCATCTTGTCTGTCTGTCTGTCTATCTATCTATCTATCTATCTATCTATCTATCTATCTGTCCATCTGTCTGTCTGTCTATCTTTCATCTTGTCTGTCTGTCTGTCTATCTGTCTATCTATCTATCTGTCTGTCTGTCTGTCTGTCTGTCTGTCTATCATCTTGTCTGTCTGTCTGTCTGTCTCTATCTATCTATCTATCTATCTATCTGTCTGTCTGTCTGTCTGTCTGTCATCTTGTCTGTCTGTCTGTTTTTCTATCTATCTGTCTGTCTGTCTATCATCTTGTCTGTCTGTCTGTCTATCTATCTATCTGTCTGTCTGTCTGTCTTTCATCTTGTCTGTCTGTCTGTCTATCTATCTATCTATCTGTCTGTCTGTCTGTCTATCATCTTGTCTGCCAGTCTATCTATCTGTCTGTCTGTCTGTCTGTCTGTCTGTCTGTCTGTCTATCTATCTATCTATCTATCTATCTATCTATCTGTCTATCTGTCTGTCTGTCTGTCTGTCTGTCTGTCTGTCTGGTTTGATTCCCAGGTTTGAAAAGCTGGGCCAATGGCTTTTGTGCCATTGTATCCTGACCAGTGGTTTTGCTGACTCAGGAGGTTATTTGTTCACACCCTGATAACAAGTCCAGCATGAAGCAGAATTCCAGTGTTTGGGCATTTTATCCAGAGTGAATGCATTGAATATTCATTTAAGATGTAAGAAAGGCTAACACATTGCTCCTGCAAACAAATTCATGCTTAAATAAATAACAAATGTCTGAATATTTGATATGTCTGGTGTGTTTATTAAGAACAGAAGAGTGACCAGTCAAGCTAACGATATTCTTCAAATCACACTTATGTGATGTTTTTGTTAACCCTTGTTTTTCTTGCATATATATATATATATATATATAGCACTGCATATCTAATTATACTTTCAACTATTTGGACAATGAAATATTACCTTGCTGTTCTCTTTTTTGAATCATCTGCTTACTTGATGGTTCAGTCAAAACTGACTAAAGGTTGAAACTATATCAGCAAGACAAATCAATTTATTTTGCAACACACATTCAAATGTCTGTATCTTAGATCAAAGAGACTTACACACAATAGGTTACTTATTAGGAGCTCTTAAGTCCTCCCAAAAAATTATACAAATATTTGTTTAGACATTTGTTTCATCAGTTCTGTTTATCAGTATTTTACCACATTTGAATACAACCTTTTTTTAATAAATTTGTTTTTATAGTTCAATTTATGTATAACATTAATAATTGAGTCCCTTGCATTTTTAGTGGCATTTGTAGCCTTTCATGCTCCCTCGCAAACCTCCATATTCACAAACAGTGCTAAAATTCAGTGGTTATATGTAAACTCAGCTCTGCCTGACAAACAAGGCTTTAACGAAGTTGACTGACACCACAGTGCAACATGCAGATAATGTGTCTTCAAAACTCAAAAACTTCACAAATACTCGAGTCGACATTCCTTCGTGTGTTTGCAGGAGCAAAAACAACGGTTCTACTTTAAGGAAACACTGTTAGAACTTACAGTAAATGCATTCAATGATATGTGAAATTGTAAAGATTTTAGACAAAAAAAAACTAAAAAATAATCTTTTCATCTTTAAACTAAAGTCCAAAGTTGTTTTTGTTGTTCAGGTAAACCTTAAAGTTAAAAAAAGAAAACTGTATAACAGGGAAATATGTCTAAACAATATTTGTAATTCCAAGGACGGATTATGACTTGCAAAAGCCCTGGGGCCAATTATCTCCAAGGGCCCCCCTCCACCCAAAAGGTTGTTGAGCAGGGGGGATCACCAAACTAGATTAAAGCCCAGGGCACCCCGGGCTGTCAAGGGCCCCCTGGTAGTCAAGGGCCCCTGGGCACTGGCCCCATTGGCGGGTAATCCGTCCCTGTGTAATTCACAGACAGCAAAATCAGAGCCACAAACGCTAAATGCTTTTTCAGATTTAGCACAAAAGAAGCTTCTTGAGAAAGGAAATAGTATTTATTACATTTGTTATGCATTTTTAATAATATATTAATTTTTTCATCTGCTACTTTCTGACTTAACTCCAAAATTTGGTCCTGAGCCACAGAAGTTTGTCAGAGCAATCGATATTTGTGTCTAAACTACTGAACTGGTGGGAGTGACACTATTTTTATAAGACACAAACCGGTGTGTAGTTTAGCTCCACATATTGCAGAAGGGATTTGCAGTTCTGGCAGTAGTTAGCTCAAGTCTAAGCTGTTGCAGAGTAGTTATATTTAACAATAAAGTGTGACAGTTGATACATAAACACAATAAAAAGCTGTCCACTATGCAAAGGTACAGAAATTGCAATAATACAAGTACATTGTCATTAATACAGCTGCAGATTATTACATTGTACTGCACTTGAGGATTTGCTGAATTTGTAAGTACAAGGTTGCACTTTTTATGTACTTAGTAAGTAACTACCATATAATACAACATCATCCAAAACAACTTGTACATTTTGACATGTATAATATTTCACATGAAATCTTTTTTTCCATCTTTTTTATATTTACACAGACAAAGAACACGTGTTGAGGATAAACCAAACAGACTGACAGAAATTTGCATCAAGGCTGTAACCATGTCTTGAACATTGGGGGGGAACGAGCCATTTTGGGGATGGGGGTTTGCAGGTGTTGAGGTCGCAAATATAATTGTCCTCTTTGGTCCTTTAAAATAGTAAAGACTCTGAATGCAATATATTTCTGAGTAAAGGCTTTAAATGCGATGAAGGCCCAACATTTTAAAATCTTTTTTAAAAGAAATCTTTAAGAGTTGCTGTACAAAATTCAGAATGATTTAAAGACAAATTGATTTTAAATTATTACCTAAAAATATTAGCATTCAAAATATGTGACACTGTCCTTGCCAAAACCTAAAAACTCAATGGAAGCCACAAGTCACAGGTGTAAGACCATGTTCTAGTCCTAATCGGAGGGTGAAAACGCTGAACTTTGTGTTACAGATAACCACATTCATTCAATTCCTCTACAATAAACACACATTCGCATGTGTGTTTATTAAACATTGCCCATGACATGTTTTTAATTCAAAAATGCACATTTCTCCAAATGGGGAATAGTTTGCACCATTGGAAATTACTGTTGGTCTGTACAACATTTCAATCATAAAATAGTGGGCAAATACCGCATATCTTACATGACACTAACACTGATGCGTGCGTTCTGCATCGCACTAGAATAATCCACGAGGTTCCCGCTCAGCTTCTTAAATTTGAGTCCCACCTTCATCGATTTGATTGGCTCATTTGATCTCCAATGACATTGACGAGCAGTGTTAGACTACTGTGCATGCTAAAAATGTAACTTTTTTAAACCATTATTCCAGCAACAACTTATTGGCAATTAAACAGCGGTGCATAATGAACTGCAGCAGAACAGCAACAAGATATCAATGATTGGGAGGGACAATCTGGCCATATCTGATAATTGGGGGACTTGTAAATTGTAAATTGTGGTTACGGCCCTGATTTGCATATAGTTTCATGTAAACTGGAGTTCAGGTCAGAGAGCTTAAGCCAAAAACATACTTAATACAAGTATGCAAATGCAGACGTGAATGTTTGGTCAATGCATTGCAATCACGTGGTCCCTCGTGAGTTCTCGTGTTATTGTGGCGGCGGCTAAATTCTGTAATCAAGAGCATGATATAGTTACCTTCAAACCTCTGTGTCATGAAACTAGATGCCTTAAAAATGTGTACTTTTCCATAAATGTTTTTACTACAATTTTAATACTTTTCAAAAATGTTTGGGCGACCAGGGTTCAGATCGTGAATTGAAACTAGGAAGTAATTGCATTCCCATAATCATTTAATAGTGCGATTTGGAGGTTGCATTTTTCCTTCGAACAATACATTTTTATTCCACTGATGGTTAGGTTTAGGTTTGGGGTTACAGTTTATAAAATATGCATTTCTCTTCACTGTATTACAGCCAGGACAGCTAAAAACAAATTGCTTCACAACCCTCTTTTGGCGCCCCTCTGTGGACGTTTCATCTGGAAATAGAGCTCACACGTGCACATACGGCCAACAGCACTTACAGCTTTGGCCACTGGGGGCAGTGTTTAGAATTTTGGTAAGCACAGACCGATTTTAGCTAAAGAAAAGTCAACCTACTGTTTCTAATTTCAGTGTGAGATCAGTCTGCTACAGAACAAGAGTTGACACTAATGTCTGCTAAAGCACCAATTGTGGCCACGCTGAAAACGCGAGTATAAAATCAAGCTTTCGTCGCTAGAAGCAACTGCGTTTACATACTCACGTAGAGTATGCTTGAGCCCTAACTGAGGATCTCTGTCACATGTTTTTTTTACTGTAATGTATGTGCACAGCTACATCATCTTAATAGAAAAACACTCAACACACTGACATTTAATTTTAAATGCAAAGTTTGATGGTAATACTTTGTAGCCATGTCAAAGATTATCATTAACACTGTACCGATAACAGAGAGGAAGGCCACAAAATTTTTTAACTGTGGGGAAATCTAAAAAATCAATTAGATTTTTACATTTTCTTAAAAAAATGTAACTCGTACTTTGCCACAATGCTAGATATCTGGGAAGTTGATAAGCTGTTGCTAGGGGTTCTAGGTGGTTGCTACGGTGTTCTGAGTGGTTGCTAGGTCATTTCTAGCCAGGTGTTTGGCAGTTCTGGTTGGAAAAACTGAAAAAACAAAAAAACCTTTGGATTGTCAGCTGACGATTTGTCGGATCCGGTGTGAATAGCGCCATAGAAATCCGTTCAAAGCTTGTTCGCAACAAATATTTGCATTGAGTTTCTGGATTGGTGTGAATATGTTTTTATGTGCTAAAACATAAAAAGATGATGTTTAAATTCAAATTATTTTACTTTTATTACTTTTTACTTAGTACTTTGCAAAATTCCTATTAAACCCTAGTCATCTACAGACACATACAAAAAAAGAACCAAAAAAGTACCATGGTACTACCATGTTTTGTTTTTATTTTTTTACATAGTGCCATGGTAGTACCATGGTTTTCTTGGAAGAACTTTAGTTACATTAAATATCATGGTACATGGATTGCAGAATCATCTGAAACCATCAGTACCGTGGTATAGCCACATTACTTTTGTAAGGGAAACTAAACATTCTGTTGGAGTGAAGATACCTGGCTATGATAAGTAGCTCGCTTCTCCAAATGGCCCTTCTTAAAGCTGCAGTAATATTTCAGTGAAGTGGTCACATGAACAAATGTGAATAAGGCATTTTGCACATTTCTAGAGGTCCTGATGTAATAAGGCATTTCTACTGACCACAGGAGATCACTGTATGTAAAGATCATCTCCTAATATTTACTGCCATACAACACACAATAGGTCAAGGCATGGGCCAGGAAGGTTGGAGAAAGTTTTAGTGCTACCGGTGGCTTTATGTTGCATTGCGGCTGGCGCGCAGTATGCTGTCCAGACCGCTGAGCTGCCGTAGGAACCCACGGTTCGGAGTGACTCCACGGTGATCCTTCACAGTCTTGATGGCCTCCACTAAAGTCATGTTCTGGCGGATCATGAGGTAAGCCAGCACAAGTGTGGCGGATCGACTTACGCCAACGGCACAGTGCACAAGTACCTTTCCTACAAAGTAAAAGACACTCCGTCAAAATATTTACATGAAACCACAACATTTATATAAATAGATTTCATGCTGTTACTGTTGATACAACATATATGGGTGTTCAGGGCTGGACTGGGAAGATAAATCGGCTCGGGATTCGGGTGTAGGTGTTCACTGTCTGTTTCTGCATATCGCGGCGGCTCATTTTAGCTTATAGCAGCACATTCGGCCCACCGGCACGCCTGGTTCTCTCGATGGCAAGTCCGCCCATGATCGGCCCCAAAGTGCTTAGGCCCACCGGGAAAATGCCCGGTATGACAGATTACCAGTCCAGCCCTGTGGGTGTTCCTTCAACTTCGGGCACTTTAAGCACTGAACGTCAAGGAGGCGGGATCCGGCTGAACAGTCAACGTAAGTTTAATGTCAAAACTCAAACTTACTAAAACATCATAAAACATAAAGACACACAGACACACATGCAGCGCAGCAGTGCGTCTCTCTCTCTCTCAAACTGCCGTCTCTGGCCCCTCTTTATCTCGCTCTCCCACTGATCAGTTGATTTAGCGCTGCCCGTGTTCCCACATGGCCTGGCCACGCCCTCCTCCTTGTCACAAGTCTCGATAAAACATTTTTCTCACTAGTTTTTTTATTTGTCAACTAACAGCCCTCTGCACTGTGAGCAAATCACTTGCATATATTTGTACACGTAAGTCAATGCACATTATGAAAGTAAATATTTGCTTTGACTCATTCCGTGTATTGTGTGTCCAGAGACGAGATCCACACGCTCCATTTCCATGAAATGTCTCTTTTAATGTCCTTTATGTTATTTACAGTCAGTTGGTGATCAAAAGGAAAAAATAAACTTTATTAATTCTAATCAAACATTGCACAGATGAAGGAAAAAATACTGTGCAATTTCTCCCTCGTTAATTTAGTTAATTTTGCTTGCGGAGCTGCAGGTTCTCTTAAAGAGACAGTACCATTTTAGCACTTGTAACACAAATCAATGGAAATTGGACAAGTGCATATAAACAAACATGTAACAAAATATAGTAATGTAGTAAGTGTAATAAATGTGTAAACATAAAGGGAAAATCATACATTATTAAATGTTTTAACTTCAACAAACAATGTAAATATGGAAGAATTTGACAAATACGCTCTTGTAGAATCTATGCAGGGGTAAACCTGTGCATAGCCTGTGCAGTTATTAAATTATTGTTATATGTGGAATTTTATTTTCATTATTCCAACTTTGTGAATTTGTATTCTTTGCTAAAAATGTGAATGAACTTTCAAACAGTGTCAACAGCTTGCTTCATTACTATAAATAAAATTGTATGACATCATATAAATTGATAGAATGACAAATTTGTACTTCTGTAAAAAACTAAATGAAACTGTGTGATTGAACGATGAAAAGTGAAATATGAAATAAAATTAACAATCTCGCATACTACATTGCTCGAAGTCATATAAATGACTATTATACATACAATATGTGAAGATTCCCCATTTATCTTTTTCAGTTTTCAGTTGCATTATGCTTACATGTCATCAAAAGTCTGGCAGGTAAAAACAAAAATGTACTAACCAATGACGATTATTTCTCCAACATGTCTGTAGAGTATTGACTAACAATGTCCAATATGGTATGTGCATGCGTCTCAGGAGATTTATGTCATTTCCAGCACTTTTCTGTATTGTTCTGTATTGTGTGTAATAGAATTCTGTGATGGAAATGACGCTGATGGAAACCACATTTTGTACGTCTCCTTTTCTTGATAAGGCTAATTTAATAGCTAATAATTTATGTATCCTGAAAACACACAAGTAAATAATATTTACACACTTTTTTGTAATTGCATAATTTGCCAAAATTACAGCTTGATTGGACATGACGCACAATATAAATATTTAGTTTACAATTTATATTTATCTTGAGTTAATGTTCTTCAAAAAGCACTTGTCTCACA
Organism: Xyrauchen texanus; assembly: GCF_025860055.1. Taxonomy (NCBI): domain Eukaryota; kingdom Metazoa; phylum Chordata; class Actinopteri; order Cypriniformes; family Catostomidae; genus Xyrauchen; species Xyrauchen texanus. Next base: position 29,358,126 of record NC_068318.1, read on the forward strand.
TTTAATCTCAAGCATGTTCTTGCATCTCAACTTGGTTAACATGTACACTAAAATAAAGTAAAAAACTTTTTATGAGCAAAATTGTTCAGTGTGGTGGAAATGATGCCACAACTGTGGGACAATCATAATTTTTCAAACAGTTATGGAAATAATTTTCACACAATAAATATTGAAATTATTTATTTTGATTTCACTCTTGATTAGATTCTCATAGTTTTAAACATTTACACATTTGTGGTTTTTTAATGTGTTTTTATAGTTTAATATTGAATGTCTGGGTCTGGGACGAGGCTAAAACAATCAAATCTATACATAATATGCATTTGAAAAGTACCTAAATTAAATGAAGGCATTGTAAAAAGTTTCCAAGTCAGTTTTAATGTGACCTTCATATAACAAAAGAAAAAAAAAATGTTTTTATATAAAAAAATCAACCTCTGGGACATGAACGTGCTCGAAGTTGAGGAATCACCCATGTGCTGTACGTTCTTATATATTTTTAAAACATCAGGCGGTACATAAATGGTTTTCTGAATAAAAAGTTCTTAGTGGAACTTTAAAAGGTTCTCCTACAGCATCAGGATGTAAAACCCTTTTGGTTCTATTTGGAACCTTTATTTTGAAAAAAGTCGAGCTGTGAAATGTTTACAGAAACAAGGTCATCCATGTGAACTGACCTCCTGTGCTGAGTGCTCTGTGAATGAACTCGGCCGCTGGGTAGAAGTTGATACTCATGTCAAAAGAGGGCGAGTCGTGTGCTTCAATGCCATGATACGTGATGTTCATGCCAGTGTAATGCTCTGCACCTCCTCTCCATTTGCTCTGTGCACAGTTCAGGATGTGCGTGATCCCCAGCTTTACAAGTTCTTTGCGGTTAGAGGCGATTTCTCTAAAAGGAGTATTAAAAGTTTAGATAATAAAATATATGGTTTGAACAGAATTGGAGCTAGTTAGTTTCGTGATAAATAATTTGTAAATGTGGCATATTTTTATTTCAGGTTGTACTCTCTGGAAAGCTCAATCTTATGTTCATTTTGTAACAGTTACAGCCATGTTACGACAGTGTCAAATATGACTGTAAAAATGCTAACAACATAAAAAATAAAAAATTATCCCCTTTTATACCAATTTTGGAATGCCCAATTCCCACTACTTAGTAGGTCCTCGTGGTAGCGCAGATACTCACCTCAATCCGGGTGGCGGAGAACAAGTCTCAGTTGCCTCCGCTTCTGGGACCGTCAATCATCTGATCACGTGACTCGTTGTGCATGACACCGTGGAGACTCACAGCATGTGGAGACTCATGCTACTCTCCGCGATCCACGCACAACTTACCACACGCCACACTGAGAGCGAGAACCACTAATCGTGACCACGAGGAGGTTACCCCATGTGACTCTACCCTCCCTAGCAACCAGGCTGATATGGTTGCTTAGGAGACCTGACTGGAGTCACTCAGCATGCCATGGATTCAAACTCGTGACTCAAGGAGTGGTAGTCATTGTCAATACTCGCTGAGCTACCCAGGCCCCCAATTTGAACAACCTTTTAAGATATTTTATATATATTTTAATCAGTAGTCTGTATTGAACTTTGTATTGATTTTGATATTATATTCTATAAATGCTGCAAGTGTTCTGACTTGTTTCATTTAGCATAGCTTGATGTCGTGTCATGGTTTATGTCGTTTTCTATAGCTAACTAGCTGCACAAGATACTAGTTTCTAAATGTGCAGGGGTTTCCACTAGGCATGCATTAGGGTACAAATAATTAATACGGTTCTATTGTTTGACTATTTGGCAGTTTTATTTACACTATTGTTGCTGATTTTGTCACATTCACAACATGACTGGATGAGTTATTTTACATAAAACATACAGTATATGGCACGGTCTTCAAACCACAGATATGGGCTACTCACTGGTCACCTATGTAGAGTCTTGGCCACACTTCATCTGCGTGATTACAGGCTGTTTTTCCAGTGTACAGCAGACGCTCAAGTTCTGCAACAGTTAGTACAGGACATCCCTTCTCTGTGTCCCTTCTGCTGGGAGACCTGGAATTACTCCTCGACCGAGACAGTCTGGACATAAAAGCCATCTGGACTGACCTTCATAAGAGCAATAAAATAAAATTAAATAATAAATAATAATAATAAAAATAAATTAAATGTTGCCATAAAACCAAAAGTACCAAAACAAAAGTAAAAAATGTACATAGAAAAAAAAAAAAAATAAATAAATAAAAATAAATATATATATATATATATATATATATATATATATATATATATATATATATATATATATATATATATAATAAACATATTTACATTAAATAAAAATATATATTCAAATTTTATATAATAATATAGCATAATAATTTAAATTATTATGATTCAAAGTAATAAAATACAACATAAAAAACATAGTTGAATAAAATAAATCAGAAAATCATACAGTTGTTCTCACAATTTATACCACTTGTAAATATATATATTTATATTTTATAAAAATATTTATATTTATAAATATGGATTGATGTGGAATAGCCTACTTATGGAATAAATATGTAAATTAAATACTATAAAAATGTGAACGAAAATATGCGTGTTTAATATACGACAACAATATTAAATTACATCTCAAATAGATAATTTGAAGCATAAATAAAATGCAAAATCCAAAGCGCGCGCGCCCACACACACACACACACACACACACACGCGCGCGCGCGCACAACAGCACGTCTACAATGGAAGCTGGAACGTGAAAGGATGCTCATCCACAAATGCAAAGCATAATTTTCTGCATATTAAATTAATTAATCTGTGAGAATAAAATGAAACAATGCATCGTATTACGGCATCTAAAACAATAAACACAGGACTACTATATATGCTGCTTAAATTCAATTTTGTTGTACTTCAAATGGAGATTTAATGACAACAAATAAAATATCAAGTGTGGGCATCTTACCTTAGATTGCGCGTTCGATGTGACTCAAATCCTTTGTTGAATCCTTTATTTTGGTTCCTAGCATATATTCCCGTATATTTCAGAAACCCTTGTTTTTGGGCGTGAGGAACATTGTAGCAGACACACAGATGCATGTAATTAGTATGTAACGCCAGCTCTGCGTTCAGAATGCAACATCCATGTGATGCATCATGCAGCAGCTATATTGCTTTCTTGCAAGTGGGCTCAATGTAATAGAAAATGCTGATATCACAACATTATTGACATTGTAACAGAGCAGTCCATGTCAAATGCATGCTGAATAGAGCGCCCTCTTATGCAGATGCTGCACAGCATCATGTCTGAGGAACATCTCAATGCTTCCCGAAAGCACTATGATAGGATTTATGAAGATGCACCTAAAATGATTGCAATCTAACATGCCATCCTCACTGTCTGACTTGTAATTAATAAATTAATGTATTGAAAAGTTAAAAGTGTAAATATCTTTGCAATCCATAACATGCATATACGCAAAAAATTAGGTACAAATGAAAGTTCTCAAATACCTCTTTAATATAATTACTTGATTAACTTTTAATGTGTCTAATCGTTATGGTATCGAACATTTATTGTCAAGGCCACAGGTTGCAGGTTTAGACTCGCGTTGAGGTGGACAAAAACTTGAGTTGCTAAGATCACAGTCGGCCTTTATTACCTTTAAACCCCTGAACAAACGTACCTAAGGTTTAATGTCAGATACTTTTAATAAATTGCATATATATTGTATGTGTTAGGTGTACTTTATCCAGTCTTTACAGGTCACTTTGCGCCCTCTGGTGGTTAGAAGTTAAAGTGACTTTTTTCCACCCATCACTTTCCAAGTTTGACCACTAGTGGCCGCCAAAGTCAACTGACGCCGTCAGGTCGTATTCATTCTCAACCATAACATTCAGACGTTCCAGTTCAGTGTTTTGTCCATTATTCTCGAAAGTATATTACAGTATTTAGACTCAGAGCTATATTTAGTGTGTTTTTCGCATAGCCCCTACTAGATACTGAACTTCCCACCACCCAAACAACTAAGTGTTTTGATACTTATTCTGTATTCTATAACAAAAGTCCCTAATGCATTGTAACATTCGCTGTTATTTCTCACACTCTCTTAAATCCCACATTATATTTGACTTGATTAAACACATTATCCAGCTACCCGTCAAATATTAGTGTGGTAAACGTGTTTGGGTGCAGCTTTGCATTGAATTGCCTCACCCTACAACATCATCATCTCCCTAGTGATCTCACGAAGACAAACACTAAATCCTTTTATTTCCCTCGTCATGGATGAATGCTTGACATTATAACAATCCGGGTAAGAAAATGTGATATTTTTTATTCCCTTTAAAGCTAATTTCTTCCAGCTCATTTGTGATGTGTTTAGAAGGGTTAGCTTCTCTTGCTAATGTCGACTAGCATAGATACAGCCACGTATATATATGGAATATAGTGCACTTCTGACTCAAAACATGCTATTTAATATTTGTTTGGACGGTTGTGATATCAGATTCATGGATAGCTATGAAATAAAATCACAAAATATGTTTGTTTTGATAAAGGATTGACTGGTTGTTATTAGCTCGCTAACACAAGATGTAGTAATAAAACAGTAATAAAAGTCGAAATCCATTGAAAAGCTGATTATTGATACGGTTTTTAGTGTTTAAGAACAGCTTAACTCATAAGTTTAGTTTTATTAAGTGTCATGAAGTGGTTCATTTTGAGTATATATTACTCTGTACTCAAAATGAACTGTCATTCCTTCACAAGTAGATAAACTGTCAACCAAAATAACACCAGTTATTGATTGACACTGTAAAATAATAATGAATATGTATGAAATCTTCTTCCAATGGTCACTGAAAATGTACCTAAATGTTCCATGGCAGTACTATGGTTCTTTGGAAATGTACCATAGCTTGACATCCATGTAACTTGGACATTTACCATGGTAACGGCGTGAATGTGATAATGATTCAGTACCACATATCAAAGTCCCATGGTTTTACCATCTGGTGCCTCCAGTGTACCATGGTAATTTTTTTGTAAGAGATATAAAACACTTGCAGAATCATCAGTCTTCTTTTATGGGTTGCTTATACTCTGGTACCATGATTTTATTGTTGTACAACAACCATAGTAACTGTATTGTTTTGGTGGAAACAAAGATTACCATTGTAAAAGTGTTAAACATGGTGATTTTAGTTTTAACGTTTAAAAAGTCTGTGTTTGTTTGTGTGGTAACCCTCGATAAGACATTTAGACTGGTGATGCTTGATACTGTTCTTAACTTGTTGCTTGTGTTCTTAACTAGTTAAGTTTTATTCTTAATTGACGTTTATAATTTTTGTTTTTTTATCGAAGATTGAGTCTTAGACCTTTGAAATGACATGTAGCTCGTCGAGATTAATAAGTGATTAGAAATACAGCTCTGGAAATAATTAAGAGACCAACGCAAAATTATTAGATTCTCTGAAATTACTATTCATAGGTATGTGTTTGAGTAAATGAACATTATGTTTTATTCTATAAAGTACTGACAACATTTCTCCCAAATTTCAAATAGAAATATTGTCATTTACAGCATTTATTTGCAGAAAATAACAACTGGTCATCATAACAAAAAAGTAGTATAGTAATGTAGTAATAATGTACTGTTTTCAGACCTTGAATAATGCAAAGAAAACAAGTTCAAATTCATATTTAAACAACACAATACTAATGTTTCAACTTTGGAAGACTTCAGAAATCAATATTTGGTGGAATAACCCTGATTTTCAATCACAGATTTCATGCGTCTTGGCATGCTCTCTAGTGTCACTGTAAGCAAATGTAAGCCACTTCGACATACTTCAAACAATTACTGAGTGCACCTTTAATTAAAAGGTCATAAAGAAAATATATATTTAAACATACAGTATTTGTCCATGCCCGGCAGGAATAGCACATTTCCGTGCATAAAGCAGGGAAAATGAGTACGGGGAAGCCGAGTGGTATCAAACCACCCACCAAGATTGGTAAACCAACTACAGGCCCAACCAAGACCTCGCCTACTACAGGTGAGTCAATGATCTCCACCTGTACGTTACATACAGTGCACACTGATTGAGGCGTGACCTAAGCTCTTATATTTTTCATGAACGCAGTTGGCCCCATAGATGTAACCTCCCCAACCTCCAATACTGCTCAAGATGCAGTATCAGACTTCTCTGTTGGCGAACGTGTTTGGGTCAATGGAAATAAACCAGGCTATGTGCAGTTCATCGGTGAAACGCAGTTTGCTCCGGGCCAGTGGGCGGGCATAGTTCTAGACGAACCCATTGGGAAAAATGACGGCTCTGTGGCTGGCATCTGTTACTTCAAGTGCAAGGACTTGCATGGCATATTCACTCGGCCGTCCAAACTATCCCACACTCCAGTGCCAGAGCGTGAGGCCAATAGTACAAAGACACCTGCCAGCCAGACCTCTGCCAATCAGGTGCCTCCTGCCAAAGATGCTGTTCCAGACACTCCAACCACCAATGCAACCGCAACCACTAAGACCTCAACAAACTTAACCAGAACTGCCAGCGAGTCTGCCTCCAATCTGTCTGAGACGGATTCGGCCAAGAAGCTACAACGGGAACTAAAGATAGGGGATCGTGTGCTGGTAAGGCCCATGATTGGTCTGCTTTTTACAGAAACGTTGAGGTTTTTCAATGTTTATTCAAGTCTTTGTTTTTATTTTTCAGGTGGGCGGGACCAAAGCAGGTGTTGTGCGTTTCCTTGGTGAAACTGACTTTGCAAAAGGGGAATGGTGTGGAGTTGAGCTGGATGAGCCACTTGGCAAGAATGATGGGGCAGTGGCTGGCGTGAGGTAAGGCCATGTGATGTCATCATAACCTATGTGAACAGTTTTCTGGGTGGTGTAGTCTGATGTTTAAAGCAGTGGTTCTCAAGTTCCTCCTCCGCCTAAAATAGACTATATACAGTATAATGTTGTCACTTAATAATTTTAAATAACAAAAAAGAAACAAAATTACATAACATGCACTACATTGTTCTGTTATTTTCAGTGTTGGGTATGCTACTTTGAAACTGTAGCTTCACAAGCTACAAGCTACTTGTAACTTAAATAGTTAAACTACATTCAAACTGCTCTTTTAAAAAGTAGTAAGCTACACTACAAGCTAATAAGAAAAAGTAGCTAACAACATTGTGGTAACTCCAGTCATTGTTACTACAATATTACTATAGCAAACCATGGTTTATTTTTGAAATATGTATATATATATAGTATATTTTATTTACTGTAAGTTGTATATATTATATAGGAGGTATAAACTATATACAGCTCTGAAAAAAAGAGACCACTGCAAAAGTATCAGTTTCTCTGGATTTACTATTTATAGGTATGTGTTTGAGTAAAATGAAAATGTTTGTTTTATTCTATAAAGTACTGACAACATTTCTCCCAAATTCCAAATAAAAATATTGTAATTTAAAGCATTTATTTGCATAAAATGTCAACTGGTCAAAATAACTAAAAAAGATGTAGTGCAAAGAAAACAAGTTCATATTCATGTTTAAACAACACAATACTAATGTTTTCACTTAGGAAGAGTTCAGAAATCAGTATTTGTTGGAATTACCCTGATTTTCAATCACAGTTTTCATGCATGCTCTCTATCAGTCTTTCACATTGCTGTCGGGTGACTTTACACCACTCCTGGTGCAAAAATTCAAGCAGCTCAGCTTTGTTTGATGGCTTGTGCCCATCCATCTTCCTCTTGATCACATTCCAGAGGTTTTCAATGGGGTCCAGGTCTGGAGATTGGGCTGGCCATGACAGGGTCTTGATTCAGTGGTCCTCCATCCACACCTTGATTGACCTGACTGTGTGCCATGGAGCATTGTTCTACAGGACATTGGAAAGAACAATCTTCAGAGTTGGGGAACATTGTCAGAGCAAGTTTTCTTCCAGGATAACCTTGTATGTGGCTTGATTCATGTGTCCTTCACAAAGATGAATCTGCCCAATTCCAGCCTTATGTAATGATGTGGAAGCCAAGGCTGAATCCATAATGCAGTCGTTTATTAAAATCCACAGCAAACAAATCAAGATCGGCAGGCAGATAGCATAAACTTTAAGGCAGGCAGAGGTAAGACACAATGAGGCAGTCCAATCCAAACAACAGAGCAAAAGGGATAATCCAAGAGGCAAAAACAGAACAAAGCTGGCAATGGTCATACACGTGATAAACAAGACAATGACAAGTGAACGCTTAGCAAGGCAGGTAGACTGGCAATACTTCGCAATGGCCTGTTGGCCAGGCCATGCTTAAATATCTACCAAACAGGAAGTAACCAGAGAAGCAGAGGGAGTGGCACACAGTCAGTACTCGGGAGAGGGCTCCCTCTGCTGGCGTGACGTTACACCTTACTGAAGCACCCCCAGACAGGGCGAAAATTTCATCAAAATGTTGGGGGGGACAATAAACATAACAATTCTCAAGATCAATTTTTGAAGGGGACACCAAGGGTTTTTTGTTGTTGCCCCGTTTGAATTTGTATTATTTTATTTTGTAAACAATTATTTTAAGAATATATCATTATATTATTTACAATACACATATTTTAATGATATTTTAAGGGGGGGGTGGAAACCCTCAGATTTCCCCCGCGATTTCCGCCTATGCCCCCAGATCATCACCGATCCTCCACCAAATTTCACAGTGGGTGCGAGACATTGGAATCGGGCTGATTCATAACTTAGCTTTGATAAAATTAGAAGACAAAGAGACAGAGAATGGAGTAAATGGAGTTTGATTCTTGCGTGTTGCTTCTCGACATGTAAGCTGCATTATTGCCACACAAGTTAGCTCATTACTGTCGAACTTCAGATAAATTGGTGAGATACTCGGAATATGTATATTTACACTTACTAGTGACCAAGAACTATCCTACCTCTTGAGTACCTCATGCAACGCTTTCTGTCTGGTGTTTATGTTATAGTGGTCTTGTTTATTACGACGTTAAACACCCGTCACCTTTTATTTACTATGGCCTATTTGTTCATAGGGAATCAGAGAGTGTGGAAGGGCATGATGAGCCTGAGGGGTGTTGGCAAATGTTTTTTTGAAAAAATACATTATTTTGTAATTCCATTTGGTGCCACTACTAGTCCAGAAACAACACATTTCACCTGTAAGTTAGTAGTGTTGCGAATTTTTGTTAACTACTCCCAAGACTTATTTTTGTCTATCTATTTTGTCTAACTGTTGCAGAAATGCATAATTGAATATTTGAATGACAGAAAATGGCTTTTAAAATAAATAACTGAATTAAAATGCCTTGCAGAAGCTATATTAAAGGTATTTTCACTCCAAAAATGATTCAATCATCATTTACGCAGCCTGATGGTGCTCCGAACCGATTATTTTTTTGTCCATGGAACACAAAAGGAGATGGATGAAGGATTAGAGGAGGGACAATACTGTCAATCTCCAAAAAGCACATACAAGTAGTCCATGTTCCAAGACTTCTGAAGGCATAAGATATAGATTTGTGGCAGATTTGAATGTGGGGAAGGGAATGAGATTTAAGATCTAGGGTCTTCCATGACCCTCTTACAATGCTTTTATCTGTGTTTCACTCTCCCATAGGTATTTTCAGTGTCTCCCAAAGTACGGACTATTTGCTCCAACACATAAAGTGACTCGAATCGGTTTCCCATCCACCACACCAGCCAAATCCAAAATCTCAAGGCGCAGGTCAACACTAAAGAACAGCCCCAGCGCTTCCTCCGTCAGCTCCCTTAGCTCCGTCACCTCCTCAGTTGGAGGCAAACCCAGCCGAGCAGGCCTGGTAACATCCCATTCACAGCATCCAGTTTTCTCCAAGGATTTTTCCACGATTCTGTTTGACGTAACATCTGTCAATGATTTCTCAGCTCACAGAGACGTCTGCACGTTATGCGCTGAAGATCTCAGGCACAACGGCCCTTCAAGAGGCCTTGAAGGAGAAACAGCAGCACATTGAGCAGCTCCTGGTCGAGCGGGATCTGGAGAGGACAGAGGTGGCCCGAGCCACCAGCCATGCTGGAGAGGTGCAGCAGGAGCTGGCTCTGCTCAGACAGGGCCAGGAACAGGTCAGCAGCTCCTGCTTTTCAAACACTTCCAACACAACTCACAAATATTGCAGTTTGCCGTTTTGGACTGAGCTTCTCCATGTGCCAAGATGAGTTGCTGCTTTGTGTGCTGTGCGGTTTGAAATCAATATTGACCCTAGTTATTTTCTTTATAAATGCCCTTGGTCTTATTCTGATTGTGCACAATTCATCAATGCATGCACAATATTCTAAAGGACATATAATGTAACATGCTTTACTGCTCCTTTCATTTTACAATCCAATAAAATACTCATTTATAATGGCTAATTTATTAAGGATATAGGCCGTTTCACTTGTTTTCCAAAGTATCTCCATTTTCAGCGGAGGAAAATGTTGTTCCAGTTTGAACGAGAGGCATACATGTTAAAAATCAATGCGTTTTCAACTGAATTGTTGAACCCATATTAAGTACAATAAGTTACCTAATTTTACTCAGTATTTTCTTAGGTTAGTACACTGTAAGTATACTGAAAGTACACGTACTGTAAAATAAATTGCAACCAAAATTTAAGATTCAAAATTCTTTATCATTCGGAAATATGTGACATGACAGTATTTAAATGCTTTGCAAATTCCATTTCATGTTGATTTTAAAATTGTGTGTGTGTTTCTCCAAGTATTCTCACGAAATGGAAGCTAAGTTGGACCAGTTGCGCAGACTAGTTGAGACTGCAGACAGAGACAAAGTGGAGCTGATGAATCAACTAGAGGAGGAAAAAAGGTAATCCTGTAATAAGAGAAATGTAAATATTAGCATGACGATTTGATTGATTACCACTGTTGGGGAGTAGCTAACTATATGTAGCGACACTACTAACTTAACAACATTTTTCAGTAGCTTGACAGTAGCTCAGCTGCTTTTAAAACAGAGTAGCTTTTCCAGTACTAGTGGTGTAGCGTGACCAAATGCTACATCATGTTGGTCAGATTATAACTAATAGCCTTCCTTATTGCGTAGAAGCCAAACTTTTACCGGCAAAACGTCCAACGATCTGGCAGCATATATCTGTCTGCTGATCAGAATCAGGCTAATATTGACTATGATCACAAACAAAAATAGTGAATTACCGCCATCTACTGAGAGCTTTTTACAGCTCACTTGGATAAGAAGAGACTGTCTGATGGTTTTGTAAAGCGAGCAACCACAGTTTGTTTAACTTTACAAGACGTACAGGGGCAGGTAAATCTGAAAATTATAAAAGAACACCATTTTATTTATGTAACAAATAATGTTTCAGACACTTTGTTCTTAATAGATCACATGATAGATGCGTTACTGGGATACAGTATATATTATTGTAATAATTACTATCACGCAGAACTTAATTTCTCAATTCTTAGCATTAAATTAACTATTATTTTCATGTAAAATAAATAAAATGATTTGTAAAAGAAATGATTTATGACATGTATTATTATGCAACAATTTAGGACGACCATCCATCCACTTTTTTTGGACCTGAACAAAGCGAACAAATATTTGTAGAGCAACCTCTGTATGTGACCTGTAAAGCGGCACTTGCATGTCAATGGCAAAAAAAAAAAAACGTCAGAAAATACAATAAGCATGAAACCAGGTGAGGAAGAAAACAAGCCCTGAGTCTTTATTCACATATTATCCACACTAAATATTTTGTGACAAGAACAAAAAAGAGAGTTTGTCATAAAAAATGGATCTTTAGGGAAGTAGGCTACACAGCAGGACTGAAAAGTGTGAAGTATAATATAACAAATATTTTTTTAATGGCATCTGATCTTTTTTGTTTTTATGTTATACTGTTATATTTTAATTAAACATTAAAACATATTAAATATATTTAATTAATACATTAAATAATAAATGTCAGTAGTGTACATTTTGTTATTAATATTATTGATTTGATAGTAACATTGAAAAAAATTGCCTCATTAAGTAGCTTCTATGTAGCTATCTACTTTTTGATAGTAACTTGTAGTGTAGCTAACTACTTTTTCAAAAGAGTAGCTTGATTGTAGCTTAACTGCTTAAAATTATGAGTGAAACTGTAGTTTGACAAGCTACAAGCTAAAGTAGCTTCCCCAACACTGTTGATTACAGCAATACTATGATATATTATTTGAATTCAGTGGATGGATTTGTACGCTGAAACATTTGAGAGCTTGAATATTTTAAAACATTGTAATGGCTAATAACACCTCTAATGCATCATGCAGAAAAGTGGAGGACCTGCAGTTCCGTGTGGAAGAAGCTTGCATTACCAAAGGAGACCTAGAGGTAAAGTGATCTAACCACATACATTATATATACACTGAGAGAAACCGGATGTGAGAGGAGCAATGTTGTCATTAGTCTTTATGCAGAACACTCTGCGCATTAATGCACAAATAATTATTGTACAAATAATAATTTTATACTTACGTTTTACAAGACATTTTCAAAAGAACAGTACATATCTGCAAAATAAAAACTGACCTCAGATGTAAATAAGATCCCACATCCATGGAAAACCAGGAAATGTAAGGGAATTTTATACATCTATAACATCAATAAAATTAGAAAAGTCATGAAGTCACTATATTTTAATTTATATAAATTAAATAATTTTCTGTATTTAAAATTGTATAAATATGTGATCATTTATATATTGTTATAATTTAATCATATGTATAATCAACTATATTATGTATAATTATATGTTCTATTTAAATATTAGAAGTACTTTTTAAAATATAAATAATTATATTGAAAAATGTGAAAAATAATATATATAATTGTAAAGGATCAATGGAAAGGAGGAGGCAAGAACCGGCTTTTCATTGTAAATAATATTTTAATTAACAACTTAAAACAAGGACACAAACACACACATGACAGACATGTCCGTAAACGATCTCTCTCTCGTCGCACCACCGTCTGCCATCAGCCTTTAACCCTCTCCAAGGCTTAATTAGCCTGATAAGGGACCTGGTGTGTATGATCACGACCCGGCCCCGCCCTCCGCCCTGCCACAATAATGTATTTTATTATAAATGTAAATATTATGTATGATATTATATTATAAACATGTATTGACGAAATTTGCTTTACATATTGTGTGCCATTGAACCAGCTTATAATGAGCCTGCAAGGGTAATATATCACTGGACCTTGACACCAGTAATTCATTATTCATTACAACACATTATAAAAAATATTTTGATAAGGAGTTAATCTGTCGATTCATTCTCTGATTAATCAAATGAGAAAGCCAATTTTGTTTAATGTATTTTATTGGAAAAAAAACATTGTTCCAAAATATTAAAAGCACTTGCCTAATATTGTGTAGGTTCCAAAACAGCGCCAACCTGCTGATAATAATAGCATTCTGAGATGATATTCTTCACATCACAATTGTACAGAGCGGTTATCTGAGTTATCGTAGACTTTGTCAGTTCAAATCAGTCTGGCCGTTCTCTGTTGACCTCTCTCATCAACAAGGTGTTTCCATCCACAGAACTGCCGCTCACTGGATGTTTTTTGTTTTTGGTGCCATTCTGAGTAAATTCTAGAGACTGTTGTGTGTGAAAATCCCAGAAATACTCAAACCAGCTTGTCTGGCACCAACAAACATCCATGCAATTATCTAATCAGCCAATCGTAGGGCAGCAGTGCATAAAATAATGCAGATACGGGTTAGTAGCTTTGGTTAATGTTCACATCAACCATCAGAATGGGGAAACCAATTTGATCTCAGTGATTTGGACTGTGGCATGATTTTTGGTGTCAGACGGGCTGGTTTGAGTATTTCTGGGATTTTCACACTCAACAGTCTCTAGAATTTACTCCGAATGGTGCCAAAAATTATGATTATTTTCATCATTGATTTTTAAGTTTTAAGTGATATTCAGCTTATGCATGTAGCCCATCCAATTTTTTAAATGCTTTATGTTGCTGTACATCCACAATGTGTTTCAGTATATACATGAAATGAAAATATGTGATGCAAATAAATAAGTTGATGAATTTCACTTGTTGGCTCAACTACCAATCACATTTGCCTAAATTCTACGACACATGTCATAAAAGTCCAACACATCCTTTGTTTGTTGGAGAGCGTGTTGTCTTCACAAACATCTCCAGTGCTCTTAAATATTAAATATATTATTCTTAGAATTTTGACACACTTAAGACTACAATTTTACTCTAAGTGGCTTTAAACAGTACATATGGGTCTCTATATATAATTTTTTTAAATAGTTTTGATAGATTTTCCTCTGAGAAATTCTTAGAAATCCATGTTGGATCACTTAGAATATATGTTCAATTATTTTTCCTTCTAACAAGCTGTCCATAAATCAATGCAACACTTCTTCCTGAAGCTGCTTTGTTGAAGCATTGATTTCCTCCTTAACATGTTCTTAGAGAAACTTTCATGCTTCATTGACCTCTTTCTATTATTGGTTCATTCATTTACTCTTTCATTCATACTTTCCCTTCTTTAATCTTTGGTCATTTTCACTCATTCATTCCTTTATTTATCAACACCATCTCTTTTTCTTTGGCCTCTTTCAGCCAGTCGCATTTGTTTCAGTGTCTTTGTGTTGTTGTTGTTGAGATTCTCCATCTTTGCAGCGCTCTGTCTCTGTATCACTGCTGTCTTTGTCCTCATTCGTAGAGGAGAATGATGTCAGAACCTGCATGAAGCTCTCGGTACTTGGCTTTTGGCTTGCACGTGACCGCGCCATTGGTGTTCTCTTCTCTTTTCCTCTTCTGTCTACTAACAGACGCAGACCAAACTGGAACATGCCCACATTAAGGAGCTCGAACAGAGTCTTCTGTTTGAAAAGACCAAAGCAGATAAACTCCAGAGGCAGTTAGAGGACACTAGGGTAAATCAGTCTGTCAGATGAGGGGCTGCATGTCTTTTGGGGTTATTGACAGTTTCCCATGCGTGGAAGATGTTTTACTTCTTTTGGAAAAGTCATTTTGTTTATTCTGTGATGGATCGAGGTAGGTCTGGAGTTTTTCTTTTGGGATAGTTTTTGAAAGCGCCACTAGAAAAATGGGGAATGCATAATAAACCTTTGGCATACTGAAAGGTTTTCGCATACTGTGGGGTCCGAAAGTCTGAAGCTGCATTATTGAAATGTATTTAAACCTGGAAATAGCTTAAGGATTTTGAAAATTTTTAAAGAAACAAACATGGTGTACAACGAAGAATTCCAGTATTGAAGATTTTACAGTACGTCTCGGTCTCTAATCAAATGTAAGAAAATGTGTGACATTGGCCATGCGAACGCCTTCGTGCAAAAGGTCCGATTTCTTCACAAGATGCTCTTTGAAACATCTCGAATCATGCCAGATAACATGATAATCAGGTTGTATTCATACTGTCATGAAAGCAAAGAAATTCACTAATTTATGCACATCAATTCTTTTTACTGTTCACTCAAATTGTTATGATGAAATTATTTATAACAAGCTAATTTGTGTTCAGGAAACAGATGGCGTGCGTACTCCAGGTAGGGAAGGAGGTATTGCCCCAAGTGAAGGAGTTCAAGTACCTCAGGGTCTTGTTCACGAGTGAGGGGACAATGGAGCGGGAGGTTGGCTGGAGAATCGGGGCAGCAGGGGCGGTATTGCACTCGCTCTATCACACCGTTGTCACGAAAAAAGCGCTGAGCCAGAAGGTTAAGCTCTCGATCTACCGGTCAATTTTCGTTCCTACCCTCACCTATGGTCATGAAGGCTGGGTCATGACCGAAAGAACTAGGTCGCGAGTACAAGCGACTGAAATGGGCTTCCTCAGAAGGGTGGCGGGCTTCTCCCTTAGAGATGGGGTGAGGAGCTCAGTCATCCGTGAGGAGCTCGGAGTAGAGCCGCTGCTCCTTTGCGTCGAAAGGAGTCAGTTGAGGTGGTTTGGGCATCTGGTAATGATGCCCACTGTGCGCCTCCCTAGGGAGGTATTTCAGGCACGTCCAGCTGGGAGGAGGCCTCGGGGAAGACCCAGGACTAGGTGGAGAGATTACATCTCCACTCTGGCCTGGGAACTCCTCGGGGTCCCCCAGTCAGAGCTGGTTAATGTGGCTCGGGATAGGGAAGATTGGGGCCTCTTGCTGGAGCTGCTGCCCCCGCGACCCGACTTTGGATGAGCGGTTGAAGATGGATGGATGGATGGATAATTCGTGTTCTAAAATAATGCAAAATTGAGGCATTTTCAGACTCTTGGACTCAACTGTATTTTATGTTTGATTCCAACTTATTTTCAGGTAAAAACATAAGCTGACCTAAGTAATTAAACATAAGCACGCTTAGTGAAAAAAATTAATGGTAAAGCAGTAGATTTATTTATAGAAACTCTGTTGCCTTAGTGTGTATCTCTGAACATCCTGTCCAGTCACACTGAGTGCTTTATGACATTTTGTGACCCGCTGTAGGTCGCCACGGTATCGGAGCGCTCCAGGATCATGGAGCTAGAAAGAGAGGTGGCCGATCTGCAGCTTCAGCTGAGAACTCTACGAGCCGAGAGCACCGGATCCTCCTCACCTCCATTGCAAGATAAGAAGGTCAGTTTATCCCCCTGTGATCATAGGTCATTTTGTGTTATCTTATATTTCATGCGCTCTCAAAACTCCTGTGAATCCAAGGTAGATAATGATTTTAGTTCCCAGGTGCATTTGAGTCTCATCCTTTGATGTTTCACACCATCAAAATGTTCCTTAACTAACGTTGGTTATTTCACATGTGATCAGATGGCCTCTTCCTTCTGTGGGTGGTTCTTGTAACCAAAATTCTGGTTACATGTGATTAGGTGCATAATGGCATTTTCTTGTACAGAATTGAATCTACATTAGAAGATATTTACACAGTAGTAATTATTAGGTTTACTCCGAAAATTTGTTATTGTGTTCTGTGTGTTCTTTTAGATCAAGGAGCTGAACTTTGAGCTAGAGAGCAGACAAAAAGAGGTTCTTCTGTTCCAGCAGAAACTGACCTCCTCTGAGCAGGAGAAGATCTCCATCCAACAACAGCTCGAAGACCTGGTACTGCACACCAACACTGCTCATTTACTAGCCTGAGAAAGCCTGGTCTTATTTCACATAGGAATGAAAAGAACACATATAGGGAGTAAAATAGGGCCTGAAAATATTAAATGATAAAGTCAGTAAAAGGAGGTCGAACTAAATATCAAATGAGCTGTTTCATTTTCTATTCATTGTATGTGAGGTTTGCAATTTTTGTAACACTTTAACCAAAATTTGGGTGAGTAAATACAATTTAAACCCCTGATTTGTATTCTTTAAATATCAAAATAAACATACAAATAAAAAAAGCATATATACAATTTTAAATGACTACAGTTTTACCAAAATCTATGGAAGAAAAGTTACAAGGTTGCAAATTTTGCTTAATTTAATTCAATCACTCGGTAGGGAGGGACTAGGGAATTTATTGATAACCTAATATTTCCCATGAATTAAATATGTTTTTAAAAATGTTCTCACACTTAGTATTTCGGCAACAGGACTGAATAGTTGAGCTTGATGAATGCAGTCAATCTTTCAAATTGTGTAAAAATTGAGAAAAAATAATTGTATTATTGAGTATTTTTTGCCTTTTCTCTAGTAAAAGTACTTGAAACAAGAAAAACATTATTTGATAAGTAGAATGACATAAGATATTAAGTCTTAGTGTTTTTAGAGAAATCCTGCAAAATGTATTTAAACCAATGGGGTAAGAAAAAAATAAAATTTTCCCTTTGAATTAAAAGTTTTTTCTTACCCCGATGGCAAGTTTTCTAACCATAAACATTACAAAATTGTATTCAGTTTCTCTTGAAAACAAGATAAAACATCTTCTGTCATTTTGCTTCTGACATAAATGTGTCTTGTTTTAAGAATGCTTAGATAATGTTATTGGAAAACAAGACAAAAATGCTCAGTAATAAAATTATCTTGTCGTCTTGTCTTCTCACCATGCTGTATAAAATGTCCAAATAATGACAATTCTTTGGTGTCGCAATTTTAACGGTGCACTCAGTAACTTTATCTTTGTGTCATCTTGGAATTACAGTGACACCTTGTGGCTTGGATGTAGCATTATTTGAAATCAGTAGTTTTCAGTTTCAGATGCCATTTTAGAAATTAAGTATTCACAATCAATCATGATTACTTTAATCCACCAGTGAAAGTGTCAAATAACAGACCGGTTACTGAGATTATGTGAGTTTTATTCAGCTGGTTATGTGATTCCAACATGGCAGCCCCCATGAGGGGACCCTCTCCATGTAGAATAAAACAGCTTTTATAAGGTTACTGATGTGTGACTGGAGGCTTCATTTTAATGTGAGTGCTCATGACATATATTACAAAATTACAATTCATGTCTTGAGAAGTTAAACTTTTTTAATGAAGAAAAAATTACTTGGTGCACCTTTAAGGATTGTTCTATTTTTTTGTATTTGCTATGTGATTTTTACTTTAGAAAATGATCTAACTGTCTCTCACATTGACGATTCTGGTTCGACAACAGCGTGCCCTATTCATGCAAAGGTTTTGGTTTCTTGGGGCATGCATATGCCTTCCTGATTTGAGTAAATGGTTTTGACTTCACCCCATATGGTGATCTGAAAACTGCTTAATAGATTACTGAATTATTTACAGTTGCCTGGAGATGCATAAATAGAACAGTTTCACTATATGATGATATGATATATTCTTTGTGCTGTTTGACTTTAGACACAGAAGTTTGACACTGCATCAGAGGAACAGATGAAAACAAAACTAGGCATGCAAGGTAAATAAAAGTATGACTCATCAGAAGCATTTAAATGCTCACAGAACTACTGTTGAACATCTGATCCATTGTATATTTGCATCACTAGCCGTATGGACCGGTGCAAACAGCTCTGCCGAAAAATTTTTGCATGCTCATAAAACAGCCATTCCCAGCAGTGCCATCATTCACGTCGCACAATTTTGCACACTCAGTAACCCAAATTGTGTTTAATTTTTGGGGTAAAATGATCATAATAGCACAAATATTGCTGCATGCACTACTCTTTAACCTCCCCTCCTCTCTGTTTGTGGTGGCAGAAATGGAGAAGAACATGCAAATGGACAGAGAAAAACTGAATCAGATCTCCAGAGAGAAGGAGGACCTGGAGAGGGAGCTGGCCGCCCGACAGAAGCAGGATCAGGCGGAGGGCGAGGAGAGAAAACTTCAAGTAAAGGAGCTGAAAGAGAAGTTGAGTAGAACAGCAGAGAGGTGTGGCGAGCTGGAACGGCAGCTGGTGGAACTGCAGGCCTACAAGGACCAAACGCAGGTGACAGACTGATTCTTCCTCATACAGAACACCAGCCCAGGAGCTAATGCTTGCAAATATTATTATTATTTTTCCCCTTTTCTTCCCAATTTGCAATGTACTCTTAAGTCCTCGTGGTGGCATAGTGACTCGCCTCAATTGAGGGGGCAGAGGACGAATCTCAGTTGCCTCTGCGTCTGAGACCGTCAATCCGCGCATTTTATCACGTGGCTTGTTGAGCGCGTTATCGCAGAGACATAGCGTGTGTGGAGGCTTCACGCTATTCTCCACGGCATCCATGCACAACTCACCTCACGCCCCACCAAGAGCGAGAACCACATTTTAGCGACCACGAGGAGGTTACCCCATGTGACTCTACCCTCTCTAGCAACCGGGCCAATTTGGTTGCATAGGACACCTGGCTGGAGTCACTCAGCTCGCCCTGGATTCGATGTAATTTGATTTCTCTTTGTGCCTTTGTCTGCCATGGGCAAATTAAACTGCTTTTCTCTCCTAAATCTTGCCATTACAAGTCAACGAGGTTTACTAATGTAAATACAGTCAGTTCTAAAGTGAATGCAAACAGCAAGACAAAAAAGACAATTTGTTTAAAAATATTAACTTGAAGTGTAATTGCAGCGTGAAGTGTAAGACCTGCTGCTGTCTAGAATATTGTTCATATTAATCAAACAACAACAAGAAAATGAGATAAACACTCACTGCTTTTAGCTGGATAATTTTTTTAGATTTCAAAAGTATTACTGCATTATAATCATACAGTAAAGTCTAGTAATATAAGTATTTCTATTTCAGATTTTTACTTAAATAATTGATACTGCTGTAAAGTACGGTTTTCTTAATTTATATATTCTGTTGTTTTTATTTGCTCTATTGCTTGTCATTTTTTCTTTGTTCTTATTTGATTATTTTCTGTTCACTTGTCTTGAATAATTACTTGAGAACTTGTGTAAACAATGTTTACTGAAATTAGTTAGAATTGTGTTGAAATTGCTATTGAGAATTACTTTATTGCTTTCACATGTAAGCAAAATGGGCATCATAACTGATATATACCCAGATTAATCGGAATCGAATCAGAATAATCATATTGAGAGCTTGTGAGTCGAATCGAGAAAACTGTATTGAAACCCAGCCCTTGAACAAGGCTAAAAGCTGATTAAAAATTATGAAATAAATAAATAAATAAATACCTTGAAATATAGTGATAGTTAAGTCACAGGACCTAAGATATGATATTTGTCTTATACATTCATATACATTTTAACCTAAAACCTTGATGTTAATTTAATGCACATGTAATGCTCCTGCTCCGTACGGGACTTGTACCAGTGTCTCCGGCATGGGAGGCGGGTGCACTGACAAGGAGGCTAAAGGCTACAGCCCCTAGCGTCAGTCACAAGTGCATCTCTTGAGGTCAGGAGATTGAGGTTTGGTCAGATTAGCTGGCCACCGCTACACAAATATTATACGTCAACAACCTGAGACTAAAATGTATGACACTGAAACATATTTTAATATTTCACTCAGAAATATTTAAAAACAGAAAATTATAAGGTTGTACATTTGAAACTAAATTAAATTTTGAAGTTTACTCTTTTGTTAATTGTCCACTGACACGAAAATCCGTCAATGCCGATAATTTCTAAAAGCCGAAATAATGTCCGAATAATTGGCCTCGCCAATGTACCAACTGAGATACCACCATGTTTCTCTATGAGCCTTTGAATTCAATGTGTAAAGTCATTTAGCATATTTTAGGTTGATGTTTGTTGGTCAGAAAGCAGGTGTGTAACCAGGTTTTGTTTTTCACACAAACAGAATTCACAGTCTGCAGAAAAGCTGGAGGGACTGATACAGAGAAACAAGGAGTTGCAGAAGGAGGTAAACATGATTTATGTCTTCTCAAGAACAACTGCGTTTGATGCCTTTGCTCTTTGATGCTATTAAAAGAACATTCTGGATTATTTTATCACAGACTATAATTTTGACATGTAATTTAAGTGGTTTAAAAAAATATGAGCTTCACGTTTCTGCTTTAAGTTATAAAAAAAAAGGTCCTTAATGTAATATTTTGTTTGGCTGAATGGAACCGCCTGTCATCATTCAAACAATTTCAAACGTTTAGCTTTGGGTTGGTAACAGTTCTGCATTTACAGTCAGATAGATTTATATTTGTTAAAGTGGCAAGAAGAGATTTTACTCTATGTAACAAAATGTCAAAATTGTTCCGTCACACAACTGTTATTTAACGCATGAATCCACTAAAGCTGACCGCCTGGAGGCTTCATGCAAACATGTTCTGTGTGCTCATACATGGTCTTACATAATCACACAAATGCCCAGTGCTCATCAGAGGAGACATCGCCTCCTGGGTTTGTACTTTTCACATACGGCAGGTCTACGTGAAAGAGTCACTGGGCCTCTTATGTCACTGGTCCTCGAGCGAATCCGGGTGTCTTTAATAATTTATCTTTTTAGAACTTGGTTGATTCAACATCTTTAATGGTCCAGATGGTGTTGTTGTTTTGAACTGCAGTTATTAAGTAACATTAATGCGATGTTCTTGATTTAAAGGTGCACTAAGTGCATTCTTGTTCATGTCATTTAGACTTACACTGACACCTAGTGGCCTGGATGCAGCATCATTCAAATGCAATAGATTTCAGTTACTGATGCCAATGTAAAAATTCACAATTCACAATCAATCATGATTACTTGAATCAGCGAGCGAAAGTGTCAAATAACAGGATGGTTACTGAGATTAATTGAGTAGTATTCGGCTGTTCATGTTAATCTAACATGGCAGCCCCCATGTGCGGAATCTCTCCATGTAGAATATATATATATATATTTATACTGTATGTAAATATATTTATAGAAATATGTATTTATATAATATATATTTATTCTAAAATATATATGTACACACCTATTAGCCACAACATTAAAACCACCTGCCTAATATTGTGTAGATCCCCTTTGTGCTGCCAAAACAGAGGCCGAGATATTAGATGCAACAATGATGGTGATGCATGAACAAAAAATTAGACTGAATGTTTATGGACGAGCACATTTGTGAGGGCTAAAATGCGTTACAGCACCACCTACATTTCAGATGTGCATATTGTGCTGGAAGGTGATCGAGGAAAAATATTTTTCCTAGTACTTGATACAATCTAGTGGAATAAAATACAACTTTTGGGAGGGAGAAAGAGTGAACCAGAACCAGAATTACACCGCCGTGTATGTGAATGGTGAGCTTTTAAATTTGAGTGTGAAAGATTGCAGGCAGCATCCCAAAATCCCCCAGAGTTGAAGAGGTTAAATGTAGTTGAAACTTTAAAATCACAAGATCCCTGCTTTCTGTTGTGCTTTGTCCAGCTGTCTAAAATGTGTCCTGAGTGACTGGCTCTAATTCAGCAGCTGTGCTGCTTGTGAGGTTTGTTAAGGCACGCTAACTGCCCCTTGCTGACGGGGCTTGTCAAAAAAATTATTTCAACCTTAATTTGCTCCGATGGTAGGAATCGAATCAACTTTTATTACAGAATTAATGTACGGGTCAGGGGACATAATTCCATTAACTTTTAGCACATTATTGTTTACATAACTAATCACACTAAATTAATGCGTTAAATCAACTGTGCTAGAAATAAGACATGAAATTCTCATTCGATTTACTGCTCTCACCAATTGATGAGGTGTTTACACAGACTTTTTAATTAAGATATTTTGTTAATTAACAAAAAAAAAACACTAATTTCAACAGCACTCAAATTTTGTATCTTTAACTAAACATTATCACATAAACAACCATCCAGTAATTAGTCTCACAAGCCTTAAGTACGCATAACAGTTCTTGGTTAATTTCGAGGCAGATGTGATGAAATGAATGACTTGCTATTCAGTAAGTTTTTCATTCATTAAATTACCAGATGATAGGAGTCATTCGTTTGGAAGGTTGTGCTGTATGTTTTAAGGAGTAGATTCAAAAGTGTCGTCTCATTAGAGTCAGTTGTTCAGGAATCAGGGACACTGGGTTGTCATGGGCGGCTGTGGCTCAGGTGGAAGAGCGGGTTCGCAAATAATTGCAGGGTTGGCGGTTCGATTCCCGGCCCACACGAGTCCACTTGCCGAAGTGACCTTGAGCAAGACACTGAACCCCCAAGTTGCTCCCAATGGCAGGCTAGTGCCTTGCATGGCTCTGCCGTCATTGGTGTGTGAATGGGTGAATGAGACACAGTGTAAAGCGCTTTGAATACCACTAAGGTTAAAAAGGCGCTATATAAGTGCAGACCATTTACATTTAGGAATCGGGCCAGTTGGGTTTGGAATGACAAGAGGGAGAGTAAATGATGATAGAAGATGCAATTTTGGGTGAACTTCTCCTTTGATAGTGTTTCTGTTACGACAAACTCCTTGTGATCTCATATTGGACTTTTATACCCTCAGGGTTTTGAAAAAGCAGAGTTAATTTAGGTCAGCCTAAATTAAGTAATTAAAAATAAAATTCATTATTTTATTTTTAGTTTTGGCTTTTAGTGTCATATAAGAATGACACAAGTCTCAAGCACATGCTTAACTACAGCTTTACATAAATAATACATTAAAATAGAAAAACATGGAAGGATCATCAAAGACACATACACAGATCCTCTCACCACAGTGACGTGTCTGTTAGCTGATAAAGGATGAATGAACATGGAGGATGAGAATGGACTTATGACGGAGAACAGCAGAAGGTGGTGGGAAGGGACAGGAGGGGGTGGGTCTGAGAGGGGCGGGGCATGTCGACCTTACATAATGAAGCTGTCCTCTTTGCTGCTGTTCAGAGTGTTTGTGCAAACGTGAGCTTGTGCGTGTGCAGGATCCGCTCATGCACGCTTTGTGAGCATCTCTCTGTCTGCTGGGGGCCGGAGGGGCTTTATTATTGATAGTACACATTTGTTTGGAGTGAACAGGAAGGATACAGCAGCATGGATGTAACAGCGCTTCAACAAAACTACACAAGCAGTGTTTATACCTCTTGCTGTCAGGTAAAGATCTCTAAGCTGCAGTGTACCTCAGTGTGAGTTTGTGCTGTGTCTTGGTGTCAGTATTAGCCAATATTAGCCTTTTTGTTTTGCTCTTTTCTTCAAAAGCAAATCATATTGAGAGCTTGTGAATCAGAATATAATCAAATCCAGACAAAACAACAGTAAAAGTCAAAACTGTATTGATTTATAATTATTGAACAGTGTCAGAAATGTGCTTTTTTTAATTAGGTGCCATATTTGTTCCTTGCAGGGGATTTTCAGGGGCATATTTGAAACTTTTAACTTTACCATATAGAAACACACAGTGTATTATACTTGTATTTCAAATAATTGAATGCAATCAAGACATTAAGATCAACTTTGGTAGCATTTTTGCCTCATACCTGATCGGCCATCATATTACTTATAAACATAAAAATAAATATAGGCTGTCAATATCAGTCAAACTTTTAACATTGGAGCATTCTCATCCTTATGTTTTGGGTATATAACAGGTTGTGAGGAAAAGGCTAACATTTTGTTTACTTTGAATTTGTTGCATAATACAGATTTTGTTTGAAAAGATATAAACTTTATGGCATGTCTGTTCAGATTTTGCATGTTATTCCTTTAAGTAACAGAGATGTTAAGCCAAGAACATGGTGCGAAGAATGCTTTCACCTGTGTGTTTCTGTATAAAAAAGCTGCTTGATGATATCATTGATGACATAATTCCTCATAGATTCTCTCTGGCTTTCTCAATGTAAACACAACATCGCTCAGAGAGATGAGCATTGGCAACACATTTATGTAGATGTTCTTGGCGTGTAAATACAATGAATTATCCGCTTGGCCAGATGTAGGCGTTTGCGCTGTAGAGTGTAATTAACACTTGTGTCTGATGCAGACCAGTTGGTTAAAGTGGGCCAACAGCAGTTTCATGGATTGAATTATGGGTCTCGAGGGAGATCAGTCTGACTTTGTCAGATGAGAAGGTCAGATGTTTGACATGCAATTTCTAAATATTTGTTTGCATGCATGCATTAATCCTAAATGTATTTTTTCTTGTTACTCTGAATCTAAAACGAGAGCACAAACTGTTTTTGTATGCATTTATGATAAGTATGATAAGAGTAGCTCATTTTTTTTATCTGAAAGCCAATATGAGACTTCTTATTGGGAATAAAATTGTTTACATAATTTACATGACATACACTGATCAGCCACAACATTAAAATCACTTAATTAAATTAAAACCCCCTCATGCTGCCAAAACTGTGCCAACCCACATCTCATAATAACATTCTGAGATTATATTCTTCTCAACACAATTGTACAGAGCGGTTATCCGAGTTACTGTAGACTTTGTCAGTTCAAATCAGTCTGGCCATTCTCTGTTGACCTCTCTCATCAACAAGGCATTTCCATCCTCAGAACTGCCGCTCACTGGAAGTTTTTTGTTTTTGGCACCATTCTGAGTAAATTCTAGAGACTGTTGTGTGTGAAAATCCCAGGAGATCAGCAGTTACAGAAATACTTAAACCATCCCGTCTGGCACCAACAATCATCCATGCGATTATCTAATGAGCCAATCATGTGGCAGCCGTGCAGTGCTTAAAATAATGCAGATATGGGTCAGGAGCTTATTTTAACGTTCACATCAACCATCAGAATGGGAAAAAAGTAATCTGTGTGAAAATGTGATAACCGTGACATGATTGTTGGTGCCAGACGGGCTGGTTTGATTGCTGGTTACAGTTCTGTGGACGGAAACGCCTTGTTGATGTCAGAGATCAACAGAGAATGGCCAGACTGGTTCAAACTGACAAAGTCTACGGAAACTCAGATAACCGCTATTATATTATATATAATCTCTGAATGCTATTCTGTGATGCGGGTTGGTGCTGTTTTGGCGGCACGAGGGGGACCTACACAATATTAGGCAGGTGCTTTTAGTGTTGTGGCTGATCGGTGTAAATTAGTACAAATGTAATTTTTTTGTATACTTTTTTTAAGGATGCATACTGGTATTAGCCAAAATTAGCAATATTTATTTTGTTTTTTTCTTTAACGAAGTTTTAATGCCTGATTTCACTTGAATGTTCAAAAGAGCATCTTGTGGAAATCTGACTTTTTGCACAAATGGTTAATGCCACAAATGATTTTGTTTAAGTAGTTACCTTGCATTAGTACAGAATCCTAAGTATTTCCTAAAATTTCTTTGTTTTACTTAGTGAAATCCTAAAACCTTCTGTTTATTTCAGGTTCATTTGCAAGCTAGATTTAGCCACCGCATGCACGTACATGTGGACAATTTGTTTTTCTACAGTATGCCAGTATACACTCAATGTTTTGCGAGTGGCATTAGAAGCACACACTTTAAAATGTTTTGCCCATTTTTTTCCTAAAATCTCTCTCTCTCTCTCTCTCTCTCTATTCATCTTTTATCACCTTCACCAGCTTGAAGTCCTGAAGCAGCAGAACTCGCAGTATCAGGAACAGTTGAGTTCAGAAACACAGCGTATCGGAAGCCTTCGCAAAGAAATGTGAGTGACCCTCCTCACACACTTTTGACATTAACCAATTCATTTTCTGTTCGCTGACTAAATGCAGGTTTTCCTTTATATTCATATAGGCCTTTTATCGTCATTGATTGTAGATAGAGAACAGGAAATGACGTGAGCTAGACTAACCACTTACCCACAGCTGCAACAATTAAGCACCATTTAAAGTGGTTTAACTGCCTCTCATTAAACTAATTGTCATGCCTATTATAGGATCTTGACTTGATTAGTTGGTTGAATACCATGGTTTGTCACTATGGAGATTAAATTAGATCTGTGATTCATGAGTTTACATGCTCACTGACGCTTTGATTTTTTTAACAACAGCAGGTGTTGGTGTAGTCAGAGTCATGGCCTGTTGGTCAGCACACTTACTCTGAAACTCATGTGGGCGACACAAATTTGAATCCGGCACACATCAATTCACGTTCCTGGTAAAAACTGCATTCGCAACTATGGGTGGCCGATATAAGCAAAAATCGATATTGGGATTTTATTTATTTTTCTCCCCTTTTCTCCCCAATTCCCAATGCACTCTATGTCCTCATGGTGGCGTAGTGACTGGCCTCAATCCGGGTGGCGGAGGACAAATCTCAGTTGCCTCTGCGTCTGTGTTGACAACTCGCACATCTTATAACGTGGCTTATTGAGTGTGTTACCTCGGAGACATAGCACGTGTGGAGGCTTCACGCTATTCTCCGCGGCATCCACGCACCCCACCGAGATCGAGAACCACATTATAGTGACCACGAGGAGGTTACCCCATGCGACTCTACCCTCCCTAGCAACCAGGCCAATTTGGTTGCTTAGGAGACCTGACTGGAGTCACTCAGCACACCCTGGATTCGAACTTGCGACTCCAGGTGTGGTAGTCAGTGTCACTGGGGCACGTGGTAAATTGTGCGTGGATTGCGGAGAGTAGCATGAGCCTCTGAATGCTGTGAGTCTCCGCGGTGTCATGCACAACAAGCCACTTGATAAGATGCACGGATTGACGGTTTCAGAAGCGGAGGCAACCTGATTGAGGTGAGTAACCGTCCCACCATGAGGACCTACTAAGTAGCAGGAACTGGGCATTCCAAATTAGGCAGAAAGAAATTACGATGTCAAACATCTTTTTTTCTTTGGAATAACATTTACTAAGGCCAGGAATGTAAATCAAGAAGTAAATAGGATACATTTTGATTTCATGAGACTAAGCCAGCGTTGACTGTATCCAGCATCCTCCCTCAATCCACGGTTGATTGGTTTGACCAGCATCAGACTGCTTTAGTGATGCAAGCAGTGTCAGAGAGAGATACTCAGAGCAAAATGGTTCAGAAGTGAGCATCTCTCCTCTAGGGAGTTTTACGTAATTGCATCTCTCCAGCTTCAGCTGCTGTTCTCCGCCTGTCTATGTTCTCCATGTGAGATCCCACAGAGTTCCTTTCATAACGTCTACACTCCATTCATCTTCTGATGCTCATGAATATGTATCATGATGTATTATACTATCATTTTTAGGAGGCGTTTTTTTATTTAAAATTGATCGTGTCATGCTTTATAAAAGACTGGATTGTTCCTTTTTAATGTCAGGCTCTTTCAGCCTGTAGTTTTATGATGCCACATTTGTTCTGCACGATTCTGTTATACGGTGACTTCAGTTTGATTTTCCGCTTCAGTTTGATTTTCCGCTTGAGTTTCGACTATGGCCTGATGCCAGCTGCTGCTTTGGAGTGCCTGAGATTTGATTTATTCCTGCATCATAATGCACTCTGGGTAAAAATAGATTTGCTCATTCGTAACACATGAGGAGGATGACGGTGACCTTTCTTGCTTGTGATTGTTTGGCGCTCATGTTTTTACTACTTTTTATTTTTGCAATGTGAAACTGCTCTTTTTTTGGTCAGACAAATTATATATTGGGCATTGAAATACATATACAGTAACAGTGTTGTTGAACCATCACAGGCCATGATGGAAAGCATGGATAATATATTAAACATGACTCCTTCCCTTGAGAAGAAAACGGATGGATGACAGGGCTGATATGTTCATAATGACACATTGGACAAATAAGTACCTCTCTCTCTCTATGTCTGTCTCTCTGCAGTCAGGAGCTAAAGCTGGCAGCCAATCAGAAGCCTCAGAGGCAGGTGTCACTTCAGGATGAGAAAGGGAAGTTGGCTCAGGACCTGGATGTCAATCGGCAGGACAACCACACGCAGCAGAAGGTGTTTATTTGTCTGTGTCCTGCTTACAGCTCTGCTTGTTTTCTGAAAGATCTTCTAAAATGTGACATTCTGTGACATTTTGTAATGGTGTGAGGGATTGAGTCATGTTTTTATTTTTATCAGCTTGAGGACGAGACTTTCACCAGCCAGCTGGAGATTACAGAGAGGTAACAAGCTATTACACATCTCTGACTTTTTATTTCTACAATCAAGAAAGATCTTCATATATTTACGAGAGTATTAAAATTACAGTTGATTTTTGATGGGATTTTTCACTCAGATTTACGTGAACCACAGAAAATAATTTCAATTTGTCCCTCAGTTTTCCAAAATTGCATTGGCAGTAATGCACCTACACTGGAAATCTATGGGGGCAAGGCATTTTGGAGGGTTAAAAGCAGAAATTGACAAACCTTTCATGAAAATGTCCTGGTCCTATTTTACTCCAAAATCAAAAGAAACAAATAAGGAATTATGTGCATATAGAAAATGAAGCCTATTTTAAGGGCCATTAAGATTTTCCTCCTGAACATTATGATTTTGTTTTCATTACCACACCATGACAAAACTGATAGATTATTTAAATTGTAAAGTATTTATACACCACATTAGTACTCCTTTGGTAATGCCTTTAGTTTTGCTGATTTTAATTAAAAAAAATAACTCTACGGGGGCCTGGGTAGCTCAGCGAGTATTGACGCTGTCTACTACACCTGGAGTCACGTGTATGAATCCAGGGGATGCTGAGTGACTCCAGCCAGGTCTCCTAAGTAACCAAATTGGCGTGGTTGCTAGGGAAGGTAGAGTCACATGGGGTAACCTTCTTGTGGTCGCGATTAGTGGTTCTCGCTCTCAATGGGGCGTGTGGTAAGTTGTGCGTGGATCGTGGAGAGTAGCATGAGCCTCCACATGCTGAGAGTCTCCACGGTGTCATGCACAACGAGTCACGTGAAGCGGAGGCAACTGAGACTTGTCATCTGTCACCAGGATTGAGGTGAGTAACCTCTTTTTTTTTTTAGCGGGTAAAATACACTTTAGTGCCCTGAAAATAATGTCACAATATAAAAAATGTCAATGGTCCTTAATGCAGGCTTCATTTTCTATATGCAAAATATGATTTAAATTTTTTATTGATATGGGGTACGTATGACCAAGACATTTTCTCAAGGGTTTCGGGAGAATCACCCCATAGTGATCATTAATTCTTACAAACAAAAATGTGTGTTATTTGAGTATTTTTTTAGCAGTAGGGCAACTACTGCTATTTATATCAATGTGATTCCTCTGTTTAGAGTTTGCTCCACGTAAACAGTACTTACATTTACATTTATGCATTTGGCAGATGCTTTTATCCAAAGTGACAATCCCCCCGGAGCAACCTGGGGTGCCTTGCTCAAGGACACAATGGTGGTGGCTGTGGGGATCAAACCAGCAACCTTATGATTACCAGTTATGTGCTTTATCCCACTACGCCACCACCACTCCATTTACTTGTGGCTAGTCATATTGTGTGAAAAATTGTGGATTTAGCAACTTCATGTGGCCATGACTAGAGTTGAAAATTGATTAATATTTTCTGTGATAGAGATGATGTAGATACTTGTTTGAACCTAGAACATTCCTTTAATGTTCTTCAACAACATTTT
Organism: Xyrauchen texanus; assembly: GCF_025860055.1. Lineage (NCBI taxonomy): Eukaryota > Metazoa > Chordata > Actinopteri > Cypriniformes > Catostomidae > Xyrauchen > Xyrauchen texanus. Next base: position 29,389,010 of record NC_068318.1, read on the forward strand.
ATGAAAAGTGCAAGCTTGCTATATTTTTTTCACCGACAAGTAGAATGTGGAAAGATCTATATGCATAGAAAGTATTTGACTACAGAATTTTATTTCAATATTGTCTGTCAACTGACATAAAAGTTTTAGTAATATTTCTGATGATATCTGGATTTGAGGATCCATGCATGCTTGAGGCTTTAAATATTATTTTGTCTCCTGGGAAATACACGTCTAAACATGTTCTTCAGGCATCAGTTAAACATATGTATTATCATGTACTGTACCAAGTTTATCATGTCTAGAGAGATGTCCAGCTCTTCTGTTTTTATGGTAAACGAGCTCATAGTTTGGTTCGGTACTGAATGCTTTTGGCTTGAGATCTATTGTTTTCCTCTCCTCTAAAAATAATTCACAGTCCCACTGTATGCTGGTTCATGTTTTCCCGTAAGCATTTAATCTTTGGAGCACCATTGGGATATGGTGTTAATGCATGTTCTCAGACTGCATATGGCTTTTGTTGGACTATAAATCCAACAATTGTCATTGTAAGCTCTTTAAACAGGGTTGTCTGTTCTCACAGGGAGAACTCCAATGCATTGATGTCGGATAAAGACAAAGAGCTGGAGACACTACGAAATGAGGTAAGAGTTTTGACTGATGGGTTTTATAAGTCTTAATAAACCTCTGGATTATTTTTTTCAGATGTCCACTGTGGATTGTGATGTAAATATACTTGAAATTAATTCTATTTGTTGATCAGTTTCATACTAAATTGTAGTGTATCCAGTGTTTTTGTTTCATTCAAATATTTAATGAAGCTTAAGGAATTGTAAAGACCTACTGTATAAAGTAATTTGTCATTCCTTTATCCTAGTTTTTAGGCATGTTTAGACATGAATATATGATCATGCGTGATCTGAAGACACAGGTTTTTGTGATTCCCAGATCGCAGCTTTGCGAGGAGAGAACGCCATGGCCAAAACTCTCCAATCAGCTGTAAAGTCTTTGGAGAGCGACAAAGCTCAGCTGCAGAGCCGAGTGTACAGCCTGGAGCAGAAACTGGAGGGACGGCAGATGGGGAATGGAGACGGAGTGACGACAGGTCAGTCAGTTTATTTTACAGTTTTCAAATTAGGCTTATTACACAGTTCTGACTGGGAAATCGCACCTTCAGTGGTCTGATATGGAGTTGTGGTGGTGTAGTGGTCAAAACCACATAACTGGTAAACTGTTAATCAGAAGGTTGCTAGTTTGATCCCCACAGCCACCACCATTGTGTCATTGAGCAAGGCACTTAACTCCAGGTTGCTCCGGGGGGATTGTCCCTGTAATAAGGGCTCTGTAAGTCACTTTGGATAAAAGCATCTGCCAAATGCATAAATGTAAATGCAAATGAAATTTCTGAGTAATGATCACACATCCAGGAACATATTCGGTATTGCGAGTCATCTTAACTTCTTCTTAACAACTTCTCGTATCAAATCACTCTCTACAAGTAAGATAATAAAATAATTTATTGTCAAATCAGTATTTCATGTCCATATATTCATTTATTTGGCAAATTAGTTGTGGGATAATGAGCAGTCAGTCGGTCAATTTTGCAAATATATTCACAAACAGAACTCTGAAGCAAATGGGAGATGCAATTCAGTTGTTTCTGTAAACTCTGCCGGCTCTTCTCTCATAATAAAGCTGGGATTGTGTTGCTTTGCACAGTATTTCACTTTTAATGACTGATAAATCGCTTGTTTGTTTGTCTCCACTTTAGGTGATGCTGCTATGGACCAACTGAGAGAAGAGAAAGAGTTTGCAGAGGGACAGGTACAACTCTGTTCTGTATTGGTTAATGGTTATGGGATATTTTGTGCATAGATGTCTAAAATACATCACTGTTTCTTTAATGCATCAGATCAACTTCCTGAACTCAGTCATTGTGGATCTCCAGAGGAAGAATGAAGAACTGAAGGTGAAACTGAAGAAAATGGCATTGACGGAGTTCAACGGAAATGATGAGAATGATGGGTGAGTCCAATTCAGCTTTTATGTCTTGACCTTTTGAGACTAAAGCCATAAACATCTGATGTTTTTCAAGCACCTCGTGCAGGAGTGCCATGTTTTTTTTAGACACCTTGTCAATGGTGATTCTGTTATATTCGTTGCACTACATCTACCTTTTTTTAGCGCAAGAACACGTTTGTTGTGAACGCCTTCTTAGCTTGTATTTGTAACTGCCCATTCTTCTAATTGCTACTTATGTTAAAATAAAATAAACATCTGTTCTCCTGTCGTTAAAGTGTTGGTGAGGTGATAATGAATTATGCTCTAAATGGAGGTCTTTGACCACTGAGCCGTGTCTCGCTGTTTTTTAAGTGACTCGCGCAGTGCTGCTGCTTATTTTGTGTTCTATTCGTTGTACTGCATCTAGCTTTTTTTTAGCGCAAGATTGCATATTTATATTGCATAATAGCTATCTGTTCTACTAATTGCTAATAAGTTAAAAAAAAAACGGTAATTAAAAATAAAAAACTTCTGTTTCCCTGTCGCTGAAGTCTCGGTGAGGTGAAAAAGAAGAAGAAATCCCCGCCACGTGTCTTCTGCGACATTTGCGACTGCTTCGACCTGCACGACACGGAGGACTGTCCCACGCAGACGCAGTCGCCAGACTCCCCTCCCCACACTACCTATCATGGCAGCCGCGGAGGTGAGCGACCGTACTGCGACATCTGCGAGGCATTCGGTCACTGGACAGATTCTTGCAACGATGACCAAACCTTCTGAACTTCCCCCCCAAACCTCTGTGTGAGATCAGGCAATGCACAGATCGCTTTCAACCAGATATTTTGCTATTTTTGTACACAGCGTATATAGATTCAAACCTATTGTACATTCCCTTCAACGTGTCCGGCCGAATGAAGGCTAAGGTATGCTGCAGTGATGGAATTTTCTGTGTCTAAAAGACATGAAATCTTTATGTGTGTTATTAATACCGTGTGTAGCATACGTTTTCACTGTCCTGTGTGGACCGATCTATTAACAAGGTACCAGCAAGAAAATTGGGAGCAGTTTGGCGATACTTTGGTGTTTATTCAAAGCTGCGGCGTGTAATTTTTCTGCCCCTAGTGGCGCCAAACGGAATTGCACAAATACTATCCCGAACATTCCCCCATCTGTCATTAGGTACTTTTGAAAGCACCTCAGAGCAGCTTTGTTAGGAACGAAATACTTGCGTACAGTTTACTGCATACTGTGCCGTATACACTGAATACTGCCTAGTATTTTTTAATAATGCCGTGTGAAATAGTCCACATTATGCAACAAAACACAAACAGTCGTGTACTATTTGAACATATGATCTTGTTACGTTGGTCACATGACCTCATTATACAGTGATTGGCATCTAGTTATCATCTGGAAAATTAAAAGTTATTCTGCATTTTTAGCCACAACTTTAAGAACTCATAACGGACTATCACGTACAAAAACAGTAACACCAGTGCACCAAACAAAGATTAAGCTCATCACTATTAATTTATTGCACTTCTCACTTTAAATATATGCAGCACACAAGTTTAACTGCCATTCTTGGGAACCAAGTTATTCTTTTGACTGTTAAATGTTAGACATGTAGTCATGATATTGTCAAATGAATGGCTTTTTGTGTATTTTGATATTATGTCCTGTAGATTGCAGGCCTATTCACTCCAAGTCTGAATTTTTGGTGGGCAAATTGTGCACGGCAAGATTTTAAAGGGACGGGTCACCATTTACTCACCCTCGTGTTGTTCCAAATGGAAGCCGTAGTCACCATTCATTACAGTGAAAGTCAATGGTGGTTTCACTTCTTAAGTTTGGAAAAGAAAGTCATACGTTTGGAACAATATGAGGTGTACTGTCCCTTTAAGTCCACAGCCTCATCCATTTTCAGTTTCCTGATGATATCGTTTTCCAAAGTATGCAGTGATGGAGAGCATTTTCAAAACCCTCCATTTCTAGAGGTATAAATGAAGGAAAATTTTGTGTGGCTGTGGCCTAAGATAGGATTATTATTATTATTTTTCATTCAGATTCTAGGGCAATTTTATTTACATTGTTTAAATGCAAAAATATTCTTCAAGTATCTAGACTTTTTAGAGAACAGGCCTTTACTTATTGCACAACTTAAAAGCACAAGATCATATTGTATCTCTTATTATTGATGTAATAATAATGACAACGTTTATTTAGCAACCTAATAAACCGCAAGAGTTTAAATTGTTGACCCACAATGAGATGGTGCACATAAATATGTATAATATTCATATTGCCCTTTTGTTATAATCAATTTGATTACATTAATTACAAATATGTGGTCTGTTTCTACCAGAATATTGTGACAATATTCAATATTGTGTCTTTAACTATTGTACTGTTTTATGTACTGTATGTTCAAATGAACTTAATAGAAATATTGAACAACTTGTGGTCTGACTGAAAATATGTTTATTTGACAATGTTTTGGTAGCTGGTAGTTAGCAGTGACCAAAGAGACATTTTATCTAAAAATGACATGGTCAACTTTTTATTTATTTACTTATTTATTTTTATACCCCATTTTTCTCCCAATTTTGAATGCCCAATTCACACTACTTAGTAGGTCCTCGTGGTGGGGCGGTTACTCGCCTCAATCCGGGTGGCGCAGTACAAGTCTCAGTTGCCTCCGCTTCTGAGACCGTCAATCTGCGCATCTTATCACGTGGCTCGTTGTGCATGACACCGCGGAGACTCACAGCATGTGGAGGCTCATGCTACTCTCTGTAATCCACGCACAACTTACCACACGCCTCATTGAGAATGAGAACCACTAATCATGACCACGAGGAGGTTACTCCATGTGACTCTACCCTCCCTAGCAACTGGACCAATTTGGTTGCTTAGGAGACCTGGCTGGAGTCACTCAGCATGCCCTGGATTCAAACTTACGACTCCATGGGTGGTAGTCAGTGTCAATACTCACTGAGCTACCCAGGGCCCCCATAGTAAACTTTTGTTAAAAGAAAACGATTTTTGCATTTTCTGAAGTGGTATAACACAAACGGTGCATGATGTCTTGCACACTGAAGTTTATGATATAGTGTTAGAGGTTTGTTCAAATATAAAATGCCACCACAAATAATTATTACATCATAAAACAAGTAAAACCATTCTTGTATTCATTGAGTTATTTTTCAGTCTTTAAGTTGATATCTAAATGTATACTTTAATAACCATTGAAGTTATTTTTAACCATAGCTTTTAGATTTTAGCCAATCTCCAAAACACCACCGCCTTAGTCTTTCAATTTCACGTCTTGTGGTCACCAGTTTCCCCTCACATGTCTTTTCATCACAATTTTCAACGTTCCACGATGTTCCAAATAGAACAGAAACAGCTTGCTCAATAATTCAAGTGCTTTTAAAATGCAGCCAGACAAGATGAGGCCAATGTGAACCCCCAAAAGATCAAACAAAAATATCATCCTGAGGTCTTTCATTAAATGTAATGCTACCTGTTAAAGTGCATCTCTAATTTAATTTCACCCCTTAAAATAGTATAAGTGAATGGAAAGTCAATATAAACATTAAAAGGAAAATTCAGAGTTAAATACAAGTTCAACTCAAATCGACAGCATTTGTGGTGTAATTTTGATTACCACAAAAATAATTTCGACTCGTCCTCCCTTTCCCTTTAAAAAATACAATAAGAAATCTGGGTTTCAGTAAAGCACTCACAATGGAAGTGAATGGGGCCAATCATTAAATGTCCAAATATACGTACCGTTTCAAAAGTATAGCTACAAGACATAATGTGTTAACATGATTTTAGTGTGATAAAAGCAATTGCAAAACTTTTCATTGTAAACTTGTATCCAATTATACAACTTCTTTCCATGACGACGCAACACTGTAAACCTTTAACCCCTAAAATGACCATAAAAACGTGGATTAAACCAACTTTACAGCTCAAATAATACGTTTTTACAGAAGAATAACAGCAAGTACATTTATAAAATTCTAAGCTTCACATTTCTGCCTTTAAACTCTGAAAATTGTCCCATTCACATCCACTATAACCTTGATTTTTGCTCTTTCTTTACAGAAAAGGAACGAGTCTAAATGTTATGTTGTAATGAACAGATGTTGTCAATTGAGCTCAACTTGTATTGAACCCAGAATATTCCTTTAAGCTAAATAGAAAACAGGCCAAAAACCATTAATAAATACAATAGCCTTCAATGTGTTAAGATTTTTTTTTATTAAAAAACAAACGGAATATGCTAAAACAAGCACTAATGATGGAATAAATAAAACCAAATGACAAGATCAACTGTACAAGATAAAATCAAGAAAACATGGTCCCAGTGCATTTCCCCCCATCCCATAATAAGTTCATTTGACACTGCTACATCAGTCAGAACCCAGAATGGATTTGTTGTTGAAAATGACATCATAAACCCTGCTGGATTGTATTCAGTGAATTTGATTTATCTTTTATCATTCAAGAATTGAATTCCAGCTCAGCTGGTCTGGAAATGAGGTATATTTCGAGCTCATTTTCAGTAAAAACTTTGTTCCAGTTTCATGGTAACCATTTCTTGAACAAAATCAAACAAAAAGAATTACAAAAGACATCATGGAGCCGGAAGGCACACAGCCCAGTAGATAATCTATGTAGCAAACCAAACCCTCACTATGATAGTACATCAACCTCTGCCATTTCTAAAAAGTAGTCGAGCCGTTAAGTAAACTAAATAAGGACTTCTACAGCAGCAAATCCATCTCTTACAGTGCATTCACCAACTAACAGTGTATAGTGTACAGGAATTTGACAGAGGAAAGCTGCACGTCTCTCTTGATCAGGTCAGTGTTTGCTGAAAGTGACATCTGCAGAAGATGGAGAACAGGATGAAGGAGTGAAGTTCTACTTGGCGAACCGTGTGTGAACAGTGAAGATCAAGAATGGTTTGGTGAGTAATGATGCTTTTCCTCATTGGTTTGTGACAGTGACGTGTTTAAAATGTGTGGGATCAAACTAGTCATCGCATTTAGTTAGTCCTGAGAAGGTGATTTCACTTTGCTTTTCTTTGTGGGTGGGGAACCATCTTCACTTTCCTAAGAGAAAACACACACACACAAACAAAGAGATGATTTAGAGACAATACAACATTGTGAAACTGTGCTTTTCCTTCACTATCTGGTCCACAAAATAATAAATAAAATTTTAGTAAAAACAATTAAATAATATATAGCAATTTAGATTTGTCTACAGAACTAATTTCAAGCATTAACCCTTGTTAATCAAACCAAAATGTCTGCGTAAAAAAATATTAATGCCATATTAATATTATATATTAATATTATTTTCAACTAGTTATTTTTTTTAACCAACATCAGTCCTGATCATAACTACCAAATATTCATTCATTTTCAGGACTTTAACCCTTTAAATGCCAGTTTGTTTACATAATGCTACTGTTGTTGTTTTTTCACACACACACACACACACACACACACACACACACACACACACACACACACAAACACACTCTTGACATCCATAGACACACCCACACAATTTTAGCTGCATCATTTATTCAGTTGGCCTGCAGTGCTCTATAATACTGCAAACAGAAAATAGGGAAAAGCTTGTATTTGCTCCATAGGCTAAACAAGAGAAAAATGGCGCCATCTGGTGGAAAATATTTTAAGCCAGGGCTCCAGAATGAAAGCATTATATCATAGAATTCATGATTTTATGCTTTAATGGCACTGGGATCAAATATTACCGTTTTAATGGGGGCATTTTTGTCCTTGAGGTCCTGAGTGTAGCTATTTTGTGTACACAGTGTATTATAGATGTATTACAGGAACTGAGCTTGAAATATAAAAATTCCCCCAAAAATAAACCCCTTTGGCAAAAATGATGCCGTTGGCATTAAATGATCGAGAAAAAAAAATGAAAAAGACACAAATGTCCCGAAGGTCGCACAAGGGTTAAGCACACATTTGTAAATAAAAAAGTTAAGATCATGAAGGACATAAACACAGTAAAGTGTGTCGTTTTGACCAGTAGTTTAGCCATGAAAGACAGATTGGGATTGGGAGTATTTAGTGACATTTGGAAGATGTTTTACCTGAGTGTTTTTGGAGGTGTCTGATGGAGATTCCTTTTTTTTGCTTGTTGAGGTCTCTGAAGGGGTAGAGTTACAATTCCCTATCAAATAAAAATACAAATATGATTAATTCAATTCTGACAGATTACATTTCTATCCACTAGAGGTAATGTTTCCTAAGTTTTCTGTTTTAGTAATAGTTTTGGTCTTTTGACGGAAATGCCCTTAAAAATGTGTCAATGTTTCATCATGTCATATCAACACATTTTATTCAGTTCTGCTTTGAATAAAATGGCACTTAAAAGTTTAAAATAATTAAAAAGTTATTTTTATTATATTAAAAGAATCAAAATAAAATAAAATCTTTTAGTTGGTGATATGCAAAAATTACAAAAACACGTGAAACTGTAACAGACCAAACTTTAATCAAATATTTCCAAACAAAATTCTTAATATAAATATCAAACAAAAAAGACATACAAAATACTGCATAACTCTCAACCCGAGCTGCTGAACGAATAGCATGAAAATACTGAAGTATTAGCTACTTTTTAGAAGTTACTCTACTGTGTTTTGAATTATTCATGCTCTGTTTTTATTTTTCGTAGTTAGCCAATTTCTGATATTGCATTATGTGTAACGTGTTATTTATGGAAACTGCATATATGCAACGCATGTGCCGCAAATTATGCATTTAAGTTAGTTCAAGTTCACCCGTTCATTCGCCTTCATTGTCTGTGTATATGTTAGTTGTAATATTACATACAGTATATGTTGTGGATATAGTGCTAAATCAAATGTATAAATAGGATTGAGTTTTGCGTTTGAGTGAGTTAATTAATCCTTTTTAAAGCGATTCATTTTGCTGGTGTTCAGCTCATTAAACTCATGTAGCTCAACTGGATCATTGGATTAGATGAATCCTTATTTAATATTTTCTGATGTTTCTTCTTGTTTATCTTGCATTAGCCAACTATTTTTTTTTTCTCATCAACAGTACGCTTTAATAAGCTTTTATGTTTTTTTTTAGATATCGCCTGGATGCGTCTTTTTCTTCTCGTATTTGTTATTGTTTAAAAAAGAAAAACATTTCATCAGTGATTTCGTTAACAAGATTAAGACTGCTGTACACGTTAAACATTCACTAACAAACATTGCAATATGGGCAGATGACAGCGTAAAAGGGTTGCTACTAACGATTATTTTGATAATCGATTAATCTAACGATTATTCGACTATTCTGCGATATTTGCAACAATTAATCATTATCTCTTAACTGATTATTCAGCTTGTGCCCCGACTTAAAGTTTGTATTAAATGTGCTTACTAACAATAGAGGGGAAAAAAAACAATCTTTTAAAAATACATTCATTGAATTAAAATAAAAAATTGTATTATTAATTTCGTAAAGAAATTCACTGCAAAAAAAAAACTATTGTTATCAAGTGTGTTTGTCTTGTTTTCCCATTTAAAATAGTCAAAAAATAATTTTAAAAAGATACATTTACTTGAGAAGCAACAGATAAGATATTTAGACTTGCATTAAGAGAATATATCTTAAATATAAGTGTATTTTTGACTTGGTTATACTTCTGCGAGTGCAGTAAATACAAAATATACTTCAATTCAAGATTGATTCTCTAAAAGCGAGTATAAATATCTTATCTGCTGCTTCTTATGTGAATGCATCTTTTTTTAAAGGATCTTTAGATATTTTAATATATTTTTATTTTTAGTATTATATTCAACATTCTCAAAAAAACAGATTTTCTTCTGCAATATAGTTGCTAAAAATGACTACTTGTATAATGGGGCGAAGACTACACCTCTCTCACATTTCTGTTCACTTCAATCCATCTTTAACTCACAAAAAAAACAAACTCTCCCGTATTAATAAAGCTGCGTATTGCTAATTTTCTTCACGATAAGAGTCACGAGCCATCACGTTATAATCCAGCTGCATTAAGCGTGCTCGCTCGAGGGATGAGCGTCCCCGTGACAGAGTGTGCATCAGCCGGGTGCAGTTTCAATCTCTCCCCCTTAGACCGAGACATTCGAGCAACTCATAGAAGAGGCGCTGACCGCACAGAGAAATGCTAGTTTTGGAGTTTGTAGTTATTTGCATGACCTGCTTCCATATTATCTGAACTTTAATTAAGATATAACGCATTAAATATAACTGCATTTAAGATGTAATGTCGAGGTGTTCCTTTAAAGTTGCTCGACACCCAAGTTGTCGACTAATCGTTTCAGCTCTACAGCGTAATTGCACAACGAAACCAAAACTTTTTAGCAGGTATCTTCAGAAGCCTTTGTACATACATTTGTTTAAGGATGTGATCCGTTCATGTTTCTTTTCCTAACCTTTATCAGTGGATGGCGTCTGTTCCGTCTTGCACTCGTTTCCATCAGTGTTAGAAGCAGCAGTGCCATCTGGTGTCGGGCTCGTGCTACAGCTGGTCTCCATCTTCACCGGAGAGGAGTCGGCTATGGAGCTCTGATTGCTGTTCTCATCTTAGACAAATACAGTTAACATTTGAGAGTGAGTATGGCACAGGTGAGTCATAAACACTTTAAAAACACCTTTCTTCCAGCATCAAGATTGACTAAAATTTGTAAGTAAAAAACAAAACAAAATGAATGCTAATGGGCTGCTTATGGGATTTTTGTCCTAATTCGGCTTCATACTGAATCTTAAATAAATAACTGAAACATGGTAATTTCAGTTTATGCAGTAGAATCTTATTTGTGCATTATTATTTGATCCTATTATGATAACAGAAATTCTGAAACGTATGTATAAAATCATGACCCTCCAGTCTCAGTTACCTAACAAAAGCTGTTTTAATCTACATGGAGAGGTTCTCCTCATGGGGGCAGCCATGATGAGATCAAATGACCAGCCGAATACTGCTTGGTTAATCACAGTAACTGCAATGTTATTGGACACTTTCACTCATGAATTAAATGAATCAGTGCTAACTGTAAATACTGAATTTCTACAACAGCATCAGTCACTGGAAACTACAGTGTTTGAATGATTCTGCATCCACACCACCAGGTGTCGCTGTAAATCCAAGACGAGATAAACATATGACTGAGCGCACCTTTAATCACCTTTTTGCAGTCGACATACAAAGATCTAAAATGAAAATTCATGTTGCAGAAATTGTCATTTGTGTTGTGATTTTGGCACTGATAACACTCCATACGGACACTTCCTCTGACTGACCGTGCATGTCCATCATTCCAGGAGAGGAGCTGTTCTCTGGAGTCGTTGCCTCAGATCCATATTTCTCCTCTCTGCCCTTCTTTATTTTATTCTTCTGTACAGCAAGAAAAGAGGCCAGACAGAATATCTATTAACTATAACTTCTACATAATCAATGAAACACTACACAGTGGTATAAACGTTTAAAACTTACATCATCTGACTTTGGTTCAGTCACTGGAACCCATTTGAAGATTCGCAGTGAAGTGTCTCCAACCGTTACCCATTTTTTCTCCCTGTAAAAGATTAAAACAATGATCAATAACACAAACTGAAGCTTTATGGGGGGGGGTTATATTCTCTTATACAGTTGTACATAATATTTCCTCAATGGAAAATTTATAAATCTAACAAATTAATAAAATGTACTGAATTTGTCACACTGCCAACAAAATAGTTAAATCCACTCCAGAGCCATTTTTATGTTATTTAAAAACATTTTTAAAAAAATGCAATTCATACAAAACAATTAATATGCCTCTTTGGTGATGAACATGCTTTGAATTACTGAATTCAGAGTCATTTTGATATTTGTTTTTTTGGTGCTTTAAGTAAAAAAAAAAAAAGAAAAGTTCCTTAAGCTGTGTGTGAGGTTTTAAAAAATCATTTGCAGCCAAACATTTTGATTAAATGTACAGATTTTGCTCTTATGGAGAAATATTGGTACTTTTATTCACCAAAGTGGCATTCATCTGATCACGACGTATAGTCTGGACATTAATAACGTGAAAAATTACCCAGAATAACTTCTTAAATGACTTCAAAGAGTTCTCATCAAAAAATCCTTCACATGCAGCAATGACAGCTTTGCAGATTCTTGTTATTCTAGCGGTCAGTTTGTCCAGATACTCAGGTGACCTTTCACCCCACACTTCCTGTAGCACTTGACCTTTCACCCCACACTTCCTGTAGCACTTCCCATAGATCTGACTGTCTTGTTGGGCACTTCTCACGCATCATAGGGTCTAGTTGATCCCACAAAAGCTCAATGGGGTTAAGATCCATAACACTCTTTTCCAATTATCTGTTGTCCAATGTCTGTGTTTCTTTGCCCACTCGAACCTTTCGGGTTTCTTTTTGTTTTTCTGTTTCAAAAGTGTCTTTTTCTTTGCAATTCTTCCCATAAGGCCTCCTGAGTCTTCTCTTTACTGTTGCACATGAAACTGGTGTTGAGCGGGTAGAATTCAATGAAGCTGTCAGCGGAGGACATGTGAGGCGTCTATTTCTCAAACTAGAGACTCTGATGTACTTCTCCTCTTGTTTAGTTGCACATCTGGTCTTCCACATCTCTTTCTGTCCTTGTTAGAGACAGTTGTGCTTTGTCTTTGAAGACTGTAGTTACACCTTTATATGAAATCTGCAGTTTTTTGGCAATTTCATGCATTGTATCACCTTCATTCCTCAAAACAATGATTGACTGATGAGTTTCTAGAGAAAGCTGTTTCTTTTTTGCAATTTTTTACCTAATTTTGACCTTAAGACATGCCAGTCTATTGCATACTGTGGCAACTCAAAAACAATATTCAGCTTCATTTAATGAACCAAATAGCTTTCAGCCATGTTTGATATAATGGCAAGTGATTTTCTAGTACCAACTTAGCAATTTAGCATGATTACTCAAGGATAAGATGTTGGAGTGATGCTGCTGTCTAGATTTGATCAAAAATGACTATTTTCCAATAGTGATGGTGCTGTTACTGATGTACAATGTCCTGACTATACATTGTGATCAGTTGAATGCCACTTTGGTGAATTAAAGCACCACGTACTTTTGCTTACGAAACAGCAAAATCTGTACATTTATTCCAAAATGTAGCCAGTGTGTGTGTGTATATATATATATATATGTATGTATGTTTTGTACAACTCTAATTTCCTTAAGGTGTGTATTTATTTTGTAGAAAGTTCTTTAAATGCTTATAAAAAAACATCATGGATGCAAAGATTACATTTTTACAGACTTGACCATTTTTTTAAGCTAGTTTATAAAAAAAAGATATAATTTTTTTTATTTTTTATTATTACCTCAGACAAACTTATTTGTCAATGACCATTATTAGATGCATTGTAATATTTGTGCAACTCCAATCAAATCCATAAAAAGCTTTTTGTATTGTTTTGTTTTTTTTGTGCTATATAATGAACATCTCATTTAGATAGACCTAGTGCGTTTATATAAAAATGTATGCAATTACATACACTACAAAATCAATATATCCATTGAAAAGAAGATCCCAAATATGTATTTATTCATTAAAATGATTAATGCAATTACATCAATTCTTGTCCGGCTCAAATCCTTTAAAATGCTGTGTTTAATATTGTTAGTGAAATATCCGGCATGCAATAGCTCTGTTCCCTGTCCTATCCCAGCCCCCACATCGCTCCATGTGTTCAGCTTTATTTTGATGTAAAGACACTCACGCGCCGCATTTAAACTTCTCAATGTTACAGAGACGCTCGCGCGCACAGGTGAGTCTTGTTCAAACATTTAATCTCATAAACACTCAGATATTCCACATTACAGTGCGCCAAACTGCAGCTAGAAATGGCTACATGTGACTGCAACGAAATGGCTCCTCGGTTCAACCCACTTCATCCCCAGTAACCCTTTAACAAATGTCCAAATTATTAATGTGTGGTGTTTGGTGTCGGGTGCGCGCGTAGAGTTCACTTGGATATCGCGCAAAAAAAAAAATGTCCCTTATAATTTCTCTCTCGGTCTTCTCGTTTGTTCTCTGTCTCTCCTCCCCCCACACACAAGCGGCTTTTTTTTTCTCTCGGGTGGAACAAACACGGGGCTTTTTTCCTGTGATCTTACCATTTTCGTACTTTCTCGACAGCGGCCATAACGCGTTTGATGTCATCTTTGGCTCTGCTCCGGGTCTCCGCGCGCACTGACCTGCCAGACATTCCCGCCGCTCGATTATATTTTTAAGCTCGTCCTCGGCAGCTCACACTCTACACATACAATGCGCGCACACACACACTCTCACAATGAACGCTGAGCCGGGAGCGCGCCTGCGCCAAATAAACAGCGAGCAAACGAGCGAGTCCTGCAAGACTGGAACTCTCTTTTGTTCTTTTGTCTTCGCGATTATCTCGCCTGCACTAGCTGTAACTGATGTAAAGTAATAATAGCAATGTTTTATTATAGGCCTACTTTATCACATGTTAATTGACATCAAGCTAAAAAAAATATTTAAACGTAACTTTAAAAATAATAAATAAATAAAAAATAAATAGCCAAAATTAGAAAAAAATATTTTAATAAATTACAAAAGCAATCACGGACACAAAACAGAGACTTTAGCACAACACATTTAATAATTAATACGTTTAATAATAAATAATATACTAATATGTAATATTACGTTAAAAAATAACAATAGAATGTATTTAGCCTAATAAATTAAATGTTAAAATAAATAAATGAAAAAATTATGTATAATAAATTAGAAATAGCTATCACATACATAAAACAAAGACTATAAGCTGACTAAATTTTATAATAAATACATAGAATACGTTTAAAAATTATATTTTGTTAAATATAATAGAAATAAAATATATTTAGCCTAATACATTTATTTTTTTAAATAAGTGAGAAAATAATTTATAAATTAGAAAAGTAATTAGACACAAAACAAAGACTGTTAAAGCTAAATACATCAATACTAAACATGTAAAATAAGTTTAATGAATTTAAATTAAAAAAAAAAATACATTACAAAAAGTAACAACAGACATAAAAAAGATTGCTATAGGCCTAACTAAATACATTAAATAATTAAATAACATTAATACATAGAATTTGTTTAATAAATATGTTTAAAAATAATATAACATTAAAAATAATAACAATAAAACATATTTATCCTAATACATTTCATTTTTTAACTAAATAAATTAGAAAATGAAGTAAAATACCCCCAAAAAAGACTGCTATAGCTGAATATATTTATTACAATATATGTAGAATATGTTTAATAAATAAAAATGAAGGCACATTGAAAACTTTTTATATATTGATAAACAAATCTAATGTATAAACATGCAGTAACATATATTAAAACAGACTGTCTATCGCAGAAAAATACTACAAACAAGATAGGTCCCTGTGATAAAATAATTATACAGACAAACCAATAAGACTATTGAAGACATTTATTAACTTCGTGTTTGTAGATCTATGGAGGTGCCAACTTCCAAGATTTTGGGGGATATTACAAAGTTATTTTTACTGAAAAGGCAACACAAATGCAATCATTATTTATGGAGCTCTGAAGTTGGTACTCCGATCCCCCAAAAAAGGGCAATATAGGCCATTCATTTTGGAAAAGTATCACAACAGTGCTTTAAATAAGAGTATAGATAAATATATAAAACTAAAGCATGCTGATTAGTATCTTTTTATAATAAGACAACTTATTTTTGTAATTCAGTTTGTTTAAGGTTACTTCAAGAGGTCACAGATAGATGCGTTATATATCAATATGCCTTTACAGCTATGATTTACATCTGAATTAATAAGAAATATTATATAATGATTTCACTTGTTTGAGGCAGTAGATGCTGTAACAGAACAATGATTCTTCTCAGCATCTTCCTCTTCCATTTTCTTTCCTAGAAGTTTCAAATAAAGTTTCCTAAAAGTCCCACTGAACGCAGGGCTGGAAAAATAATAAACGAGGGGGTTTAGCACACTGTTGAAGTAGGTAAAGCAGACGGTAGTGTAAAAAGCCACATTTGCGTCACGGAAATATTGGCACTCAGTATACCAGGCCTTCAGAACCCACACGGCGATACGAGAGATGTTACTGGGGAAGAAACAAATAATGAAAACCAAAGCCACTGCCAAGACAAACTTGACAGCCCTCTTGATTTTTCCCTGAGTGTCCACGGTCTTATTCTTCAACTGCCATGTAATGCAAGTAGTGCAATAGATAACAATGCCTGTTGGCAAAAAGAATTGGATTACATAGAATGAATTGTGCCAGTCCGACAGTGAATTATGCCCCATGCAAATATTAAAACTCTCACATTGGGTGCGGTTGTTTCGATAGTAGAAATGTTTGTCTGTTAGAAGGTAGACGGTCATGGCTATGATAAGACCCCATAGAAGAAGAGAGACCCAGAGGGCGTAGCGCAGACCCATTCGGTTGATGCGGTTGAGTGGGTGTACAATCTTCAGGTAACGGTCCACGGCAACTGCAGTTAGGAAGAATATGCCCGCTGCCCTGTTGGCGGCCAAGAGAAACAGCAAAATGCGGCAAAAAGCATCTCCATAGACCCAGTCCTTGCCCCTACGGTAGTAGTCGGCCCTGAACGGCAGGCAGAAAAGGACCACCGAGTCTGCCACAGCCAGGTGAGCGAGGTAAACAGAATTGGGCTTCCAGCTGTCCATATGGAAGAAGAACATCGAGAGGGCGAGGACGTTTCCCATTAGGCCGAATATGAATTCCGTGAACAGAATTGGCGGTAGGACTTGGTCCAAGATGGGTGCATCGAAAGCGCAGCACTTTGTGGAGTTGTCCATGATTCCGTTGCAACTGTAAACTAAGCAAGACTTGGAGAATTTCAGATCTTGGAAATATGTCAGCGATTCCCCACAGACTGGACGTAATGTTTGCTCACATGCAAATAATCTAGCTGTATGTATATGGATAACACAAACCCAGGTGTGGTTGGCAAATGATCTCCGGAGGTGCTTGCTTAATTTAACTTGGGACTCTGCAACAGCCCCATTAAAAATGATTACACGCAAGATATTTTACACTTGGGCATACAACTGAACAGGGGAGAATCTAACAATACAATTACATTAATTGAAAACCTTTTGTTCCCGTTAGCATGATTTTGCATGTTTAGTTTGGGAGAATCTCAACAAGACATGTCTGGGTCATATTTCCCCCTATTTTTTGCATTCAGAAAATGAAGACTTATTTTTAGGACAATTACAATTTTGTGCATTGTGACATTATTTTCCAGTCAGTTACCAGTAAGCACATTTTGCTAAACTGTAAACCCCAATGTTGTCATTACTGGAAAAAGTAAAAGTCTTAATTAAACAATAAAGGAAATGTTTGAAATCAAGTTTTGGACTCAGAACTCAAATATCTATAGACTTAAAATCTTAAATGATAACTCAAACGATTGAGTACAAAATGTATGCAATTGGGAATACCCATAATCCCTTGTGCTTGAATGTTTTAATTATGTTTGCTTGGTCAAAGGGAACGTATGGGTGCATTTAAATATTTATTAAGAATTCATAGGGGTTGAAGATCTTTTGCAGTATTATTTGTTGTTTTGCCACAAATAGTTGTTTCGTGTGATAACACACGATGGTGTCTGTGATCTGTGTCCCCTTTGGTCAGTTTGGACCCTAATATCTCTATATCAGACACCTTGTGCATGTGCAACTGAAGTACAGGTATATAAGCATTTCTGAGGAGAATTACGTTTATTTAATGCCTGATTTAGAATCAGTTATAATCTTCTTTATAAGAGCTGTGTTATTGTAGACTCTAAATTTGAATCAATTCAACTAATATTATTAGTAAAACAATATTTAAATAACAAATCGGAGTTAAGTCTATTAGCATCTAGTCTACCTTAACTTTGACACTTAGTGTTCATTCTATATGAACACTATGTGAACTTCAATTAAAGTGAAATTATTAGGGTTTTCATTGTACCAAAGTCTCACTATATACTCTAATGTGAAAAATCACATTATTTTTTATCATAATACAGTAATTAAATAATATTGGATTTTGCCAATACGAAAATTAAGGTGGTGGAAAAACTGTTAACCGATTAATCGGCCGCTGTTTTTTATTTTAATTGAATTAGTGAATGTTTTCTTTTGAAGAAAATGTCCTTAGTCTTTCTTTACCGTGATGGTAAGGAACGAGATAGTCTAATTATGAATGATTGTCGTTAATTTCTAGCTATCGGCAAAACCGATATTTGGTCAATCTTCTAATGGAAACCAAAAAAAATCGAATCCTGCCCAAACACAATGGTTGGGGGATTGGGGCAATATAGGTTTCAATAAAAGAAATGATGCACAACCAACAAGGGATTGAGACAGAAATTTTATTAGTCTATTGTTTGCATGTGTGAAATGCTTTAAGGAGTCAAACCATTCCAGACCTTTGGCAACCAAGAGAGAAAGGAGCTATCAAAAACTGAAAAACCCCAAGGATTTAGCAAAGTCCACGGAATTCTATACAGTAAATAAAATAGATATAAAAGGGCTGTATGTCGTTGTGTACATTTGGCCGGGTTTGCTGAGTCACGTCGCAACAGTTTCAGTAAAAGTGCATATCGGGCTTCACTTTTTGACCTCTCCAAGATCGTCAATGCTGTCGTCGTCTACCTGTGGTGTTAGGAAACATATCAAATGCTGAAAAGAATTCCTGTGAGCAACACTGCAGCAACTAATTGCAATATATTGACACTTTGCAATGAATTCAAAAACTACACCTGTACACTACATGTCATGCCCAACAATAATGAATAATAAGTAATGATATAGTACTGTCCTATCCTAACACCACCATTTAACTATGATAAAATGCCATGTTTGTATACCTCAGGCCACTTCTCTTGGATGACATCGATGATGTCATCTGTAAAGTCTCCCTGAATGATGATTTCGTCCTCTGCTGTCACTGACACACCGCAGGAGAATTTCTGAGCAAAGAACCTTTGAGCCTCTTTAAGATCTAGATCTGAAGAGAAAAAACAATCACGTTAACACTAGTAGGAAATACAGAACACAACATATTAAGAATCCCATAACTAATATCACAAGCTTACCGAAAGTGGCCAAGCCACACACCCTTGTGACATATTTCTTTTTAGCTCTTGGGATTTTTGCTATCGTAACTTTCTGGGGGACGGTCTTCTTTTTCTGTTTGATCTGACCTCTTCCACCTGTAAGGGCAAACAAATAACACCTAAATTAATTCATATCCAGACACACTTAAGGTAACTCAAACAACTGTTACCAGTTGCTCATTTTTCTATTAATAATCAAGAAAAGTGAACACTATATATGCCTTGCTAAATGTATTTTTTATGCCTTTTTAATTAATAAGCCCATCATTTTTTCTAAATGTACCAAGACATTTTAACCTCTCTTCTGTTTCTTTTTCTCCTCTTCCTCTCCTGAAGGGGGCGCTTCAACTCCTCCTCCACCTCCCGTTTCCCGGTTTGGTGCTGTACCTACACAACAGTGCTGATTTCAGTCATTTTAGCAAATGTGATATAAGGGTGCATGTTATTCAGCTAAAAGATTCCACTTTGTTTGAAAACTTTGAAATCCAATTGTAGGCACTCAAAGATCAACCTTCCTACAGGAGTCATAAACGTTTTTACCGCATCTTTCCAACAATGTTAGCGTAAAGAAAGAGACAGGCAATTTTGAAACTTTGTTTGAGAGATAGATTAATTAGTTGAAAGGGGTATGCATTAAAAAGAGTCTGAGAAAGAACATACCCTACTTCAGTAAACTTACCAAGAGTCAGTTTAGCAAACACCTCAGGAAAGTTCTTCTCAAGCCACTGTTTGCATTTGGCTGGCTCAGGCATGTACTCACAGTACTAGAGCAATACAGCAACATTTTATTAATTCACCATCTACCAAAGTACATATAGTTATCAAATCACAGATGCAACCTTTTTCTTTACAATATAAAGCTATAAACTCTGCAGTCAATCAATAAAATATACTGAAACATTTGTGGAATGAACATATTTACCTCTACTGGCAGAGAACATACTGAAAGTAAAATAAGATACAAAACAGGTCTTAGGTGATAAACCAACAACTATTATGAGAATAAAATCAAAGTAAAAGTCTCTACACTGCACATTTGAATTTACATAGAAAACTTCCCATGTTCGTATAATTGATGAAGTTTATCTAAACAATCCAAATACCTCTCAATATTGAATATATATGTTAAATTATTACAATAATATCTAATTGCAATTCATGAAGAAAAAATATTTTCAAATGGTTAGTTCACCCAAAAATGAAAATTCCCTTATTTACTCAGCCTCATGCCATCCCAGATGTGTTTGACTTACTTTCTTCTGCTGAATGCAAATAAAGATTTTAGAAGAATATTTCAGCTCTGTAGGTCCTCAAAATGCAAGTGAATGGTGACCAGAACTTTGAAGCTCCAAAAAGGACATAAAGACCGTATTAAAGTAATCCATACGACTCCACTGGTTTAATCCATGTCTTCAGAAGTGATACGATAGGTGAGGGTGAGAAACAGATCAATATTTAAGCCCTATGTTCTATAAATCATCACATTCAATTCCACATTCTTCATCTTTAGTCTTTTGGCAATTCACATTCTTTGTGCATTTTTCCACCTACTGATGTCTATTCAAAGGTGGCGATTTATGGTAAAAAAGAAATTATATATTGATCTGTTTCTCACCCACACCTATCAGGTCACTTCTGAAGACATGGCTTAAACCACTGGAGACGTATGACAAATTTTATGCTGCCTTAAATGTCCTTTTAGGAGATTTGAAGTTCTGGCCACCATTCACTTGCATTGTATGGACCTACAGAGCTGAGATATTCTTCTAACAATCTTCGTTTGTGTTCTGCAAAAGAAAGAAAGTCAAATATCTGAAATGGTATGAGGGTGAATAAATTATGAGGAACTTGTCATTTCTGGGTAAAATAAGCCTTTAATGTTTTACCCAGATTAGAGTTTTTGCAAACTGTCTGTAATGCATGAAACAATTAAATTTCAAGATGCTCAAACCTCCACAGTAGGGCACCTTCAGTGGGTACTTGGCATTTGGGTTGGCCCGATCCACTTTTTTTTCTGGTAAACCCAATTCTGCATTCTCAGTAGTAGCCATATTACATGAATCTATACAAAAACACAATGAATTGTATTAAGTATATAGACAGCAGACCAAAAGTTTAGCTGTTTTGGAAGGAAATTGGTAACTTAATTCACCAAAGTGGCATTCAACTGATCACAATGTATAGTCAGGACATTACTGATGTATAAACCAGCACCATCACTATTTGAAAAAAGTCATTTTTGATCAAATCTAGAGAGACCCCATTTCCAGCAGCCATTGCTGCAACACCTTATCCTTGAGTAATCGTGCTAAATTGCTAATCTGGTACTAGAAAATCACTTGCCATTATATCAAACATGGCTGAAAGCTATTTGGTTCATTAAATGAAGCTTAACATTGTCTTTGAGATGCCACAGTATGCAATAGATTGGCATGTATTAAGGTCAATATTAGTCAAAAATGGCAACAAAAAAAAAACAGCTTTTTCTAGAAACTCATCAGTCAATCATTATTTTAGGAATGAAGGCTATACAATTCTTGAAATTGCCAAAAACTGTAGATTTCAAACAAAGATGTGCACTACAGTCTTCAAAGACAAATGACGACTGTCTCTAACAAGGACAGAAAGAGATGTGGAAGACCAGATTTACAACTAAAAAAAGAGGATAAGTACATCAGAGTCTCTAGTTTCAGAAATAGACGCCTCACATGTCCTCCGCTGACAGCTTCATTGAATTCTACCCGCTCAACACCAGTTTCATGTACAACAGTAAAGAGAAGACTCAGGAGGACTTATGGTAAGAATTGCAAAGGAAAAAAATTCTTTGAAACAGAAAAACATAAAGAAAAGGTTTGAGTGGGCAAAGAAACACAGACATTGGACAACAGATAATTGGAAAAGCGTGTTACGGATCTTAACCCCATTGAGCTTTTGTGAAAAACACACACATCCATCACATATTCCATAGCAAAGAATTTAGCTTACAAAAACAGGAATACTGCAAATACCCAAATAAGACATCATCTTCTGGGTTCCAGAAGCTGAAAAAACCAACCAATCTATCCATCTAATTACAAACAGGCCCATTTGACAGCTGGGAGAACCTTAACTTCTGTAATATTTATAAGTTTAGGAAAAATCTTGTTATTTTAATTAGATTCACATTCTCAAATCATGTTGCACTGTCTCTTAAAATACAGAAAAGATATCCATTCTAAGTGTATAATACAGATATAAAATAGCCAGTGCCAGCAACACCCTGGTGGTGCTTTCTAGTCTGTTGGCATGAGATGGCAACAGAATAAATGGGTCTTATCAAGACTTCTTCATCTACTGCCTCTCCTAACACAAATATATGCGATCATATATACTTTTTAAACATTTCAAAGGCACTGACAATGTTAACTGGACTTGAGTCCTGCAGCCATCGCACCATTCATTAGCTATCACCGCTAATCACAGCTCTCCTAAAGAAAGCAGGCGCTTAAACTAATACATACCTCGTCGATATGATCTCAGTATAACTTGCTTTTAAGCAAAACCTTGATCATTATTACTTAAACTTGTGTGGATGTTGTTTGAAGTGAGAAAGTGTTTCACTGTTGCTCTGCACACCTTCACTGTCTGATTTGGGGTCCTGACAGCGCCTCTCTGAGGCAGAGCAACAACTGGTAATTAAGTTTGTGCCTGCTAGTTTATGTACTATGGGATGTTATAAATTCACATCATTTTGCATTTATAATTTAAATATGTGTTCTTTATGGTTATATAAAATATTTTAATTTGAATAAATCAAGATGATTTATGTAAAGAGATTTTTTGAACGAAGAGTTTAAATCAGGCATTACAGTAGACCGCCCGCTCATATCGCAGCAAAACATATGCACGTTTCAAAACTCGGAAAATAATCACTCGCTTCTTGTCATTTGTTTAGTGACTTTAAATGTAATTTTACGTTTAGTAATTTCCCATTTTTGTAAATTATTTGTGATTTGAATCGAGAATGTAGGGGTTTGGGTCTATATTCGCTATCTAATTTTTTTAGTCATGATGGTTTTATTTACATTTAAATTCTGCTGAAATTTTAAAAACAATCAAGCGTAATGTGTATTATGATCATTCTACAATAACAACAAACCCGACAGGAGGGATCTAGTGTGCAAGGATGATTTAGATGCTGTCATTTTGATTGTTTTAAGTGAAGTTCGATATAAAATGAAGTCAGTACATTTGCCAGTATTATTATTAGACTTTGTCCAGTGTGAGATGTGATGGAGGGAGAACAAGATATAAGAAACTCTAAAACGAGTGGAAACCTCTCGATGTCAAGAGGTGATGTACACTTGGCCATAAGTCAAACAATATTAGAAGTGTCAGTTACTGTTCATAATTATCACTGATACATTTAATACATGATTTTTCAGGATATACAGTTTTAACCTGGCACAGTACTACTGTGAATAAGGTTGGTTGATTGCTTTATTTACTGTACTAGTCAAAAGTTTGGACATACTTGAATGAATTTGTTTTTAATAATGATTATAAAAAACCTATTGATCTAAAGGTGCATGCGTAAAAATATATTTACCAAACTAATATATTATATGTAAATTATTTATCTTAAATGCATGATTTATTTTGTGGTCTCTACATAATTCCCATACTTTCGTGTGTGAGTGAGTGTGTGTGTGTGAGAGAGAGAGAGAGTGTGAGTGTGTGTGTGTGTGTGTGTGTGAGAGAGAGAGAGGGCGCGAGTGTTTGTGTATGTGTGTGTGTGTGAGTGTGTGTGTGTGCGCGCGAGTGTGTGTATTTGTGTGTGAGTGAGAGAGAGTGTGAGCGTGTATTTATCACTTTGTGGGGACCAAATGTCCCCATAAGGATAGTAAAACCCGAAATTTTTGACCTTGTGGGGACATTTTGTCGGTCCCCATGAGGAAAACAGCTTATAAATCATACTAAATTATGTTTTTTGAAAATGTAAAAATGCAGAAAGTTTTCTGTGAGGGTTAGGTTTAGGGGTAGGGTTAGGTTTAGGGGATAGAATATAAAGTTTGTACAGTATAAAAACCATTATGTCTATGGAAAGTCCCCATAAAACATGGAAACACAACATGTGTGTGTGTGTGTATATATATATATATATGAATTGTGTAACTGTGATTCTATTGTTTGCCACCTCTATGTGATGTCACTTATAAAAATGTACCATGGTAAACCAAAGTTTTTGCCATAATACTATTTATAATGAGTTGTTATTAATTCAGTATCATAGTAGATTAATGTGGGAGGCCCTTTAAACAGTTTAAAAAGCTTTCAGGATATTTTCTTTATTTATTTTTATAATAAATTACTTTCTCACATAGACATCAGCTAATGGACTGGAGAGCAGTACCGTCCAGAGGCAGCAGCTGGAACTGCAGCTTCTGATAGCAGAACTGAAAGACCGTGACGTGGAGCTCAATAACTTGGCTGTAGCCCATCACAGGCAGCTGCTGTCCTGGGAACAGGACCGACAGAGAGTGCTGATCCTGGAACAGAGATGTGCCCGACTGAAGGGTAAGACTGACTTTGAAATTATGGCCTATAGTTGTTCCTGAAGTTCTTTTTTTTGTTAAAGGGGCAATATTCTAATTTTTTTTTTAAATATTCTACATTTTTAAAAGTTCACTGATTATCATAAGCCCAAAGTATACTTCGATTTTAACAAACTCTTAGCGTCTCCATACAGTTGAACGCTCACCTTTCAAAAAATAATTAATATGACTATGCGTGCACACACAGGCACGATACGACTGCTACGAGATACTGGACTATTTCTCTTCAGGAATTTAGACCAATAAATTCTTTCTATGCCTTCAGACTTGAGTTATACAAATGCAGGCATCTCCTGGCCTCTTCACACACTCTTGATTTAGTTTATCATGTCAATATTGTACAATCTTTCTGACACTTAAAATTTACCAGACTGTAGTAGAGGTAGACAGATATATCAGATTTACTGATTAATTGGTGCTGAAAGTTGCTTTCTGGAACTATCATTATCGGCAAAAATCTGTGCTAATAGTTGTCAATAGTTTTTCATTCCTCCGTGTTCTTCTGTGTCCCGTGCTGGTGGATTCTGCTGTTAGAACTGCTTGATTCTACAGTTTAACAGCGGTCTCTAGAGGTGAAATAATGAAAATCACGTAAGAATTTGCTGTATTGAAATCTGTCATTATTTACAATGTTCATGCATATTTTACCTTTACATTTAGCAGTCATTTAGTCATATTTTGATTCAATAATCAAGTGTTATAAATCGAAGCGAGGGCATACAAAAAAAAATGCATATATAAGTAAACCCTTTTTCACCCAATTTGGAATGCCCAATTCCAAATGCGCTCTAAATCCTCATGGTGGCGTAGTGAATCATCTCAATCCGGGTGGCGGAGTACGAATCTCAGTTGCCTCCGCGTCTGAGACCATCAATCTGCGCATCTTATCACGTAGCTTGTTGAGCGCATTACCGTGGAGACATGGCGCGTGTGGAGGCTCCACGCTATTCTCCGCAGCATCCACGCACAACTCACCGCGTGCCCCACCGAGAGCGAACCACATTATAGCGACCACGAGGAGGTTACCCCATGTGACTTTACCCTCCCTAGCAACCGGGCCAGTTTGGTTGTTTAGGAGTCAGTCAGCACACCCTGGATTCAAACTCTCAACTCCAGGATTGGAAGTCAGCGTCTTTTATCACTGATCTACCAGGCCCCCTTTTTTTTTTTTTTTTTTATGAACAAACAATGTTAATAATTTTTGTGGAAGTCAACATTATGCAACAAATGCTACTGATTGATCTTAAGTTGTATTGAATATTCCTTTGATTCAATACAAATTCAAGATAGTGATTCATAATTAACTTTTTCATAATTCATAATTCACTTTTCTCAGGACACATGTCTGCAAACTAAACTGCAATAAAAGAAATTGGAAAGCGAATTTTACTTTAGAAATGTTTAAGCATGTCTTCATAGTACAACAAACTCTTTTATTTCAAAAGATGAATTTAAATGTGATCCCTTTATACACTGAAACATGATGAAGCTGAGAATGTATAATTTGTCTCCAGATGGGGTGCAGAAGTGTAATGATGTGATCAGAGATCACAGTAAGCGGACGATGGTCATGGAAGCAAGAGATGAGGACGTGCACAGAGAACTCAACAGCACTCAACAGGAGCTACACGAGCTGAGCCAGAGAGAGCTGAACACCACCAGACATCAGCAAGACCTGGAGGTAAAGTCAGTGTGTTAATGTGTACATTTTTAACAATTTCTTGTCCTCTCTCTACTGCCAATAAAATGGCAAACACTAAACAAATTTTAAATAATGTTTTTGAGGATACCAAAGAGCAATTATGTCAAACCATCAAAATGCATTTTTTTCACAGATTTCTAACTATTGAAAAACATATTAGCATTGTATTTTTGTTTACAAGCACTCTGTTTTTAAATAGGTTGTACACATTATGTTTAAAAAGCCTCTTTAAGATCTCCTTAACTCTTTCCCCGCCAGCGTTTTAAAAAAAAAGTTGCCAGCCACCGCCAGGGTTTTTGACGATTTTCGCTAAACTTTAATGGCCCGCAGAATATTTTCTTCCATGAATATATGAAGATGCTATATATCACAATAAAGATCTGAGCCTCTGCTTTTAGGCAAAAAAACGATTTTATTTTATCTTCATTTGTTCTTTTTTATTGCGACTTGAACAGAGGTCGGTTTTGTCAAAAACAACATTTCAGACAAAAAGCTGATAAAAAGGCATGTTTATGTCTGATATTTTGAGCTTCTCAATACTCCATTTCTTCATGTTTGAGACGATCGCAGTCTGTTTCTTTGATCAAAGAGTTGCGTACTCTTTCAAAACATGCGGAGGGGTCTTCCTTACCGTATAACACCTAAAACACGGAAACCCGGAAAATTCCGTGTTTGGCGGGGAAGCGTTTTTTTATAAAACACGGAAAATTCCGTGTTTGGCGGGGAAAGAGTTAAGACTAATTGCATGTTAATAAACTTTGGTGATGTGGGTGTGGCCGAGCGACATCTGTGGAGAGGCAGAGTGAGTGATTAATGTAAGGATTGACACCTGTGGGAAATCGCCTCTAACAGCTGTTTTGTGTTTGCCGTGAGAGCAGAGAGGGATTTAAAGGGCAGTCCAGACTGTCAGTCAAGCTTGAGCCTGGGCATGTGTGCATTGTGTAATCTGGACTGCCCTTTAGATACCTCTCTTCTCTCACTGCAAACATAAAACAGCTGTTAGAGGCGATTTTGCACAGGTGTCAATCCTTACCGTACTCGCTCTCCACAGACGTCGCTCAGCCATGCTCCCATCACCTCATAAACATTTGTGTTTATTTGTAGGCGAAGAATCAGAGCCTGAACTCCACCATCATGATGCTCTCAACACAGGTGGGGCAGCTGCAGGTACGAGAGGAGGAGCTCAACTCAATGCTCAAACTGAAGGTAGTAGAGAACCTAAACACAAACACATTTGCAGACATGTCCTTTCTCCTTTATCGTTTTCATTTATATTTTATCATCACCTTCACATTGTTACAGTATAAGTGTTTTCTTTTATATATTTATATCAGGACAAAGATGTGATTGGGGCCACCGATCACATCTTCGAGCTGTCTGGTCATCTATTTGAACTAGAAAAATCACTAGAAGAACTGCAAACACGTGAAAGCAAAACACTGCGAGAAACAGAGGAACACAAGCACTGTTTCAGAGAGGGCAGACATGAAAATACACAACTCAGAGGTACACAGTGTTGGTTCACAATACCAGAGTCGCTTTCATTTTTTAACATGATTGATATTATGATTGAAGTTTTTTGGATATCTGACCATGTGATGTCTCTTTTGATTCAAAGATTGTCTCAAAGATTTGAATAAATGCTTTCTAGAAGATATAGAAAAGTTATAATAGATAAATGGCAAACGGAAATGAAAAGAGGCATGTTTCTGTTTTACAGCTGACCTTCAGGAGAAAACCATTGTGAACAACATTCAGAGAGAAGAAGTCTTCTGCTTAAAACAGGAAAACCAGCTGCTGAAGAAAGAGCACACTGCGGTTGAGCTCCAGCTACTAAGTATGTCATTACTGTATGTTAATAGTATGGAGGCTCATTGATGCCACTTAATAATCCTTTAAGAAATTGATTAATTAAATTGATTTTAGATTAGCTAAAAAATTATGTTAATTTATCAAAGAAAATTATGATAAAAAAGAAATGCTGATAAATTATGAAATTCAATGAGATTTCATGAAATTATGAAAATAGATATTTTAATATGTGATTAAAAAGCGATTGAGAATTGCATTTATCATTCTGTTTGCATTTATTTATTTTTTTTATGATCAAATAAATAAATTATTTTTTAAAGTTTATCCGCATGTTTGGACAATTCCGAATTGATTGTTTAATTCTTTTATCTATGTCTCAATTCATTTATTAATTTCTCAAATTTATTTTTGAGTACAGTGATGCTAAACCATGTGATGTAGAAGGGGCAGTCTCAAGAAACCTGTTAAGAAAATGTCCTGGTCATTGTGGCAGGGCGGAGGGCGGGGCCAGGTTGTGATTCTGCACACCTGGCCCCTAATCAGCCTAAGCAAGCCTCAGAGAGGGTTAAAGGTCTGTCCTCCACACTCTAATGTACAACAGCCACACCTTGCCGGGCGGTTCGGAGGCAGACCTCCGGCCCCTGGCGGACAGAACACCCCGGCGCATTTTTGGTGGACGGTAGTGGTCTCCCTCGCCCCTGGTAGCTGTAACCGCTCCAGGCATTTGGTTGGGAGCCCCTCCTCCCCTCACAGTCGGCGGCCGTTCCTCCGCATCCAGGCGGCCGGGCTTCTCCGTCCTCCGGCGGATGGCCGCGGCTGCTACGTTGTGTTGCACGGTAGTGGCGAGAACTCTACTGTGGCGCATCCCTCCTCCTTCCCGGGTTTCAGCACCAGTGTAAAGGGATTAATGGAAAGGAGGAGGCGAGAACTGGCTTAACAATATAAATAATATTTAATAATAAACTGAACCAAAAAGACAAACACACACCGGTGTCGGACAGCTGCCCGTAACACTCTCTCTCTGTCGCACTGCAGCTTCCAGTCGGCCTTTATCCCTCTCTGAGGCTTGATTAGCCTGATTAGGGCCCGGGTGTGCGGAATCACGACCCGGCCCGCCCTCCGCCCTGCCACAGTCATGTTTAACCCCAAATCAATAAAAAAGGTGAACTTATATTTTGCATAAAGAAAATGAAGCCTACATTTAGGACCATTAAGATTTTTTTGCATTGTAGCATTAATTTCAGGACATTTAAATTTAAATCATTTAAATCAGCTAAAATAAAAGACTTTACAACGAGGAGTACTATTAAGAATACTACTAAGACTACTTTATAATTTAAATAAAAAAAATGTCATGGTGTGGTCATGGGAATCATACATTGTGGTAATGAAAATTGGCTTGCACAATATAATGAATGTGTTTCTTGTTTTCTTAACAGGTTTCATGACAATCAGTCTTTTCATAACCCTTGATGCTTGTTATTTCAAACTGATGGAAGTTGTGGTGTCTGTTGCCCAGGTGAAGATAAGAGCTGGAAAGATGAGTTACTTGAACTATCCCAATCAAAACAAGCCCGAGCCGAGTCCGAGTCCGAGTGCCTGCGACAGGTATCTGCCACTAATCTGTCTTTTAAAACTATCTCTTTTTACATTTATTCCTATATCTACTCCCAGAGCAGTTTTCTGTTTTTTCAGCATACCTCTTAAGACGTCCTGCATTTCTACTCCATGACTCGGTGATTTTATCTTGACAATCTCTATCTTTTTTAAATCAGACCGTTACCTTACAGTAGCTTGAAACAAACTCTAACCTATTTTTTCCCCTTTTTAACAATGGACTATTCACTTTTCGTTATTTTAAATACCTCTGACTGTTCGCTTCATAATTCTGATAAGTAAATAAATGCTTCATTGTTTGTGTAATAGTGATTAAATGAATGATGAAGTTAAAGATGTACTTTAGATCATTATAATAACTGTTTCCCATGTTATTTTTTGTCCACACTGAAAGGGAAATACGTTGCAAAGTGACAAAATCACAGCCAACACAAAACATATTTAAAATAGAAAACCAAGACAAAAACACATTTTGTCGGTCGATTGGTTTCTATTCTTGTCACGTTGAACATCCTGGTTCACTTTCGTCACATTTTTGCCTTCAGTTTGAACAAACGCATTACTTGACGCTTTTGGTTTGCGTTTGGTAAGGCATTTAAATATGATCTGTTTGTTTTAGGTTTGTGAAAACCAGCAGAATGACCTGCAGCTGCTAAAGCTGAACTTGGAGAGCGCCAGGGAGAAGCTTCGAACTTGTGAGGGTCAAAGGTCACATGGGAGGTGGGAATGAAATCTACAATATGCATTTTATTAGTTCCTGTTTTATTCTTTCAAAACAGAGGTGTATGGAATCTCTCTCAAAAGAACAACAGATTGATGAGATTGAGGAGGAATATGTTTCGTTTTGGTTATTTTTAAACCCAAGTGTAAAGTGTGTAAAGTGTACTCAATACCTCAGCTGGAAAAAGACACTATATTGTGTTATGCACACTTCATGAAGTAGCACAAACATTTTAACCATTCAAACATGAAAGAAATGTGACTTTAGTACTGTTAACACTTTATATTATTTCTTAAGCATTATGTAACACTTGCATTGAATGGACCAACAGATCAACAGATTCTTCTAAAAACCTTCATTTGTGTTTGGCAGTAGAAAGTCGAACACATCTGGGATTTGGCAGGAGGTGAGGATTTTACACGTTTTTAATGAGGGAATGAACTACAATCCCTTGAAGCATTGCGAATGACCTAATTGATTTAATAATGATGGAAAATATAAAACCATTGATTTAAAGTTGTTGTTGTTAAGTATAGAATCTATATAGATTTTATTGCTAAATATTCAGACATTTGAGAGTGTAGGAAGGAACACAGACTCGATTGCATCATTCACAGTGCGTCATAAAAGTGGGCGGTCGCTTCAGGACTTGTTTGGTGCGTTTTGTTCACCGCAATTCTTTGACTGGTGGATCATTTCCATTCAGGATAATGGTAGTGCACTTTTTTTTTACCTAAAATTCTTCTATTAAACACCTTTTTGAAATGAGGATGAAAATAACACTTCAACGTGAGTATACGCCATAGATTAACAGCCTCGGAGCTCACGGTCGGTCTGTCATTAAGGTTTTAATGTTTAGAAGTTAATCGATTCCCGTTTGCAAAAAATAAACAAGATTATTTTTCCTCTGGAAGCCGAACGTTCTTCTCTATTGAATTACATACTCATTCATACTTTTGAAAACAATGCAAATGTATGGCAGTTTTCTGCTCTAATGATAACAATGACTTTTATTTCGTTATCCAGTGCGTCAGATCTGAGCTGTCTTCACCTGGATTGCCCCTCACCCCAAAGTGGGCGGTGCCCTGCTTGTTTGCATGATTCTGCACTAAGCATCGAATTCAATAGCAATGAGGTAGCCCACCATTTCAAAGCACTGGGAAACACTTTGCATAGATTAAAGCTAAGCATATTTGATATAAGGTATTCACATAGTGTATGTTGATTTCTGATTATCATGATTTGTGTCTTTTATATTTGTGTTTCACACAGAAGGGGTACAGCTCATCCACAAGTCGTTTACAGCGTTTGCTGGCTGATTCTCTGGAAATGGTGGCAAGTTTAGAAAACTAGCAGATAACTTGTCAGTCCAACTCAAAGTAGTCATGACAACGGCAGCCATCTCAATCACTCATAGCCCTCCACCCATTATCGGACTACCAGGGTATATTCCATAAAGAAGATGTAGAGGATGTTATTATGACATCATAGAATTCTTTTGCATTCTTAAATATTTTATGCTCCATTTAAATTATGTTTCAATTTTAAATTGTTGCTGATTGACATTCCTTTTGTATCATTTCCAGTAGGAGAATCAGTCCCAAATTAAAAGCGGTCTGCACTCACAACAAGGAAACAAGTAATATGGTCAATAGAGCTACAAGGTCCAGCAAATTCTTGTTTAATGCCGCCGTCTATCACTGCTTCTGGAAATAAATCTATTTTTGGCAACCAAAGATGAGTTTTGCAAAGCTAACAAATTATTTTACCAGTAAGATTTTCGATACAAATGATTTAACTCTATATTTTTAATTGAAAACTATGTTTTTATGACAATTAATGATGATTTAGATTGCACTACCTCCCTATTTATAAACCAATTGTTTCTTAAAGTGTTCATCTTTCAAGATGGCTAAATGGTGCTGGCTGTTTTTTGTCATTCCATTTTCGCTGTCATCTAAACTGTTTGGTTTCAAAGTGAATGAAGTATGAACTGGCTCATTGTGCAGATTATTGTGTTTGACTCCTGAAAGCCATAAATGTATTCAGAAACTGTAATGCCTTGTCTTTCAAATGGGGATTTTGTGTGAATCAAAAAGGGTTTGTTCACACAATTTATATATTTATATATACACTCACCTAAAGGATTATTAGGAACACCATACTAATACTATGTTTGACCCCCTTTCGCCTTCAGAACTGCCTTAATTCTACGTGGCATTGATGCAACAAGGTGCTGAAAGCATTCTTTAGAAATGTTGGCCCATATTGATAGGATAGCATCTTGCAGTTGATGGAGATTTGTGGGATGCACATCCAGGGCACGAAGCTCCCGTTCCACCACATCCCAAAGATGCTCTATTGGGTTGAGATCTGGTGACTGTGGGGGCCATTTTAGTACAGTGAACTCATTGTCATGTTCAAGAAACCAATTTGAAATGATTCGAGCTTTGTGACATGGTGCATTATCCTGCTGGAAGTAGCCATCAGAGGATGGGTACATGGTGGCCATAAAGGGATGGACATGGTCAGAAACAATGCTCAGGTAGACCGTGGCATTTAAACGATGCCCAATTGGCACTAAGGGGCCTAAAGTGTGCCAAGAAAACATCCCCCACACCATTACACCACCACCACCAGCCTGCACAGTGGTAACAAGGCATGATGGATCCATGTTCTCATTCTGTTTACGCCAAATTCTGACTCTACCATCTGAATGTCTCAACAGAAATCGAGACTCATCAGACCAGGCAAAATTTTTCCAGTCTTCAACTGTCCAATTTTGGTGAGCTCTTGCAAATTGTAGCCTCTTTTTCCTATTTGTAGTGGAGATGAGTGGTACCGGTGGGGTCTTCTGCTGTTGTAGCCCATCCGCCTCAAGGTTGTGCGTGTTGTGGCTTCACAAATGCTTTGCTGCATACCTCGGTTGTAACGAGTGGTTATTTCAGGCAAAGTTGCTCTTCTATCAGCTTGAATCAGTCGGCCCATTCTCCTCTGACCTCTAGCATCAACAAGGCATTTTCAGCCCACAGGACTGCCGCGATACTGGATGTTTTTCCCTTTTCACACCATTCTTTGTAAACCCTAGAAATGGTTGTGCGTGAAAATCCCAGTAACTGAGCAGATTGTGAAATACTCAGACCGCCCGCCTGGCACCAACAACCATGCCACACTCAAAATTGCTTAAATCACCTTTCTTTCCCATTCTGACATTCAGTTTGGAGTTCAGGAGATTGTCTTGACCAGGACCACACCCCTAAATGCATTGAAGCAACTGCCATGTGATTGGTTGATTAGATAATTGCATTAATGAGAAATTGAACAGGTGTTCCTAATAATCCTTTAGGTGAGTGTATATATAGCTCTGGAAAATATTAAGAGGCCGCTGCAAATGTATCAGTTGGATTTACTATTCATAGGTATGTGTTTGAGTAAAATGACCATTTTGGTTTTAGTCTATAAAGTACTGACAACATTTGTCCCAAAATCCAAATGAAAATATTGTCATTTAGAGCATTTATTTTCATAAAATGACAACTGGTCATAATAACAAAAAAGATCCTCAAATAATGCAAAGAAAACAAGTTCATATACATTTTTAACTTCAGAAGAGATTAGAAATCAATATTTGGTGGAATAACCCTGATTTTCAATCACAGTTTTCATGCATGCTCTCTACCAGTCTTTCGCATGTTTCACACAATGTTGAGTGACTTTATGCCACTCCTGGTGCCAAAATTCAAGCATCTCTGCTTTGTTTGATGGCTTTTGGCCTCCCATCTTATCTAGAGACCAGAATAGGAGTGGTGGTGGTGTAGTGGTCTAAGCACATAACTGGTAATCTGGTAATCAGAAGGATGTTGGTTCGAGCCCCACAGCCACCACCATTGTGTCCTTGAGCAAGGCACTTAACTCCAGGTTGCTCCGGGGGGGATTGTCCCTGTAATAAGTGCACTGTAAGTTGCTTTGGATAAAAGCGTCTGCCAAATGCATAAATGTAAATTTCCATACAGACTTGAGGATGGGCTTTTTTGTCTTAAGCTAGTAAGCAACCACCCAAGAAACCATTAAGGAACGCATTAAACACCACTCACAACACCTTAGCAACCGCATGGCAACACCCTGGCAATCACTCACATCATCCGAGCATCATTGTGGTATATTTTGCACGTGCAAGGAGCACATACAGGACAGTACATTTTTCGACAGTTATTTATCCAATCCGATTGGTGCCTATTGTGGTTTAGAAAATACACACTTGACCTTAAATATGTGTATCAACCATTAAAGCCATAGTTACACAATATATATAGACTGATGTTTGTTTATAGGTGAGAGTCCTCGAGCTGGAGAGTCAGCTGGCAAATGACCATGTATGGCTGGGAGAACACAGGAAAAGACACTACGACATGGGAGGAATCCCAATGGCCTCGTCTTCAGATAAAGCAATGGATAATTTTGACAGTACACTGCCTACTCATTATCCTGACCCACCCACAATGGAACTGCTCAGTTTGGAACCATTCTGACTGGACTCGCCCCGACAGGAACCATCCACACCCGAGCCAACCAAAGGCTCTAAACGAACTTCAATCTTTCATAAATCAGGCAGCATCCTCAAGAATGCAGTAAGTATTCAAGGAAACCACTTGCTAGTGGCCCATTTTAGCTTTTTCAAGTGTCAATAATGCAGTTGTCATAAATTCAGACTAAGTTGTTGCCACTTTTATCTCTCACAGTTTAGGTAAAAGAAGCCTCTTTTAATTGTTGTTAATTATTGACCTTTTTAAATGATTCTTTTAATTTATTTCAACAAAATATAAAGTTTTTATGTGTTGTTTGTAACACTGATATATACAGTATATGGATACAATGAGAACAACACTTGAAATTGACTCATTTTAACATGTTTTTACTATAGTCATAACATTACTGTAACAGTATATAATTATTAAAGTAATATTCTGGGTTCAATATAAGTTAAGCTTAATTGACAGTATTTGTAACATAATGTTGATAACCACAAAAATGAATTTTGACTCCTCCCTCCTTTCTTTAAAAAAAAAAGCAAATATCTGGGTTACAGTGAGACACAATGGAAGTGAATGGGGGCCAATCCTTAAACGTTAAAATACAATTTCAAAATGTTTAGCCACAAGATGTAAACAAAATGTATATTAATACGATATTAGTGTGATCAAATCACTTACTAACCTTTTCTGAGTAAAGTTATCCAATTTTACAACTGTGCTGCCACGACTACATAACGCTGAAAATTACGATTTATAAAATTTACAGCACAAATAATACATGAGTTTTGACAAAATAATTAATGCAAGTGCTTTTATAAAATTATAAGCTTTACATTTCTGCCTTTAAACCCTCCCAAAATTGGCCCCATTCACTTCCACTGTAAGTAAATAAATGTTGCTTTTTTTAAGAAAAGGAGCGACAGATCAAATACATTTTTGTGGTAATCAATATTATGCCACAAATGCTGTCGATTGAGCTTAAAATGTATTGAATATTCCTTTAATACCCAGTGGTGTCATGATTATGACAGTTATAGATTTGTACAGCAAACAATTGTATATTTATAGCAAAGTGTTCAGACTAAAATATTCTATTACATATGCCATAATTTGTTTTATTGAAACCATAAAAGCATAATTTAACCATGGTAATAAGAACAAAAATCCATGCATTTATCTGAGCTTATTAGTCTTATTGCAAATACCACAGTTAAACTATGGTAAACAGATAGAGCCTATGTAGGGCACTATGGTGCATGACAGTGATTTAACCGCGCCATCATCTGCCACTGCTGTTGACATGCGCAGTAGATGAAGCGCCTGTGAAGAATACATAAGGGCAGGGAAACCGAACCGCAATGGTACAAGCCATATTTCCTTCCAATTAGGCCTAAAAATAACCTAAAAATGACTTTTACCCTTGACGGAGAGACATTAGGCCTACTGACTTTTTAAATGGGATTTGGCGCATTCATTGGCTACTGAAAGGGACTGAGAAAGTTTAGACTGAAACGAACTTCAGGAACATACAGCCGGACTGTCATGGAAGATTTCGGGTCGGCGCTGGAGAAGAACGTGGCGGATCTGACGGTCATGGACGTGTATGACATCGCCGCAGTGGTGGGCCAGGAGTTCGAGCGTATTATCGATCAGTATGGATGCGAGGCTCTGTCCCGGCTCATGCCCAAAGTGGTCCGGGTGCTGGAGATACTGGAGGTTCTGGTGAGCCGGAACAGCATCAGTCCCGAGACTGAGGAGCTGCGACTGGAACTGGACCGGCTCCGACTCGAGCGGATGGACCGGATGGAGAAGGAGAAGAAACATAAAAAGGTGCCTTTTTATAGACTACAACATCTATTTATGATTATCTTATATAATTAATTCGCCTCCCCGTTAAATGTACGCGGTTTAAATGGCATTCGTTGTCAGAATTATACTGGATGGTGAGTGTAGTGTTTGTCCTCAAAGGAATGCGATGACGTCAGAGCAAATGTTACATTGCGCGGCTGAAGTTGTTACATTGTTCCCTACTGATGAATTAAGACAAAAGCAGCGTGCGGGGAAGTCCCTGTTCGCGGCAGGAAATGACCCAGTATGAATCATTAAAGTCCCTATCCACTGGAACCCTGAGTATGGGACTGATCCAAAACTCACTAGGCTTATGTCACCCCAGATCTGAAGGGACCCTTTACAATCAGTACTATGGCAGTACCATGCTACATTGGTGTTATCAGATGGCAATACCATCGTACTTTGACATACATCCCCAATTCCCAAAAAGTTGGGACATTATGGAAAGTGCCAATAAATACAAAAAAGGAGTTATTCGAAAATTCTGTTCACCCTGTGCTATGTTGAAAGCACTACAACAACACATTACTTTATACATTACCTTGTGAATACAAAGTGAAGGAGTTCAAGTACCTCGGGGTCTTGTTCACGAGTGAGGGGACAATGGAGCGGGAGGTTGGCCGGAGGATCGGGGCAGCGGGGGCGGTATTGCACTCACTCTATCGCACCGTTGTCACGAAAAGAGAGCTGAGCCGGAAGGCAAAGCTCTCGATCTACCGGTAAATTTTTGTTCCTACCCTCACCTATGGTCATGAAGGCTGGGTCATGACCGAAAGAACTAGGTCGCGAGTACAAGCGGCCGAAATGGGCTTCCTCAGAAGGGTGGCGGGCTTCTCCCTTAGAGATAGGGTGAGGAGCTCAGTCATCCGTGAGGAGCTCGGAGTAGAGCCGCTGCTCCTTTGCGTCGAAAGGAGTCAGTTGAGGTGGTTTGGGCATCTGGTAAGGATGCCCCCTGGCCGCCTCCCTAGGGAGGTATTTCAGGCACGTCCAGCTGGGAGGAGGCCTCGGGGAAGACCCAGGATTAGGTGGAGAGATTACATCTCCACACTGGCCTGGGAACGCCTCGGGGTCCCCCAGTCAGAGCTGGTTAATGTGGCTCGGGATAGGGAAGTTTGGGGACCCCTGCTGGAGCATCTGCCCCCGCGACCCGACTTCGGATAAGCAGTTGAAGATGGATGGATGGATGGATATATATATTTATTTTTATGTACTCTACACTCAATTTAAAATCAGAGGACTGCACCACGCTCGAAAAAAGTTGTGACAGTCGAGTGTTTACAACTGTGTAACATCACCAATTTTCAGGCGTGTGCTTCTGGACTGTGCTGATGTATGGCTTCTCCTTTGCACAGTAAAGCCTTAACTTGCATTTGCGGATGCAGCAGTCAATAGTTTTAAGTGACAAAGGTTTACCGTAATATTCCCGAGCCCATGTCATGATATCACGATTATGTTTTTTATGATGGTGATGTCTGAGGGGTCAGAGATCACATGCTTTCAGCAGTGGTTTTCGAGCAGGACAACGTCAGACCAAATACTGCCCGGATTACATTGCATGGCTGCATAAGCAGAGAGTGCAGGTGCTAGATTGTCCTGCCAGCAGTCCAGATCTGCCTCCAGTTGAGAATGTGTGGTGCATTATGATGTGCAAAATATGCCCATGAAGGTCCAGCAAAATTGTACAGCTGAAGACTTGCATAATGGATGAATGAGGGGATATTACCATAATATCATGTTCGAAAAAACTGTTACCGTAGCATCACATCTAAAAACATGGTAATGCCATTGTACTTTTTGTATAAGCTCAGTACACCTACCATTGGCAAACCTATCAAAAGAGGACCTAACATAATTGTTACAGTACATACATGTCATGAATGATGTCTCTATGAGCAACAATAATATTGAGCAGACAGTGTAGTCTATGAATCCTATCAGTTGTAAGAAGAGAGGTTTTGTTCATGTCCTTGTGTGAAGATATTTATGCCGCTGTTTTGTGCATTTTTGCTGATTTTTTTAAATATAAACTCATGCGTAATTTAT
The DNA here is from genome assembly GCF_025860055.1 of Xyrauchen texanus. NCBI lineage: Eukaryota > Metazoa > Chordata > Actinopteri > Cypriniformes > Catostomidae > Xyrauchen > Xyrauchen texanus. The sequence continues at coordinate 29,428,114 of NC_068318.1, forward strand.
GAGCCTCTTCAGTGTGTGTGTGTGTGTGTGTGTGTGTGTGTGTGTGTGTGTGTGTGTGTGTGTGTGTGTGTGTGTGTGTGTGAGAACAGGACCTGGAGTTGGTGGAGGATGTGTGGAGAGGTGAAGCTCAGGATTTGTTGTCTCAGATTGCTCAGCTGCAAGAAGAAAACAAAACGCTGCTCAACAACCTGTCCATCAAAGAGTGTCCGATGACAGAAGAGGACATACAGAAACAGGAAGGTTGTGTTAAAACCAATGGTTCTTAAAACAAAACAAGAAAAACATTAAACACTCCAAACCTGTATGACCTTATTTCTTTTCCCCAAGAAGTTTAAAAGAATATCTTGGCCACTATTTTCTGTTAAAGGGCTCATGAGATGGAAAATAAAATTTTCCTTGGTATTTAGACATATAAGATGTATCTGTACTATAAAAACATACTGTATATTTCAGAACTCAAAACTCCCTCCCCAGTCTAAAAGGAGCATTTATAGTTCTCACTCTTTTGAAATGTCTAATTTTCAAAACTGTGTGTTCACAAGATATTTACACACCCCAGAACACGTGTCATCGCACCATTGGCCCCACCTACTGGCATTGAGTTTATATCATAAATGGAGAGGGAGAGAGACAGGCCTAGTGTTACCAACTATTCTTGAACACCAAAAGCGGACCATTATGGACTATTTTGAAGTTTGTTTTTCGTGCACATAACATGCATTACACAGACGTCTTTGACCGTTGTCATGTTTATCGCGCCACTTTTAAAAGACATGATGTCAGTTGCAACTCGTGAAAGGAGACTCCGTTCGGCTTCATTCAGTGGCTCGTATTCCTGCAGTTCTTGCACCCATCTGCGCTATTTTTAATTGTTGGTGTTTGTAAACAAGCACTAGATGGACGTCTTTGACCATTTGGATGCGTTTCTGGCGATCTGCGCCTCAGTGCACTATGTGTGTGCATCAGGGGCGGATCTAGAAAAATATTTGTAACAGTATTTGTGTGAGTGTGTTGCTCATCCATCGTTGCAAAACTGTTGAAAAACTACAACAAAAAAATCAATTTATCAAATAACCATTCGGAAACTTCCTGGTTCATTCTCAAAGTTGTTACTTGTGACAGAGTCTCTCCTTCATCAGTGTCTGACTCCGGTTCACACATATCGGGCTGAACACCACTCTTTTCACTGTCAGTCATATGCTTATTACGTCTGTCTGAAGCAGAGATGTCAAAACTCCACCCTATTCTGGATATGGGGCGGGGAGCACCAGCTCATTTGCATTTAAAGACACGCACACAAAAACGGCTAGAAAAATATTTATGGGGTGGCGAGAGGGGGGCAGGAATTTTTGAGGGGTGGCAACATTATATACTTATATATACTTAATTTAATCACGTTTATCACAGTTAGATGAGAAATAGTATGTACACTACAAAAGGGCACAGGCTGCCATTAACAAACTCATACAGACAAACTTAATCTCATGCAATCAATGTCTTAAATTTGAGGTTTCATGTGAAACAGTTAATATTAGGAATAAGTGACCATACAATGTGATCTCACTTAATAGGAGATAGAAGTATGATTGAAGTAAGGGCATTATCACCGGAAAGGCATTAAATCTCGTGCTGCATTCAGTGCAGTCGGACATTGGAGATTTGCGCTCGTAAATTGTCAAATTGGCCATGACTTTTAATTCTTCCAGTTGGCAGCAGGGGTGGCAAGGTATTCTTTTAGGGTGGCATTTGCCACCCTATGCCACCCCGGTAGATCCGCCCCTGGTGTGCATCATGGACCGTGCTATGGACTGAGTTTGTGCAGCTAATATCAGCATGGACTGCTTGTGAATCAGTCATAATACAATTCAAGCTATGCAAAGAAAAGTGAGTAAACCGTTTTAATTCATAAATATTTCAGATTTCATGACTGTTTCATAGTTATGGTGCTGATGTGCTTGAGTGAAGTTTAATATATTCGGATGCAATGTGTTGAATGTGGGTTGGGTGTAAACCCTGAATGTTAGCTTTTATAATGTTGTGGACAGCTTGTTTATTCTCATTCCAATATGGCTGAAATTGAGGAGCTGCATGATGTTAGCCAATCAGAACAGTGGGCATTTACATTGAAGTCTTAAAAGAGACGCTGAGGCTGAAACCGAGCGTTTCAATCAGAGGGCCAGTTACAGGGTGGAAAATGTTCATTTATTATTGAAGGGGACCTATTATGCAAAATTCACTTTTACATGATGTTTGAAGATAAATTTATTTGGCATTGTGTGTACACAACCACCCTATAATGATGAAAATCCACCCAGTCCTTTTTTTTAAATCCCCAATAATCATAAGCACTGTCTCAGAGCAAGCCGTTCGCAGATTCTGTACAAAGTGACATCACTTTGTACAGGCCCCGCCCACGACTGTTGACGCACACTGCTGATGGATATGTATGCTTGTGTGTTGTTTTGTTATAGCGCATAGTAAATGTTGTAACGGTATTTGTGTTTGTGTGTTGCTCATCCATCCAAAACTGTTGAAAAAACTACAACAAAAAAATCTATTTATCATATAACCATTCGGAAACTTCCTGGTTCATTCTCAAAGTTGTTACTTGTGACAGAGTCTCTCCCTCATCAGTGTCTGACTCCGGTTCACACATATCGGGCTGAACACCACTCTTTTCACTGTCAGTCATATGCTTATTACGTCTGTCTGAAACAGAGATGTCAAAACTCCACCCTATTCTGGATATGGGGCGGGGAGCACCAGCTCATTTGCATTTAAAGACACGCACACAAAAACGGCTTGTTTTTATTCCCACCCAAAAATTGGCATTTTCAACATGGTATAATAGGGTATTTTTAGCTGAAACTTCCCAGACACATTCTAAAGACACCAAAGATTTAAATTACATCTTGTGAAATTTAATGACATTACTGACATTATCAGTGGACCTCAGAGAAGATAAGAAAATTATTTAAAAAATAGCATTTCATGACCCCTTTAAGTGAAAGTAAATAGGGCCGTCAAGCTCCAAAATGACAAAAATGCACCATAAAAGTAGCATAATAGTAATAAAAACAACTTGTGCGCTATATTCAAAGTCTTCTGAACCCATATGCTAGCTTTCGGTGAGGAACAGGCCAAAACTGAAGTTGTTATTCACACAATTATGCTGTCCTTGACACATTCATGAGAGTTCATGAGTTGCAATGAATCATGAATTCGTTTTTTCAAACGAATCGATTGATTCAATTCACAAAACCAGTCAAAATGGTTCCCTCATAAATTGTACTGAACTTGTGCTTGAGTTCAGCGTTGAGTGAATTATTTTTGTAAGTGTTTGGTCACAAAAAAATTAATTCAGAATTCTAACTAGTCATATTTATTTCCAAGATAATAACTGGACGCCACTCTATGGAACTTAGAAAAGTAATTTGACAACATAGCATAATGTAGCATATACTGCTTGGGATGTTTATGGTTGCACAATGCTAGTGTAGTGCTAAATAGTACTAGGCAGTATACAGTGTACTACTCAGTGCAGAAAGTAGTAAGCTAGTATTCCATTCCGAAACTAGCTATTCCATTTACTCAGCATTCCTGTACCGGTTACAAAGCAAACATATGTGATCATCCCATAGGAATTCACATTCATTCTTTCAGCTGTTTAGGAGCTGACACAAATGTTAAGCAACATTGCACAAAGAGTCTCTTCTCTGTGTGGGTGAAGATGAGGGAGCCTGTGTGACGCAGAGACTCTCAGTGCCTCTGTCACACACATGTGCCCCACATGCAGCCGTCAGAACAGTCGTCCCTGAGTTTTTCTCTGGACCAGCTGATGAGTCTGATTCACTGGGCAGCTGTTCACACAAACTTTCTAGACCCACTATCAACACTGACTTAAAAACAATCATTTTAATTAAAAGCTTCTTGAAGGTGAAGTGTGTATTTTTTTTTTTAAATACTTCATATTTTAGTTGGCTGATTTCCATGAAAAGTGGAAACAATTTGACTCTGTGGCTCTTTGAAAGCATTTCTCTGTTTGTTTGAGTGTCCCGACCAGCACGACAGAGCAACATTGGCATCCAGTTGCATGAGTTTTGGGCGGGGTTATCCATCCGACCAATGGAAGAATGGTTAAACTTTTGAAATGGTGTGATAAATGCGTATTTTAATATTGCGTATTTTAAATATTTAATTTATTTTATAATGCGTTCGTGAGAGGCAAACTGAAAATGTTTTCTATGGTAACAAGAGAGTTTAAGTTGTATTTACCACTGAATGTTCCTCTAAGGCAGGTGACATGTTAAAGGAACAGTACACCCAAAAATAAAAATTCTCTCATCATTTACTCCCCTTCATGCCATCTCAGATGTGTATGACTTTCTCTCTTCTGCATAACACACTTCTGCAAAAAAAAGCACATAAAGGCAGCATTAAAGTAATCCATATGACTCCAGTGGTTTTATCCAGGTGTTCTGAAGCGATATGATGTGTGGGTGAGAAACAGATCAACATTTACATTTATGCATTTGGCAGATGCTTTTATCCAAAGCGACTTACAGTGCACTTATTACAGGGACAATCCCCCCCGGAGCAACCTGGAGTTAAGTGCCTTGCTCAAGGAACCAATGGTGGTGGCTGTGGGGATTGAACCAACAACCTTCTGATTACAAGCTATGCGTGTTCACGAAAGGTTCACAAGTTCTTCTTGTTTTTTGGTGATTTGCATTCTTTGTGCATATCGCCACCTACTGGGCAGGAAGAAAAACAATAAATAAATCCTATTTGCATAACAGTCCATGCCAAATAGCTTCTGAAGACATGGATTAAACCACTGGAGTGGTATTATTATTACTTTTATGCTGCCTTTATGTGCTTTTTAGAGCTTCAAAGTTCAGGTCACCATTCCCACAGAGCTGAAATATTCTTCTAAAAATCTTCGTTCATGTTCTGTAGAAGAAAGAAAGTCATGCACATCTGGGATGGCATGAGGGTGACGTAAATGATGAGAGAGAATTATAATTTTTGGGTGAACTATTCATTTAAGCCTGATGTTATATTTCTAGGTCAGTGACGATCTTAAATTGGGTGAACGTTATGTGTCAGATGCTCCACACGGATACAAATCTATTTTAAGTGCACTAACATGGGCTTCCTCGTTCAGGAAGAATTTTTGCTTACTGTGTCTGTCACACTTCTTCTGGGTGTCTTTATATCCAGGGTCCCATACAAAAGAAAGACCATGTCTGCCTGAAACGTACTGTAATAATACATTAGAACACACATAATAAAGTCCAGCCAAAGTGCCAATCAAAATGCCAATTGAATAATGCCTTATATTTTGATATCGGTTCTTTGTGTGATAAGGAGGTTGTATATTTTTCATTTATGATCTCAGGTATGACCGAGAGGGAACGGCAGGTGATGAAAAAGCTGAAGGAAGTTGTAGATAGACAGAGGGATGAGATCCGTGCCAAAGACCGAGAGCTGACGCTCAAAAATGAGGACATTGAAGCAGTAAGGAGCAATGTTCCCTGAAAATTTGGTTCTTTCAACCTGAGCAGAAACACCCCAGGCCCGACCAACACTGTGCTCACAAGAACAATATTTTCAAAGATTTTTTATTATAATATTATTTCTATAAAATGTTTTTAGAATAATTTTTTGACACTTGTTGAATATTTAAATTAATTTAATATATTAATAATAAATTAGTATTCATATTAAAATAGTATTCGATATAATTTAAAGGGTATTATATATATATATATATAAAAAAAAATTTGTGTGAATTTTGAGGCCATAGTAGCAATATTTACAAAGATATGTTTATTATAATATTATTTCTATAGAAAAAATATATAATAATTTTTTAACACTTGTTGAATATTTTAATTAATTTAATATATTAATAATAAATTAATATTAAAATAGTATTCGATATAATTTAAAGAATATTATTTATATTTATATATATATATATATATATATATATATATATATATATATATATATATATATATATATATATATATATATATATATAATATATAGTAGCAATATATATATAATATATAGTAGCAATATTTACAAAGATATTTTTTTATTACATTTCTATTTCTGTAAATATGTTTTAATAATAATTTTGTTACCCTTGTTGAATATTTATAATTCATTTAATATATTATTAATAAATTATAAATATTAACACATGATTTAATATAAGTTGATTAATATTCTATATTTTTTTGTAAAAATTTAGGCCATAGAAACATTATTTACAAAGATATTTTTTCATTATATTTTTATTTGTATAAGAAATTGTTTTTGTAATTTGTTTTTAACATTTAAGTAAGTAAGTAAGTAAGTAAAATTTATTTGTATAGCACTTTTCTCAGATGAAGATCACAAAGTGCTTCACAACAAAAGAAAGCATAAGCAGCTCTCATAAGTACATCTCAATCACAAAAAAAATAAAATAAAATATAAGTAAAATAAGCAACACTCAAACACATACACAATAGACCGGCGTCAACCATCCTCCAAACTAATCAAAAGCCTCTTTAAAAAGCAAAGTTTTTAGCTGACTTTTAAATTTTTCCACACAATCCAAGCAGCGTATTGAAGGAGGCAAAGCGTTCCACAACCTGGGTGCAACAACTTGGAATGAACGGTCCCCCCTAGTTTTGTTATTAATTTGATACTTTATTAACAAAAAAATATTAATATGAATACATTATTTATTATAACAAATATTATACTGTATAGTTATTGTAAATACTTAGGCCACAGTGACAATAATAACCAATAGATTTTTTATATTTTAATTTTATAAAACATTTATATAAAAAAAGTATTCTTTTTGAATATTTGTTATTTTATATTATTCAGAGATGAATATTATTAATATAGTATAATTTAATAATCTAATTTTGTTATTACTATGTTTTTCTTTCTTTTTTGCTTAAAAAAAATATATATTTTTTCAAGTAAACAAGACTGAAAGATTTCAGTCTTTCATCAAAATATACAAAGTTTCTCCACCTCTTAAACAACCTTTCTGCTGATCTAATGAAGGCCTTGTGGGCGGAGCATAATAATGTTATATCTTTACCATCCATTAAATTAATCATGAAAGTTAATTGTGTCCTTGATGTTTTCCAGCTCCAGCAGCAGTTGAACAGGCTGATGAAGATCAACCACGACCTGCGGCATAAGATCACGGTGGTAGAGGCTCAGGGGAAAGCTCTGATCGAGCAGAAGGTGGAGCTGGAGGCGTTCGGTCAGGCACGACAACAGGAACTGGGTAACCTGCGACAGGAAGTGTCTCGTCTTAAAGAACGACTTAAAGAGCAGGGGAAGTCCAGTACTGAGACAGAGGAACCTGCAGGACCGCCATCACCTGCAAAGGTATATGAATATGAATGGATGTGCCTTGATTCATAAAAACAGTAATTGTTCAGGAGCAGGTGACCGTATATTATGGTGTGATCATATGATAAGTGGTTATACATGCACTTGCATATCTAGCACAGCACCTATTGGTCTTTGCAAACTCTGCAAAATGGATTATGCTTTGAAACTTTTGCTTGGTAGCAAGGCAGTGAGCCACTTGAATGTTCAGTGTCAGCATGAAGTCATTTCTATTTCCCTAAATGTGGTGTGATTTAAAGCATCAGGATTGTTCACATGTTATTGTCTACAATGAGTCAGAATGATTCACCAATAAGTCACAGAGGAAACGGGGAAGAATTGGTCACACTGTCTGCTTAGTGAAGGAAAAATAAGTCAATAGACAGTATTCACAGTTAGTATTCCCACTTGATATTGTTAACCGTGGATTGTTGCTCCGTGTTACACACTGTTCACATTTTATTCTGGGTTAGCAATTGATCCTGGCTAATAAAGTGTTGAAATGTTACACCGGGCATTTGTAAACCCTTCAGGAGTATTTCATTAGCTTCATTAACATTATTTAAATAAATTACAGTACACAACCTGTTTTAAATAACAGCAAAAAAATAAAACACGTGTAATAAATTTTTTATATAATTTAATATATTATTAGAACATTAATATTATTATGAATGTACAGTATTATTCAATATAGTATAATTTAACAAATATACTGTACCATATTTCTTAGGCCAACCAGGATGATTGTTTAGTATGTTATTAATATGCTTTTATGTCTTGTTTGCTTGAAATAATTTATTTTGTAATCTCAAGCAAACAAGTCAGAATTATTTTAGTCTTTCGTTATTATTTAATAAAACTTCAAAACTTAAAATATTTATTTATTTTATTTTGTTACATTTTACTCAATTCAATCTGATGTAATTTTGTTATGAAATTGAAATGAGTATATCTTAATATATATATATATATATATATATATATATATATATATATATATATATATATATATATATGTATGTTTATTGTTTTTTTATTATTTATTTACAAAGTTTCCCAGCTCTGAAATAACTTCTGCTGATGTAATTAACCTCACATGATCAGGGCATAATAATGTTAAAATAATGCCATCCCAGATTCTTTTGCAGAAGAAGATTTTTAGAAGAATATTTCAGCTCTGTTGGTCCATACAATGCAATTGAATGGTGGCCAGAACTTTGAAGGGCTAAAAAGCACATAAAAGCAGCATAAAAGTAATCCATAACACTCCAGTTGTTTAATCCATGTCTTCAGAAGTAAGATTATAAGTGTGGGTGAGATACAGATAAATATGTAAGTATTTTTTATAATAAATTTTCCTCCCTGCCCAGTAGGTGGCGATATGCACGAAGAATGTAAATCACTAAAAACAAAAGAAGAAGAATGTGAATGTGGAGATTTATAGGAAAAAGGACTTCAATATTAATCTGTTTCTCTATCATATTGCTTCAGGAGACATGGATTAAACCACTGGAGTATTATGGATTACTTTTATGCTGCAACAATGGTGTAAATACAAGACCAGCAAAACCATTCAAAACATATTTACAGTGTGCAAATATACAATACAGTACATGAACTGCAAAAATAACCTGTTTCACCACAGATGTTTTAGCTGCTTTCCTCTTTAGCCACTCAACAAGGCTAAGATTGCATTTAGTAAATGTTGTATTATAGCACTTCGTATTTCTGTACATGCGTTTATTATTTTAAACAGTACAATGAGAGAAACAGTATTAATAATTGATTGTAGCTTTCCAACTTTGGTTCCAATTTGCGATCCACATGTTTGTAACTTCAGTTGACTAAAGCGCCTCCTGCCTGGGGTCAGGATTTAGCTTCTGAGCTCCTCGTAGGGGGCATGGAGATAGAGGAAGGGCCCCTCCATCTCATCCCAAGCACAGGGAGCCAAGGAGCCTCTACAGATGAGAGTGAGGATGAGAAGGATGATGAAGAGGCTGCGTTTTTATTGGTAACCCTAAGGATAGCATGGAATGTAAACTAATACGGTCCCCCATATCTGCATCTGTGTTTGCACAAGTCACGCAAAGGGTGACTGAAAACCCCTCCGCAGTGGCCTGAGTATGTGTGTTTATTTATTAACAGATGGTTCTGTATCATCATATAACATGCCATAAGAATAGTAAACGAATTGTTTTAGCGGTCTACAGTTAAATAAAGGCGTGAAGTGTGTTGGTTGGCGAAAGTGTGGAGACTTGTAATTCTGCGTGATCCAAAGAGTGTGTGAATGCTAATGCATGTGTGACTTCTGATTTTAAACCTTATAATTGAATTACATTTTAACTCATGTAGAAGATCATAGACAGTAATTAAAGAGCTTGTGATCCACTGTAAAGTGAAAGTCACCAATCATAAGCTGTTACATAAGCATACACATTTTTGGATTGTAAAATATTGACTCTGAGGACAATGCTGATGTCATAAAACTTACATGACTGTTTTCAATATATGACTTTTCAAGATGGATATCTGCTAAAAGTTTATTTAAAGCATGCAGATGGCCCCATAGCTAACAGACATGCACTACAAGCTACTAAACTCCCATTGTATTGCACAGGGTCTTGATGAACAATTGAACGTGTTTTTTGTTTAGTGTGGTTTTGTGTTGAATGCACCTCAGTGTACATGACCAAACAACCAATTATTTAAAATAAATGTTCATGTAATGTAAATGTTCCTCTTGTCCACCAGGAGGCTCTGTGTGATGAGGAAATGTCCGCTATAGATTCAAAAGACCCGAATTGCCCTCGATTCACCCTGCAGGAACTGCGGGACGTCCTGCATGAGAGAAATGAACTAAAAGCTCAAGTATTTATGCTGCAAGAGGAAATCGCGTATTACAAAAGGTAATTTTATCCACATAATTTATTGTTAAGTCAATCATATGTATCTTTTTTCATATGTAATTCAAAATTGCACACTTGATATTCCTACATTTGTCCCACAATGACTTCAGATAACTTTATTCTTTAATCTCATTGACAGTGAAGAACAGGAGGAGGAAACAGTCCAGCCCATGTCCGACCCGTCGCCCACCTTCAGACCAAGCTCCCGGTCCAACTTTCAGCCTGAGTCGGGCATAAAACGACTGTGTGTACTGCTAAATTTATACAGAAAACTTAAACACAATTCCACAAATAAGTATTTCATACTACTGATAAAAACAGAAAAACACAATCCACCTTAACTCTGCTCCAAATGCTAGCAAGCTACCTCACTGTCTACATAGGCAGCTACCTGCTAAGTAGCCGTTTAGATGCTTAAAAAAATGCACAACGAATAAAGCAGTACACAGTTGTCTTTAGATGCGTTTTTTAAGTTCTATTAACGTGACACGGCTTGTAAGAAATGTGGCAATGCACGCGAGTCAAAGTCATCCATCTAGCACATGTTTGCATTGAATAAGAATTGAACAAATGCGCAAAACAGATGCAAATACACGTTTTGGTATGAACCATAGACTGTAAAAAAAGATGGACGACGCCCCTTCGCTCTTTTCCATTGGTGAGAACTGAAGCCGCCAGTGTCCCGATATGGCGCTGACATCTTGGGACTTGAGTCTGCGCAGTTGCGATTTCGGGACCAGACCTGCGCAGTAGTGAACAGGAAGTAAAGCCGCGAAATCAAGGCCCCGCCCTCACTCTCGCTGAATCAATCCCAAGCACACGTCCCTGCACTTTTGACTTTTGACTTATGACGGTGTGAAATTATTAATTATAGAAATTTAGATATTAAATTTAAAGCTCCAATCTCCTCAGTCCTCCAAAGATCTTGAAAAAAAATTGGTGCTTCAGTGACTACTTCACTCAGAGAACCTGTCAATCACAGCTGTCAATCATGATGTCACAGCACCGTTTTTATAGCATCTTATTTTGAAAACAAACACTTGAAATTACATCAACGTGATAGAAACGACAGTAAATGACAGAAACTATCTTTGGAAAAAAGATATGTGAAGTGTAATTTAATTGTTTAGTTGGTCTCACGTCCCGTTGAATAACATGGGGAGGCGGGGTTTATGACCTATACTAGGACCAGTCACCGGGGGGCGATCGAGACGTTTTGGCTTCACTTTTGAGGGCTTGTGCGGCACACTTGGTATGAACTATGGCCGTGTTTAAGGGGGGCTAGATGTGCCTCGAGCCCCCCAGAAACTTCTGATGCTGAAGAACTTCCGTCCTGACTAACGACAAAACGATGTGAGATTGCATCTTAGTGCCGGCCCTGGTGGTGAACAAGTACTACACAGATGCCTTTAACGGTTGCACACTGTCACCATGTCAACAACCGCGTCTCCTGCTGAAACCTTTTAAATGCACTCCTCCCACTGGGCCCCATGGGAGTTGTAGGTCCCTGGGATTCAGCCCGTATAAGCCCGTTTGTTAATGCGCCCCTGCATGCCGTTGAATGTACCATAAGAGTATCACAAAGCTCCAGTCAGGCTTCCTAAGCAACCAATTGGCCTGGTTGCTAGGGTGGGTAGAGTCACATGGGATAACCTCCTCGTGGTCACTATAATGTGGTAACCATTCTCAGTTGGGCGCGTGTATGCAGCGGAGAATAGCGTGAGCCTCCACTCGTGCTCAACAAGCCACGTGATAAGATGCGCGGAATGACGGTCTCAGACTTGGAGGCAACTGAAATTCGTCCTCCGCCACCCGGATTGAGGCGAGTCACTACGCCACCACGAGAGCTTAGAGCGCATTGGGAATTGGGCATTACAAATAGGGGAGAAAAGGGGAGAAAAATCAAAGAATCTGCATTTGCGAATATGCATAATAAGTGACTAATTTAAAATTCTCTTTATGGTCCGCTCTGTTAATGTCACTCACACATGACACAATTAATGCTCACGGTTGATTCCAGTAGATTTTGAAGTTAGCATGTTGCTAAGTTAGCGACTCTGCACTCTTAAAGGAATATTCCGGGTTCAAGACAAGTTAAGCTCAATCGACAGCATTTGTGGCATAATGTTGATTAAAATTAATTATGACTCGTTCCCCATTTTCTTTAAAAAAAGAAAAATGGAGTTTACAGTGAGGCTCTTACAATGGAAGTGAATGGGGCCAATTTTTGGAGGGTTTAAACACAAAAATATGAAGCTTATAATTTTATAAAAGCACTTGCATTAATTCTTCTTTTAAAACTCATGTATTATTTGAGCTGTGAAGTTGTTTAAATTGTAATTTTACATTAATTTTAGGGGTTTAGGTTTGTTGACATTACATCGTCATGGTAATGAAGCTGTAAAATTGTCTATAACGTTACACAAAAAAGGATAAAAAGTGATTTAATCACATTAAAATCATTTTAACATGCATATTGTTTATGTCTTGTGGCTATGCTTTTGAAACAGTGAGTATTTTATTGTTTAAAAATTGGCCCTCATTCACTTCCATTGTAAGTGGCTCACTGGAAACCAGATTTATGCTTTTTTTTTTTTTTTAAGAAAAGGAAGTCAAAATAAAATGTTGTGGTAATCAATATTATGCCACAAATGCTGTTTTATTGAGCCCTGAATATTCCCTTTAATACACACAACAATACATAGCACACTCAAGTATTGGGTGAGATTTGGGCCTTTTTATATAGAGATGGATGGGGTTATTTTCTTGCAATACTTTTCAGTAATGAATAAAATACACACATGTATTAGTTAGCGCTTTAGCATTAGTTTTATATTTCATATTTAAACTGCAGATTGAAAATTCAGTTATGACACAACATGACTCATTTTGCCATTTTTACATCCATGTACTGTTGTGTTACTAAAATCTTTTAAAGCATGACTATCATTAATTCTGTTTTTCCATTATGACCATATGCATTTCATATGCAGGAGTATCAGACATAGAGTTTCCCCAAATTCAGCACAATATCCGGTTCCTATTTCGGTTCCTTTCTATCTTCTCTGCTCAACTCTGTATGTCTGTGCCTCTCTGTAACAGGATATTCACAGCCATTATGCCGATGGTGGCGGCTGGGTTGATTCCAGATGACCCCACTTTACAGCCAATCAGACGACTTATTTCCCTTGTACGACCATTTGGTGGTTCACCTTTGTATTCTTTGCTGTTTTAACACCTTATACCTGCCCTGCGTGTAAGCAGCTGCATGCCCCATCTCACCTTCCCCTCATTAGAGCCACTGATCGTGTAGAGCTCATTCTGATTGGCTGATTGTGGGGCTATCTGTGTGACCAGTCAGCAGGAGAATTGTTAGAATCAGCCAGTCAGAATCAAACACTCATTCCTCTAACACTTGTGCTGTACTGTATCTGATTAAATAACTGTGTTATTATATTGTCAGCTATTGGAAACTAAAAGAGTGCTTTATTAATGCATAGTGAGATGCTTGGTTGTTAATGCTTGTTTGAGCTAAAACCGTACAATGACAAACGCTTAGAACGCAAACGTTTGTAAAGACACTAATGAGGATGTCGGCATGAGGTTATGGTGACTGGTTTTATCTTTAGCCTTTAACGTTCCAGTAACATGTAGTTTGTCCATCTTTAGTTTGAAACTATATTGGATTTATATGTTGCATTATTACTTATTATTGGTGACTTATGTGCAGTGAATGATCACAAATTGGCTGTGTGTTACTAAATCTCACAAAAACATGTCCAAGTTATATTTCACCCCAAAATCAAAAGGAAAAGTATGAAATTATATTGTGCATAAAGAAAATGATATGACATACTTTTCATGGCAATTAAGCACATTTTCCCCTACAGTTCTCATTACTTAAATGTGCAAAAAATCTCATAGTTATTATTATTTTTTATATATAAATAAGCATAAATTTAATTCAGTACAACAAATACTACCTTGATATTCATGTGCATCTCCAAAAAAATTCTCCAAAAAATGTGAATGTATTTTTTTCTCGTAATTTAATTCAAAAAGTGGAACTTTCATATATTCTACATTCATTACACATAAAGTGAAATATTTCAAGCCTTTTTGTTTTGTTTTAATCTTGATGATTATGGCACACAGCTCATGGAAATCAAAAATCCAGTCTCTCAAAATATTATAATAAAGAATGTATAATACAGAAATGTCGACCTTCTGAAAAGTATGTTCATTTATGCACTCAGTACTTGGTCGGGACTCCTTTTGCATGAATTTGCATCAATGTGGCGTGGCGTGGAGGCAATCAGCCTGTGGCGCTGCTGAGGTGTGATGGAAGCCCATGTTGCTTTGATAGCGGCCTTCAGCTCATCTGTATGGTTGAGTCTGGTGTCTCTCATTTCTCTATGGGGTTCTGGTCAGGCGAGTTGGCTGGCCAGTCAAGCACAGTGGTCAGCAAACCAGTTACTAGTAGTTTTGGCACTGTGGGCAGGTTCCAACTCCTGCTGGAAAAGGAAATCAGCATCTCCATAATGCTTGTCAGCAGATGGAAGCATGAAGTGCTCTAAAATCTCCTGGTCGGCTACATTGACTCTCGACTTGAGAAAACACAGTGGACCAACTCCAGCAGATGACATGACACTCCAAATCATCACTGACTGTGTGTTTGCAGTAATTCATGCTAAAGGAGCCCCAACCAAGTATTAAGTGGATATAAAAACATTTCTGTATTATAAATTCTTTATTGTAATATTTTGAGATATTTTTATTGAAATGTTTTGAGCTGCACCTGTATATAACTGTACTTGACAAATGTTCTGTACAATTTAATAATATTTTTTATATATTTTTTCATTTATTAATAACATAATTATTTCACATTGCAGAAATAAGAATACAATTAGTTTGCATTACTTTATTTCTTCATTTAACTTAACATTTTTTTTGATTTGGGGTAAAATATGACCTGGGCATTTTTCGGCATCCAAGTATGATTATAAAGCTACGCTTTTAGAATAATAAAGTATTAGAAGTCTATGAAATAGAAATAAAAATGTGACATATACTGTCTAGCCACACCAAAATAAATCAAACAAATCATAATAATAATAATAATAATAAAATATATATTTTAAACTGCACAACATTTTTAGTACATGTGAAACATCACATTTATTTTATGATTGAGTAATTTTATGATTGAGTATTTTATGATTATCTCGTAACATTGTATATTACATAAACCGCTAAGGCTTGATAGTTTAGTTCATGTTTATTCACTGCACACTCATGCATGACAATGAAATTGAACGCATGTGTCCTATCTTACTGTCACAGGTTTAGCTTCTTTTCCCGAGACAAAACCAGAGGCTCGCAGAGGGTGGCGCAGATGGGCGAAGGCTTTGGTTCATGGGCAGGGAAAGATGACGTGTACACAGAGCAAGCCCAGGAGGCATTACAACACATGTAATGAACACAAACGCTCTACTAAATGCTTACCTGCACCATGTGACTATATGTCACGATTACGCTCCCTTTCATGGTCAACTTTCACAGCACAACATCTGCAAGCGGACGAGACACGCAGGAACACAGAGGACGGGGCAGTTAAGAGTTACTGATCTCGCCCCTTATCTTCACCCAAAGATACTGCTTGGGAATCTTTTATGTGCCTATTTTGTTAGATAGACATTTTGGACAGTTACTGTACATGGAGAATGGTGAAAAATAGATTTCAGGCAGTATTGTGATGGCGTTTTTTATAGAGAAGATGCCTTCGATAGATAAGATAAATATCTACTTTTAATTCAAATTGAATTATGAATGAGACAATGCCTAGTAACCATGAATATGCATGTGACTGAAGAAATAAGTCGATAAGATTTTAATTTTCGAAAACTATGCCCAAGCCGGAGAGATATTATGAACTTTGGAATTGCACAATAGGTTATTTTGGTGCTCTGAAATGTTTTTAAATGATTCTTATGGGTTCAAAACATGTCAAGTTCATTGACAGCATCCTTTGCATGCTGTTAATTAACACAGATAATAAGTTAGACTCATCCCTCAGTTTATAAAAATACAGACATCGCGTTTACAGTAATGCACTTACAATGGAAGTCAATGGGGCAAGTGCACCAGAGGGGTTAAAAGCAAAATGAGCACATCGTAATTTTGTTAAAGCACTTATATTAATTCCTCCATGCAAAAAAGGTGTTTTATTTGAGCTGTAAAGTTGTCTACATCATCCTTTCAGAGGTGGGACTACTTTTCTAGGTGCAAGAACATCTGGTTATGCATTACTTACATAATTCCTATGGCTAAAGTTTTCTCTATGTCAACGGTCCCTTTCTGGTATTCTTTAGCGTATTTTGTGAATGTTATAGCTGAAAAAGTGGATATAATTCACAGACAAGGGTAGAAAGTGATTTTATCACACTTGTCTCATGTTAACACGTATAATGTTTAAGTCTTATGGCTATATTTTTTAAACTGTGTTTTTTAAAGGAATATTCCAGGTTCAATACAAGTTAAGCTCAATTGACAGCAATTGTGGCATAATGTTGATAACCACAATAATAATAATAACAATAAAAAAAGCTAAAGTTGAGGTTACAGTGAGACACTTACAATGGAAGTCAATGGGGCCAATTTTTGGAGGGTCCAAAATGCAGAAATGTGATGCTAATAATGTTATAAAAGCACTTACTGTACATTAATTCTTCTGTTAAAACTTGTGTATTTTTGAGCTGTTAAGTTGATTAAATCGTCTTGTTTGTACGGTCATTATAGGGTTTACAGCATTACGTCATCATTGTAACAAAGTTGTAAAATTGCATATAACTTACTTTACACAGAAAAGGTTAGTAAGCGATTTTATCACATTAAAATTATGTTAACACATGTATTGTTTACTTCTTGCGGCAATGCTTTTGAAAATGTGAGTATTTTGACATTTACGGATTGTCCCCATTGACTTCCATTGTAAGTGTCTCAATGCAACCCAGATAAAGAAAAGGAGGGACGAGTCGAAATAAATATTTGTGGTTATCAACATTATGCCACAAATGCTGTTGATTGAGCTTAACTTGTATTGAACCTGGAAAATTCCTTTAACATTTATCCTGGTGCAATGCATTACTCCATTGACCTCCATTGTAAGTGCATTAATGTAAATGCAGTTTTACATACTTCGTACAAGTCCAAATTATTCCTGCAGTCCATAGAGCTTAACATGTATCGAACCCCAAACATTACTTTGAAAATTGCATTAATGCAGAACTATATTCATAATCCATAGCTTACTACTGGTATCTGTCTAAAGTATCAGTCACATATTCAAATGTCATTCACCAGCTGTTTGCATTGCTTGAATGGTATTTTCACTGGCAATAATAGAACTGAGTACAAGCATGAAAATGCTTAACTTTGATAAAGTGTTTGTTAAGGCAGCTTTGTAAGCTAGAAATACATGCCTGTGGGCCTGACTTCAATTGTTGAACAACTAGTACACCACTCAATATGATGGCAAACTCCAGAATTGGAAAAATAAACTATTTAAGAGTGAAAGAAACTACCACACAAGGGTTTCCAGTAACATTTCACTGTTAACGGAAAATGTACTGGATCCAATGTATCACTATGAAGGATTAGATATAACAACTCATCTCATTGTGTATTAAAATATTTTATACCATGTATTGAACTAAAAATGCTCTTCATTTCAAACATGTTGATATGCCCAACAGAGAGTCTTCATTTAAATGAATCATATGACATTCATTTATTGGTGCTTAGTACAAATTCAGTTCAAATTTAAAGGAAGAGCTCATTCAAAAATGAAAGTGATGTCATTATTTACGCACCCCTATGCCGTTCCAAACCCGTATGCTGTCATTTTGTGTTCCACGGAAGAAAGGAAGTCAACCGGGTTTGGAACAACATGAGTTTACTATTTTTTTTTATTTTGAGGTGAACTATTCCTTTAGGCTTTATTCAAAAAGTGAAAACTAAGATACTGAAAAAATATAAATAAATAAAAACTAACAACAAAAAAGTACAGATTAACAACAATCTTGGAAGTATTTGGCTATAAATGCATCTAGTTTTATTCTCCGTCTCCATACGAGTCTCTTTTCCTTTTGTTGTGACCTCTATCATTCCAATCATTCCCTCTGTCCCAGTCATTTTTCGTTTCACGCCACCGTCCGTGTTCTCTATCTAGTTCCAGGGTGGCAGCTCGGTCTCTTTGCCTCTCCTCTCGCATGCTGGTTTCTTCCCAACGATCCGCTGACCTGCTCGGGGGCATCATGGAAGTCAAATTGATGGGCTTCCGAAAGGGTCTATCCCTGCCTCCAAACCTCAATTTAAGCGTGCAACAAACAGAGTCAGTTGAGGGTCACATGTCACGCCCTTGTTAGTCCAGTAGCGGGCAAGCATCGCCCTCCAGACAGCTTTGTCATGGGGTTCCACATCTGTGCCATCGATACTGCCCGCTTTGAGAGGATCATATACCTTTGTCACAGGACACCACTCACTCATCATCTAAAGGAGAGCGAATAATATTATTTTAGAATAATCTAGCATGGTAATGTAAAATCCAGTTTTAAAAATGTCGATGCATAATATATTCATGAGGCTTTTTTAATCAACATAAAGATACATTTATAAACAAATCAGTGTATAAGTAAGATTTTATATGAATGTACAGTATAAGACTAAATGTACATTGTAGCTGCTGTGACAGGTTAACATGTTTTTGTTATAAGGAATATTTCACCCAAAAATGAAGATTCTCTCATTTACAAGAAGAAGATTTTTAGCTCTGTAGGTCCATACAGTGGAAGTGAATGTTGGCCAGAACTTTGAAGGTCCTAAAAGCACATAAAAATCCATACGACACCAGTGGTTTAATCAAATCCATGTCCTTTTTCTAACAATATATTCCACTCCCTTCCCAGTAGGTGGCGATATGCACGAAGAATGCAAATTGCCTAAAACAAAGGAATGTGAAAGTGGAGATTTATAGAAAAAAAAGGACTTAAATATTTATCTCATTCTCACCCACACCTATCATATCTCTTCTGAGCACATGGATTAAACCACTGGAGTATAGCGTGTCAACTATTCAGATTCAGTGAGCTCCAAAGTCTGAGACTACTAGTGAAATTGCTAATAATTTACACTTTTATTTCTGATTTAACACAACATTTTACAGGAATTGACCTCTAAGTAAAATAAATAATAACAAATAGTACAATACCGGCAGTATAGGACCAACTAAGTTTAATACATTCTAGCCTTCCTAGAGTATACATCATATTAGATATCATAGGATGGTGCCTAGATAGGAAGCTCACTAGGTTTTGTGACAGACTTGATCCAGTTTATTAGCAAAATAGCTGGTGAAACAGTCTTTTAAAAACAGAATTGGATCACACAAGATGATATTATATACCTTACTATCTACTGTTCAACTTAACTTCATTTAAATTCTAAAAGATAATTCATACTGTTGATAAAACGTTTTCAACATTTCAAAATTACCAAAGTAAAATTATCAAAACAAAACTTCCTTCCTGTGCGTGCGCCGCCTCCGTGCAGAAACTCTTGCTGCATTTTTACGGGCCGCCCAAGTGACTATGACGTTATTGGATTTCCCGCGCATCCCATTTGTCCGTTTAGTTTATTGTCTAAAACCCCGTAAAATATTTTTTTATTTTTCGACCCAGCATGGGTTCGTTCGGGAATTTGTCATTTTTATTTATTACAATTTTATCAAAATAAAAAAGGTAATATTATTCAAATAAGGTCTGTACTTAAGGATGTTTTGTTCTGCAACATAAATACAACAGCCTTACAGGTAAAAGAGCCAATCGCCTGTACACGCCGGGAAAATCGCGTGTTTTAGCTAAATATGAGGTGAGGAAGCACAATTTATGATATCAGTATTGTCAGATTTTATTGATGATTTAAAATATGTTCTTTGATCGTAGTCTTGACCAATAGTTTTGGAGATTTCTGTCCTTCTCTTTTCTAGTATATAGGAGCTGCACTGACATGACTGGTTCCTAAAATGGCCGACAGTGGACTGACTTGCTAGAAAGACTTTGGTTGTACTACAATTTCCCCACATCATGTAGTCTGTCTATTGAAATCTATCTAGGTAATCTGTCAGTTATGCTTCTACAAATGAGTAAAGTATCTAAATATTTAAGCATAAATAATTGCCAAAGAGCAATAAATGAGATGGATATATACAAGAGGCATAAGATTGCATAAAATTGTTTATTTAAACAATGCATCTACCATCTCATACAATTGATTGTATAACAGGTACAGCTTTGATCAGGTGACACACTCAGCATTGTAACAGCGGTAACATTTCAAATGATATCAAAGTTTGGTTTCACGTTCCAGTTTTCTGAACCTTTTAAAATGTTGTTCCTTTAAGCATCACTGGCTTTCTGCTTCAAACATAACTGTTTGGGCATTATAAATAATTATTGCTAAGCCTCTAACTACCATACATCAGATTAAGAAAACTCTTTATAAAAATGCAGAAAGTTGGACTATAACTGCATGCTTTGGAAGCACTGATCTACCAATATATAAAATATACAAAAAGAAATGTGCCGAAACTAGCATGTCATAGAGCAGGATAAATATCTTAAAAGTAGGACACATTGAATATGTACCGCAATCTAACACATTTGACATGTACGTCACTGTGTAACATACCCATACAATTACTATCCCATAACATTCTCCGTTTACTAAGGCAATAATTACATTAAAAACTGTCTAGTTAAGAAACAAGGTGCCCCCCTCCGCCTCCCCTGTATACATTAAAGTTTTAGCCACGGGTGAGCCTCTATCGACGATTTACTTCTGTCGCCGTAATCATAAAGGAGTTCCTCTCCTTCCTGTATATCTCTGGAGGCCACGAGGATGAGGTGAGGTATTCCGTTAATGTCGTGGAGTTTGGTTTGGCAGTTGCCGTTTTTACTGTGGTTGATAAGCCTTCCCAAACGATCAGACTCTTTTGTAGCATCCACACTGTTGAGTAACAAGTGCACAGTAAAATGCATTAAATTACAGACCATATATAAAATGCAATAGTTTTTAAGGAGTATTTAAAGGAACAGTTCACCCCAAAATGAAAATTCGCTCATTATTTACTCTCCCTCATGCCATCCCGGATGTATTTCACTTACTTTCTTCTGCAGAACACTAATTAAGATTTTTAGAAGAATATCTCAGCTCTGTAGGTCCATACAATGCAAGTTAACATTGGCCAGAACTTTGAAGCTCCAAAAAAGCACATAAAAAGGCAGCTTAAACTAATCCATATGACTCCGTGGTTTAATCCATGTCTTCAGAAGCAATCTAATCGGTTTTGTGTGAGAACAGACCAAACTTTTTTGACTGTACATCTTGCCATTGCAGTCTCTTGACACGATCACAATTTCAATCTCGATTCCACTTCCTAATGCTTTTTTTCCCCTCCCCTTTTCTCCCAATAAGGCATGCCCAATTCAGAGTGTGCTCTAAATCCTTGTGGTGGCGTAGTGATTCGCCTCAATCCGGGTGGCGGAAGACGAATCTCAGTTGCCTCCGCATCTGAGACCGTCAACCCGCGCATCTTATCACGTGGCTTGTTGAGTGCATTACCGCGGAGACATCGCGTGTGTGGAGGCTTCATGCTATTCTCCACGTCATCCACGTGCCCTACCGAGAGCGAGAACCCCATTATAGTGACCACCAGGAGGTTACCCCATGTGACTCTACCCTCCCTAGCAACCGGGCCAATTTGGTTGCTTAGGAGACCTGGCTGAATTCACTCAGCAAACCCTAGGTTCGAACTCGTGACTCCAGGGGCCACTTCCTCATTTCTGACACATGGGCAAAGCGCTAGGAAGTGTAATTGAGCTTGAAATCAAAGTGAAAAAGTTATATTTTGGTCCGTTCTCACCCAAAATGGATTGGATCACTTCTGAAGACATGGATTAAACCACTAGAGTAATATGGATTCATTTAATGGCGCCTTTGTGCTTTTTGGAGCCATTCACTTGCATTGTATAGACCCAAAATTTTCTTCTAAAAATCTTTGTGTTCTGCAGAAGAAAGATAGTCATAAACATCTGGAAAGGCATGAGGGGGAGTAAATCATGAGCACATTTTCGCTTTTGGGTGAACCATCCCTTTAATGCATCACATGTTTTAAGCTGCAGTCAACATCATTTTCAACATGTCAATTTACTTTCTCATGACATTTTTGTAGTGTTATTCTGAATGATTTAACAGTGCATATTATTCAGAATTAAAACAATGCTTTCATTCAAATTTAATAACTTTTCTTTACAGCCGATGTCTTGCTGAAATACATCAGATTAATGAAGTAAAATAGGCTGTGAGGAGCATTTCATGCTGACTAAGACAGTGTGCAACATTTTCCTTTGCTTTATCTTGCAGTTTTCTTTCATTTATCAAATAGAAAAAGTGTGGTGCCCAAACTTACCAATATGTTTTGGTGAGATACTGGAAGTAATACATGTAGCAGCCAGTGGTTGGGTCTTGTGCATATAATGCCTCCCTTTTTTTGGCATCAGTAATCTGTAGCAGATCTCCATGGTACTCCACTACATACTGCCCTTTCTGAAACTTCTGGGTGGCAAAAACCCCCCTGCCTTTTCCTTCAATGTACCTGACCTGTTAAGAATGACAATGAAGGTATGCTTGTATCAATCCAGTTCAGTTCAAATGCAACACTCATTAAACGTGAGAAATTACCATCATTCCATTCTCAATGCCGTTTGTAATCAACATGTCTAGATGCCTCTTCTCTTCATACTGTTGATATAAAAAAGGCATGTATGAGACAAACACACCAATTTCATCTAACACTTATTAAAAAAAGACTAAATCTGTGCTCTACCTTCAGCTCACTTTTGCTTTTTCTCGAGCTTCTCCTTATGGGATAATAATCCGTAACCTTTCGGTTTTGTGGATTCTTGGTCTCAGTACTGCAGGAAAAATACAGTTTAAGCAATCATGCAATTTCAGAAAACAATACTTTTTTTTTTGTATAATAAGTCAATATCTACACTCCCAATGTTAAGTGGTGTGAATGCAACCTCACTCAAAAAAAACTACATTTACAACTAAAGCATATTGACAATCGTAATTCTATAAATGCAGTGTATATTAGAAAATGTAAAATAAAGAATGAGACTTATGTTGTGTCTAAAAAGAACAAAGCAATCTGTTTCTTTGACTTTTTTAGGTAATAATGCAACAAAAACTTACAAAAGATTTTACGTTGCTGGCTAATATGGCAGTCAGCTAGGACTTATACTGACACCTAGTGGAGGGGATGAAGCATCACACAAAAGCAAAGGCTTTTAGTTACCGCCGCCAATCTACAAATGCATTATTCGCCGTCAGACATTATTAATTAAACGGTGAGCTAAAAGTGTCCAATAATGGAGTGGTTATAGCGAGTAGCATGGAGCACACCTTTAACATAACAATAGGGATGTGCACGAGTAATCTACGAATCAAATAATCATTCTGCACTAGCTAGAAGAATATCGCTACTTGAATATCGCAAATTGTTTTTCTTTCCTCATTTGCCTGCTGTGGTCAAAGCTGAATTACAATGTACTTTCCCTCTTAATTTCTTACCAAATCTTGCAGTTACAAGAGTCCTGCGCTGTGGAGGCGTTAGATGAGAGAAGAAGATATGCTGGTGTCTGTGCTTTTAAAAGCAATTGGTTTTAATTAATTTAATTAATTAGTGAAAACGGGGGCCTGGGTAGCTCAGCAAGTAAAGACGCTGACTACCACCCCTGGAGTCACAAGTTCGAATCCAGAGCGTGCCGAGTGACTCCAGCCAGGTCTCCTAAGCAACCAAATTTGCCCGGTTGCTAGGGAGGGTAGAGTTACATGGGGTTACCTCCTTGTGGTGGCTATAATGTGGTTCTAGCTCTCGGTGGGGCGTGTGGCGAGTAGTGCATGGCATCCATGCACAGAGATGAGCGTGAAGCCTCCACACGCCACATGTCTCCGCGGTAACTCGCTCAACAAGCCTAGTGACAAGATGCGCGGATTGACGTGTCAGAAGCGGAGGCAACTGAGATTAGTCCTCCGCCACCCGGATTGAGGAAAGATTTGGAAAGATGTGCAAACATAATAGTGGTGTTTTTCTTTTGATGTTGGAGCAAATGGGTAAGCACAAATTTTATTTGCCATGTTCACCCTTTCACCGCTATCAACGTTTAACCTGCAGTCGTTTATGCCTGCGTTCCAAAATATGGAAGTGCTAAAAGGTCCAGTGTGGCAATACTTGTCATTTTGATTGTTATTTCGGTTCTTTCTGGGGTCATGCCTTTCAATGGACAAGGATCTGATTTTATGGTGCAATGAAAATGCGAAGCGGTACGAGAAACTTGGAAGCTTATCAGACCAGAATGTTTGCATGTGCGAGAAACCTCTGAACACAGACAGAGCACATTTTATTAAAAGCAAACTTTCACCGCTTGTTTCCTGAACAGTAACATGTGAAATTATAACAATGTGTGACAGCATTAGATAGTAGATACGAAGTTTATGTGCGTTACCCTAATGCCATCAGTATTGATTTCTATGGAAGCTCCAGGTGAGTGCAAATGTTTTTATCATATTATTTTTTCAGTTTTATGAATGCATATTGTTCATTTCAGTCCCCCCCAACCCCCCAACCAAAGAAAAGCATAGTTATCTTATTTTGATTCCATACCTGGTAACATTTGTGAATTCACATACGTGCCACAATTTATATTTTTGACTTCGACTCGATTACTTGTTTTTGTAGGTTTGAGTACTCAAATACAAAATTACTCAAAAATACCCACCCCCTACTTAACACCCATGAACCAAATTTGCCATTGTTGACTTACATTCTCTGTGTGGATTTCTGTACTTTAACTTTGCTTAAGGCTCGTTTCCTCTGACCGAGGAACGTGATGTCACAGCTGGAGTGTATGTATGATGCTGTACATTGCAGCTGCCGCGTCTGCTCCTCTGATCGGTGCACCGAATGCTGCAACTCTTCATTCACAGCCATTTTTGGGAGGATGAGCTCACCGTTTACAGTACTGGGTCTCCTGGCTGTGATACATAGATGTGCATGACTTCAAATGTTAGTCTATACACACCACAAAAATTCAGTTAAACACATAACTAATTGAACTCTTTAATCCTTACAATCTCCATGTTTCTGCGGCTCATTCTGCGTGCAGAATAATCGTGAAGTTTTCCCATCTTGGATGAGTTTGACTGAGATTGCTTCATGATGTGGTGACTTTGAGCTGCTGTGCTTTAAGAGGCGGTGAAATGGCGAGTGTCCATTACATATCACGTCCTGCAAAGCAATGAGTTTTACAGATGAGACATAACATTTTATCTACAGGAACTACAGACTTTCCGATACAGTGCTCATGTACTTGAACTTGCGCTTGTAAAAATGTTCCAATAACAAAAACCGATGCCATTTGGCATACTAATGATATTACGTAAACATTCAGCGCTCACGTTAGGTCCTAGTGTGGTTATTAACCTGCAAATGCTTTAATATATTGATACACATATACATATATATATATATATATATATATATATATATAGTTTGCATGCAATGTGCATTTCAATTGTGAGCGATTGGGAATGAGTGGAGCCGGTGTTGTGCCGACATGTCTTTTACAACTCTTTGTCTCATACACGGAAAACATCATCATGATCGTCGCATGCTCTGCTTGTAGCATATGACAGCGAGCAGAGCGTTAATTCACTTTGTAGCTTGATGCACATACAGACTACATATAATATATTTAATTAAATAGCAGTATTCTGCGGTTTAACAGTCACATTGATTCACGTAGCGACCTGCTTTTCTGGAGGTGAGAAACTTCCATCAAAATCACACTGGCTTCAAAATAAAAACTTTGCCAAAATAAAAGCTCAAGTTAAATGGAAAAAGTATGACTGAAATATACCACTAATGTATAGTAAAATTCACTCTAATACTATTACTACTACTAATAAATCAATGTGCAATCTGTGATGCTCTGTTATGCAGCACTTTATATGTCAAAAACAACTCTTGTGCTGTGAGGTTCATGTAAAAGCACTTAAATAAATTATTTAAAATAAAACAATATTATGTTGAATTCATTTATTTAAACACTTTATTTAAAATAAACTGTTGATATGGAATTCAGAAAAAAAAGAAAAACGGATATAGGCGAGTACCAAAAAGGAAGAATCGTATTCGTACTTCTTCGCAA
Source organism: Xyrauchen texanus (assembly GCF_025860055.1). Lineage (NCBI taxonomy): Eukaryota > Metazoa > Chordata > Actinopteri > Cypriniformes > Catostomidae > Xyrauchen > Xyrauchen texanus. The sequence continues at coordinate 29,454,773 of NC_068318.1, forward strand.
AAAAAAAACTAAAAACATTGTATAGGGACAATCCTAATGGGAACGTTCATCTCCATCTCTTGGTTTAAGCATGACGTTGTAGCACAAGTCAAGTTTTGGTTTATCATTCTAGCCACAAAGTGGAACTGCAAAGTGGAAAGAAAAGCTGTTTCACCAAGTATGTAGCAGAAAACACAGAAAGACGGTGAACAATTTATAATAAACCAATAAATGGGAGCTCTCACAGTGTGCATTGCCAATAATCAAATCTGATTCAAGTGACAAAATGATGATGGTATCAGTATGGGCCAATACTGTTTTCCACCATTTATTGCTATTGACCCTACTAGGCCAACATTAGAACAGACTGACAATAGTAAATCTATAAACGCAGCGTATATTAGAAAACGCTAGAAAAGAACGCTGCTTATGTTGTGTCTAAAAAGATCAAAGCAATCAGTTTCTTTTAACTTTTTAAGCAATAATGCTACAAAAACCTTCACAAATAGTGATCAAAAGTTTTTACATTGCTGGCCGATATGGCAGTCATCTAAGACTAAGACTGTGAAAAAGTATTTGCCCCCTTCCTGATTTCTTAATTTTTTTGTTTATTTTTCATACTAAATTGTTTTAGATCTTCAAACGCGATATAACATAAATCAAAGGCAACCTGAGTAAACTCAAAATACAGTTTGCAAATATATATATTTTTTATTGATGCAAAAAATGTTATCCAAGACCTATATCACCCATGTGAAAAACGGACTGCCTCCTTAAACGTAATAGCTGGTTGTGCCCATAGACATAATATTATGTCTATGGTTGTACCACCTATACCAGCAACAACTGCAACCAAGCACTTCCGATAACTGGAGATCAGTCCCACTCTTCTTTGTAGAACTGCGTTAGTTAAGCCACATTGGAGGGTTTGAGCATGAACTGCCCATTTAAGGTCCTTTTAACCAGGGGTTTACTAAAGTAATATTGTAGTAACCATGGTTACCATCATTCAATGTCTTGAATGACTAAAAATTATATTTGAAATGACCCATTTTACCCCCCCCCCCCCTCCCAAAAAAAAAAAAATCAATTTAATAGATAGTACTGGTATCGACAATATTGGACTTGAAATGATTGAAAAGAAAATAAGTGGTATCGACCATCCCTAGTAATCAATAAATGAAGAGGAATGAATCAATGCTGCTATAGCGAGCAGCCCCCCCTGTTGGTCAAAATAAACAACACGCGGTAGTCTTTGCTGCTCGGGCTTTCTTGCAATGTAATATTTCACTGTAATATTTCACTAACGCTCTGGAAAAACGGGGACATTTCCGGGGACAGGCCACCAAAAACGCGGACATCTGGTCACCCTGCACTGTTATTGATACTTGATGAACACGCCCACACGACAGGGCCTGTAAACTGCTCCGCTGAGAACTCAATGTTACACACTGCAGATACTTAATCTGCTTTATGACATAAAATGAACTGTACAAGCATCACCCGACTAAACACTCAATGGCAGCTCGATTCATACAACTTATAAAACAGAAACCGAAAACAGCAAGTGCATTTCGTGTATTTTGGATGAGAGGGTAAAAGATAAGCCCAGTTTAAAATGCCTATACTAATTTAATTATATCAAACATGGTCATGGACAATATAGCGATGTAACCTACCCCGTTCATTTCGGCACACTTTATCTTCGAGCCGTATTGTTTTCAGGCGTTGGTTCAGTCCAGTCTAGTGTTTTCCCCTCTACAATTCTCTCCTAAGCGGCGTGGAAAGAGGACATTCAAAAACAGCTCTCGGCTTAATACGAAGAAATGAAAATAAACTTTCGAGCTGTTTTCATTTATGCTCCTCCGTCCGAGCTGGTTTGTACTGTTTCACGCCGCCGCCATGTTTGCACTTTAGCTTATTCACCCAAGTATCCCCGGCTGCAGCTTGCAGAACGGGGCGGGCCAACTTATTGGGGGCGTGGTTACACTTGTCGCCACACCCATAACTTACTCTCATTGGCTCGGTCATCTTTTATTGGTGTACATGATAAGAGATGCGTTTTAAAATAGAGAAGGCCAATCATTTTTATTATAGTGCTGTGGCTCGTAAGTGATACGAAATTGTATTGTACATCACCGTCCGTTGCAAACACATGTAGTAGAGAAAATTACTAACCCTACTATGGCGAAGATTCAACTCTAATGCGATCGTACAGTTACTTCTGATGTAATTGTGTTAAATACTGTATAGGCTCTAGAAAAATTCTATACATTTAATGTTAAAATATATGTTTTCTAATTTAAAACTGCCCCCTTAAATTCTTTGGCCAGTTCATGAATAATTTATTTGATTTTATATGATGTATTTGAAAGAATTAAAAGAACAGTTTCACATCTATCCTTGTATTTTTCATCTGGTCGAGGTAATAAGTAATTAGTAATAAGTAATGCAATTACTTTTTAGACAGTGTAATTAGTACAGTAATCTAATTACACTGTAGATGTAATTAGTAGTTAGTAACTCATTACTTTTTAGAGTAACTTACCAAACACAAATCTGTAAATTAAATAGTTGTGCAATTTCACAAAGCCTTCATTATAACGCAGGGTTAGAAAAATGTATTATGAATTTAATTCATTATAAAATATGTAAATGAAAAAAAAAAACTGTATTGGTGTTGTTGTAATATAAACAGTTTAATTTATAACCCAAAATTTGGATTATGAAAACCAACAGCGCATCTAAAGTAAATTAACTGTAAATCACTCTCCAATTCTCACAAAAGTTATAAAGATGTAATATAAACACATTTCCAAATATCCTAATATTGGGGGACAGAATAGGAAAACCGATGTCGTTCATTCTTTGTTCAACCATTCGTTCATAAGGCATGTGCTTGTATGCAACGGGCAATTCTCAAAAGAACCGAAAGAACAGCTCATCATCATGAGTGATTTGCATGATTAATAATAGATTATTTAATTGACCAAGTTTGCTTTTCGCATGCCATCTGTATCTGCTTGATCTATTGATTAATCTGCATTTTAGGAATTTAGACATTTTAATGTATGCCATCAGCCAAGGGCGTAGAGGGCTCTCCTCAATAAAAAGTCAGTTACAGCAGAAAATAAGGTATATTGCATGAGGCATTCAGGCATGAGCACCAAACACAAAAAACACATAAATATGATTTTCAGTTGGTATTTGTTTAAGAAAATACCAAAATTCAGCCTTTATAAATCCCGATTTGTTTATCACTTTTAACATAGGATATAATCCATGGAATTTAGTATTGAATATCACATACAAGCACTATAATCAAATGGTTTAGCTCAACTATTCAGTATCTCTCAAACAATAACACACGATCACATATCCTATCAAGTGTGTCTATGAAAGATAAACGAGCCAATGAGACTGTGTTGTGGGCGGGGCGACCCGTTTAGCTCCGCCCCATACGTAGCTCCGCCTCATTCTGCAGCCTGCAGCCTTGTCCGACCAAGTGTGCATTTAAATAAACAATAATGTTTGTGAGTTGTGTTCAAACTGCCCAGAAGATGGGGCTATTAGTCAGATCACCTTTCCTATTAGGCACTAACCCAACATGTCCATATTATGCTCACAACAGCTAAAGTACAAGATAATATTATTATTATAAATATTACATAACGCATAATAAAGTTTGTAGACTTGACGCTGGGCGTTGAGAGTGTTTTTATTTATTATGCATATCCATAATATGCATACTACTCACCTTTTCTAAAGCTTATTTGCCATAATTGTTTGGTAACATTTGATATATTTCTCTATTAAAAATCAATTGAAAGGGTTACTTTAAGCTTAAACATAGCCTATTAAAAACGCTTAAAATACAACAAAAGCTTTAAATAAACAGCTGTAAATGAAATTATGCTATAACAGAAAATTAATTAATATAATATTAATATTAGTTATTTGTGTTTAGAACTATTGGTGGTTAAAATGAGTAAACTAAGTAAGTGCTGTGGGTCAATGATTAAATAAAATGATTTTGTATAAACTATTAGTTGTAGTGTTAAAGTCCTTGATATCATCCCGAATTAACTGAGGAAATACACGTAGATGCATCGTCCTTCGATTTTGGCCGATGAAGGCTTTTGTTAGTGGTTAATTAATTTTCTACAGTATGTAGTTCTTTTTTTTTCAGAGAGTGTTGTCCCTCCTTTGACCAAGTTGATATAGCTATCATTCAGTGAGGAGCATCACTGTCTGCCTGGAAGCTTATGGGAGGTAATTTTGGTGAACTCCATCCTGAGCTCATACTTCAGACGGTTCAAGAAGAATCCCATGTCTTTGAGTTTGCATCCTCTGTGAAGTCCATCTTAGTAGACTGAAGTGAAGTCTGGCTGGCACATACTGCCGTTGGTCATCATCTCTCAGCAACACAGTGCGAGTCAGACATCAGCCAGGACCAGAGATTGATCTGGCAGGCTCTGGTAACCTTGGGAGTATGATCAAATATGAACAGTGATCAATGATATATTATATATATATATATATATATATATATATATATATATATATATATATATATATATATATATATATATATATACAGTACTGTGCAAAAGTCTTAGGCACATAAGATGATTAACAAAAACATTTGTCTTAAGATGGTTATTTATATCTTTAGCTGTAGTTTAAGATACATTTAAGACTCCCAAACATTCCTTCTGCAAATAGAATAGAATAGAAGAACATATAGCCCTGCAACAGGTGGGATGGCCCCACAGAGACCCCCACTGAACATTGAGTCTGAGATAACACAAAGAGACAGAAGCAATTGAGAGATAGGAGAACAGTGGTGAATTCTCCTAGAAGCTTAGAACATCCTATCTGACAACAACCAAGAAAAACTGTGTCCATGTGTCCCTAGGAGAATTGGTGCTGTTTTAAAAGCAAAGTTGGTCACAACAAATATTGATTTAGGTTTTTATTTATTTAGATTTTTTTTATGTGTACTAGGTTTCGGATGATGTTACCTGAAAAATGAAAACTAATGACGTCATTATTTTTGAAGAAATCCTCACTATGCAACATTTTTCACAAGTGCCTAAAACCTTTGCACAGTACTGTATATATTTCACTTACACAAAGATAATATAATGTCTATTAAACCCTGTTTTAAGGTGTTTTGTATACATTTATAAATGCTTTACAACTCAGTGATTACCTTGACCAGTAAAAAGAAATCCCCTAAAACTTCTCTTCCGTTAGAAACAGTTGCCTGTTTAAATTATATTTCGATACTGTATAATGTAAACAAAGAAAATATGTATTTGTGTTGCTTAAGAAGAAAAGGGGACTTTTTTTGTTAAGTTTATACAAATATTTGGTGGGAATGTAAAGAATTGTACTCCATCTCCACGTATTGTAATTTGTATGTATGTATCATAATAATAATAATATTTAAAAAAAGAAAATTGTTTACACTTCTTTGAATGAGTTTCAAAATAATTTGTAGGTCAGTCTTGCAAAATACAATATAGAAAACTTGTTTTTGGTTAAAGTAATTCATAGATTTCAAATATACTTTTAATTTTCTGATATGTAGTCTGTTGAGTATTGTTTCAGCTTTATACATTTCATATTCACATATGCAAATGTACTATTAGCAAGCCTTTTTTTGCAGTGTTGAGGAGATGAACATTTTTATAGATGTAATTTTGAAATTTAGAAACAGAAAAGGAACCAAAACAGTTGCAAAATATTCTTCGTTTAACATTTTCAATGAATGAATGCCAAGTGGTGCCTATGTATATCTTTTTACGTTGCATTACTATTTTATCCGTGATACAGTTATATGTTGTACTTGTTATTCGTTGACAATAAAGCAAGAAGAGGAAACAGCAGAGGTCGATAACACTTTTTGACTTCACCAGTATGGCGTCCGCAGTGTCCTTTTGACGTGTCATTGGAGGAAACATTTTTCCTGCGTCACTTCCTGAGTCTGAGTAAAAGGGGGGTCACGTGACATGGCTTCTGCGCTCTCCTTCTCCGACGACTTTTGGTTTAAAAAATATTAATAATTAAACATCACGATTAGTATGGACGGGCTCCAGGGTTTTCTGGAAGATCGTCGTTGGCCGTCTCTCGATCGATGCTCCACGACCCGCAAGCCTTGTCGCAACTGGAGAATTCCTGGACTCAAAATCGGCTGTTTTGTGGGCTGCAGCGTCACGTGACCAGCACGCGCCGCGGGTAAAGATGGCACCGGATGGTTAGAAAACAAGGAGCGCGAGCAGCGGAGACGTTCAACACACCGCCGCGACAGTTGGGATCCTTACAAACAGAGTCGAGTACGTGTTTGGCTTATCGTGCATTAGCTGTCAGACGCAGATTTTGTTCGTTGTTCCACCAGATTCACGATTTTAGCCGGTTTGGCTCGCCGTGGCAAGAAATATATGGTTTTATTGCGTTTCGCGTGCAATCTGAGGGCGTCTCGCGACTGCCTCGCGCAGCATGAGACAAAGTCACTGAGAGGAATTATTCATCAAATTACTATATAAAAGCTCTTAATTTGTTTGTCAAATTGTCTCTGATATCTTTAAATCTATTTATAGACAATCCAATACGTGTTTGTGCTTCTTTTTTGTCATTTTAAAAATGTAATTGGTCGCTAAGGGAATTAGTAAACAACCAACGTAACCAAAACTGAGTGTCTGTCACCACATGCAGCATTACATGGCACTTTTTAAAATGTATCTGACTTTATTTTGGTATTACATAACAATTGGGATTGATACAGGATTGTTATACTTCGTATTTACCCCGCGGTCTATTTGATGTGATTACATTTGAACATTTTGGACTAAATATCACAAACCGACTGTTTGATGTGTATCACAACTTGCAGATCTCACGATATTCTTGTCAGTTTGAGATTTAAGTATTCCCACTATTTAATGGTTCATTACTGCGTTTAGTTGTGCTTTTATTTTCTGAGTGTGTAAGCTGGTTGACATTAACATCCAACAGCAACGTCAGACCAGGAAGTAGTTGGATCAGTTTTAGCAAACACGTGTGGAGGTGTATGTTGTATTAGTCTGTTGTTACTTATCTTAATGTTGCTATTAGGCTGTTTCGTGTTGTGTAGATTCTTAATGACATGTATTCTAGAGGTAGACCGATATACATCGGTTTAACCGATTTATCAGTACCTATAGTTGCTTTTTTGGAACTATCGGTTATCTGAAAAAATAGTTGTAGATAGTCCCCTATTCCTTATCACTAAATCTCATCTGGTGAATCTATAAGCTCCAAAAAATACTAATGTATAGAGGATCATACCAGAGCCAAATCTCTCTAAATCAGAGCGTTTCGGTGTAGTCCTGCATTATTTACTATGTATTAATTTGTCTGGTTATTATTGGGATTTGGGTTGCACAATAAACTGCTTTTGGGATTTTATTCATTTTGCAGCCATGTCTGTGCCCTTCACAGTAAGGAAAGAATATGGCTTCTTTATTATTATATGGATATATCTTTAAAAACTATCGGCTGATTAATCGGTTATCTACCTTTTCCACCTACTTTGGTTGACCTCTAATGTATTCTGCATTCACCAAGGCCTTAAATCTTATATTAGTATCCAATTCTGCATAATTCATGTGTTGATCTTTGTTTGAGGTTCGCGATTTTAGTTTCTGAAGTGTTTGAATATTTCTATTTAACATAAGGTGACATTGCGTAATGTTTGTTGTTTAGATGTGATTATAAGATGTCTTGCAAAGCAGTATCTCTTTACTGTTGAAATCTTCATAGTTTAAAACTTTCTTTTAGACAATGGATCCTGGACAGGATTTGCTTCTTGCTGCACTAAGTGAAAGTGGAATCTGCCCTAATGATCTTTTCGATGTTGATCCTCAGGACATCATTCCAGCCCCTGCTTCACTTCAGGTAGTCAAAACACAAGCAGCCTCATTATTATTAATGATGCATAGTATCCATGACAAATAAGATACACACGTCTACTCATGCATTTGTTTTTATTATTTATTTTTTTGTGTCTGTACCTGAAACGAAGCACTTTTCTGGTTTATTTTGATGACTGACAAGAGTTGTGTTTGTCTTTTTAGTCAGTTTCAATAAATGCACTTGACATTGGTCTCAGTAATGAAGCTTCTGGAATGGTCAGAATTGAACCTTCTGTTCCACCTACTCCAACAGTAACAATCAGGGTAAGTTTTGCATGCTTTTAGTTTCCGAGTACTGTAACTTGTTTAGATTGTTATATTGAAAGGCTGCATTTAACAGCTAACATCTGAACGGTGTCTGGTTGTACATGATCGTGAACCAGCCTAATTATTCAGGGCTTCTGTAAGGCCAACTAATCAGTCATTCTTACAACACACCGACTTTTGAAAAATGTCATTTTGCGCATCCCTAGTGGCATTGTGTGGTCATCAATATATTTGTTGTCTCCTACTTGCAGGAGAAGCCTCAGCAGTCGACAACCACTTTTGTCTTAAATCAACTGAATCAGTTGCCATCGCTGGGAACCATTGTAGTCACAAAACCTTCAGCTGGGGCCACCTCTAGACAAACCATCACAGTAACCAAAGTGGTACACACAAGCTCAGCAGGCCAGCGGACCACCTCTTTCTCACCTACTGTTTGCACTGTGGTCCCACGGAACAGCGAGCAGATCAGGTTGAAGGACCTCCTCCGAACCAGTAGCCTTGGAGAGCTCATGAAGTTGAAGCCCCCACCTGACATAGCTCAACCCGTTGCTACGGCAACAGCCACAGGGACAAGTGAGTGCTGGCAGTCGTGTTGGATCTTGAGCGATCGTAGATGTTTTTTAGCCTGTAAGGGTCTGTCGATGCAGCTGTCAGCTTTGTGGCACTTAACCAGATCTGTCACTGAGTGCCAGATCTAGCTCCAGCTGTAAAAACAAGAAACCATCATGGTCTCAAGATAAAACCCATATGGAGGCGCTAAAGCTGTGGTCAACTGCCCTTAGGATTTAGTGCATATGGTTTGAGACAGATTTTTAGAAAATGTAAATAAATAGTTAAACCAGAAAGAAATATTTTGTCATAATTGACTCACCTCAATTGTACTACAAACCAATATATATATATATATATATTTTTTTTTTTTCCAATGAGAAGTTGAAGAATGTAGATGTAGCCCCATAGTGACCAGGCACGATCATCCACAAAGTAACCATAAAAGTAGTTAATATGACTCCTGGCTTATATTTCAACTCACTATATTCCAAGTGCTACTTCCAACATTGCAAGGCTTTCTTGCCACAACATGCCGGTTGGTGGTTTTTAATCATTCTAACCATGGTTTAATAAAGGCTTTCTTAAATTTTATACTTAAGTCTGAGTGCCTTGGATATATCCTTTTTTCATGAGATAGATTATCCCTTTTCCAAAGAGCACCAGCAGATATTGACTTTAGACCCAAGTAGCGCTCGTTACATTTTTGTTTTATATATTGCTTCAGAAGACCCGCATAGAGAGCAGGATTATTATGGCTCAATGTTTCCTACAGAATTAAGCTCCTGCAGCAGGGGAGAACCAACCCTCCTTTTATTAAAATGATAATACCTATAGAAAATGTATATATAGTTAAAATGATTGTGTATATATACTTTATTATAATATAAATGTCTAAATGTATTGCAAACGTTTATCTGTAGCTCGCTACACATTGTCAGATGAACAACACTGATTCAGTAAAATAATCATCAGACTGTGCACTTTGTGATGGGGCCTGCTTTTCCCTCATTTTTTGGAACCCAGTGAACTTGAATAACATATCATTTGTGATGCAATACTGAGAAATAATAATAATGGTTATTACTACATTTCGAAATTACAGAAATATATTACAACTGTATTATAATAACTAGGATCATTATTATTATTATTATTATACAAGTAAAGTTTCTCTTTCCTCTTGGTATGGGGTCTGGTTAAACATTCAAAATGTATGTAATTAGGTTTACTTGGTAGCTTTGCCAGTTAAAGTGAGTTTTGAACACTGTAAATATTACACGCTCAGCACGTTACCGAATCGAACACAACACATCTGTTTTTCTGTGCATGAGATGAAATTTGTGGAGTGAGCACAGAACATGAGCAGCTCTATTTGAATAAATCATAGCCCTTTGTGGTTTAATATTCACGTATGGTAATTTCTTGATTGTGATGACAAAAATGTTTGTGTTAATGTACTTTTCAGCACTGACTTGAGCTTTTTCAAGCTCTTTGGAGCTAATATTTTTCAAGAAAGATCATATGTAGCAGCCATACTTTATCTTTTAATGTCAATACTCTTCCTTTCAGAAATTATTCTGGTCTCCACAAAGATGATGAACAGATCAGGTATGGGTAGGGTTTTTACTGGAGCTTATGTGCACAGAGTTAGTTTTCACAGGTGCATTCATGTTGTGGTGGGGAGTTATTATTTCTCGCACACTGCTGTTGGTTGGTTTGACTTTTAATGCCTGTATGTTAATGTAATTTTCTCTCTCTCTTCCTCAGTGGAATTAAACAATGGTTTGAAAAAAGAAGTGTCCAGCAAAGATGTAGCAAGAATCTGGGTCAACGATGACATGAAAATGCGGAGCTTCTCACCTGTGAACGTGAGTTTTTATTCATTTGTTAAAAATACACAGCAGGGCATTGAGCAGTAATGATTATCAGTACGTAAAGGTGAAAAAGGTTGTTTTTTCAATGTTAACATACTTTTTTATATTGAAAAAGTGTGAAAATTGTGTTTTTTTTTTTTTTTTTTTAAGTACACCGTAACATTAACTCAATCAATGGCATGCCTTTGGGGCAGGATTACCTGATTGTCTGGCAAATGGGCAGTTTTTGGGGAAACTTGTTAGATTGCATTTTTGCAGTTCCATTTACTCCACCTTTATCTATTTCTGCTTCATTTTAGAAATTACCAGGAATTAAGGATGAAGAAGAACCAGAGGAAGAGGAAGAAGAGGAGCTGGGTCATGCAGAGACATATGCCGAATACATGCCATTGAAACGTACGTATGATCGCTACGATTCTTTTGGAAGCAACTGATTGAATTTGCTCTGCAGTATTTGAGTCATTTGTACATGGAATGCACATTTCTTCCAAGTGTGTGGGTTGAGAATGTTGTATAGTTTTTATTTTACTTCAACGCATCCTTGAAAGTTTGTTAAACTTGGTCTCGTCTTTTATCCCAGTGAGGATTGGACTGCGGCACCCTGATCCTGTGGTGGAGACCAGCTCTCTCTCCAGTGTCAAACCACCAAATGTGTGGTACAGACTTTCCATTCCAGAGGAGACTATTGACAGAGGCTGGTTATCTGCCCTTCAGCTTGAGGCCATCACATACGCTGCGCAGGTCTGTGCCTTTGTACATAATGTAACAATTGAACATGAATTATGTATGAAGTAAACCTATGCAGATAAGATCACAAAATTAAATATCAATTTTGCAGACTTTAACCTGTTGATATGCACCCCCTTTTTGTGCACAAACCATGAAAATGACATTCCTGAACTTAAATGGTTGTATTTGCGGGACCCTTTGGAGTATGTACACAGTTGTAGTATCTTTGAAAGAAGACACTTTGGGCTTTATTTCCCAAGTTTCAGAATTAATATATGTTGTTATTTAAGTTAGAGAAGCTGAAGTTTATAGTAATGGAAATATGTTGTGCTGAACAGGCTCATTTTGTTTATGAGACTCTAATATATAAGATAATTTACACTTTTGCAACATGAATGCTGCTCAGATTGTATCGTTTGTTGAAGAATGATGACGAAGGGTCATTCTTCCAGGCAAGATCTCATGTAAACAATGGAGAATATATAAATATTTCTCAATTTATAAATTTTATGGACAAAGTGCTATTGGAAGTTTTTCAATGAACGCTTCCCATGGACAGTTCACCCAAGTGTGGCGAACTGGATTTATCAGGCGATCGCGTTTTCATAAAGTTATGAAATCCCGTTTTGTTATTGCATGTTTTCATTTGTACTCCTGGCACAAATAACTAGATTGCTGTTTCTGGAGCATTACTATCGTGAAACAGATCGGATATCAATGTTGAACCCTTAGACCTTTGAAATGATGTATCATTTGTTAACATTAATTACATATATAGACTGTAAATTATATATTAAATGTATGCAGAGTGATGTCACTACCGCGTGCGGCGGAATTGCGTATCAACAGGTTAATTTCATAATTGGCATACCACAATCTCAGGCATAAAGCTTAATTTTCAGATCTGTTACTTGGTTTGTGTTTTTGTGCAGCAACATGAGACATTCCTACCAAATGGAGACAGAGCGGCCTACTTGATTGGAGATGGAGCTGGTGTTGGAAAGGGAAGAACCATTGCTGGCATCATATATGAAAACTATCTGCTTGGAAGAAAAAGATCACTTTGGTAATCACACTTGTTTATCTTTTTTCTTCAAGCAGCTTTTCAGTTGCAATTCCACTGTCATTTATCTCTTTCTCCCACTGGTCTCTGCAGGTTTAGTGTCTCTAATGACTTGAAATATGATTCAGAGAGAGACTTAAGAGACATCGGTGCAAAGAACATTCAGGTCCATTCATTAAACAAGGTAGACAAAGTGCTTATTCAACATATAAGATGTTTGTCTATTTTGAGGAGCAAATTCATTCTCTCCTTTTTTCCAGTTCAAATATGGAAAGATCTCGTCGAAACACAACGGAAGTGTGAAAAAAGGTGTGATCTTTGCCACATACTCATCTCTGATTGGAGAGAGTCAGTCTGGGGGAAAGTACAAAACAAGATTCAAACAGCTACTACATTGGTGTGGAGACGACTTTGATGGTGTTGTATCCTTTCTCAGTAGACAGATTGTCTTTTGACAAATAAAAATTAAGCAAGTTTCTGTTGTATCGATTAAGCCTGGGGTATTTTCAAGTATTTGTGAAGTCTTTGCAACGATTTTGCTGCTGAAATTAAATATGCTACATAGTGAATATTGCAATTTTATTTAGCCAATACATCTCTATTTCAACTCCAGTTGCAAAAGCATTCATGTTGCTCAGTCTGATTCATTTCTGTGAATAGGTTCAAAATAGATTCAAAGGTTTGTTTGCATCATCATTAAGTTTGGGGAAGTCTCTGGGGGGGGGCATTTTTAGTCATATTTTAGTAAAGATATATTTAGGTAAATTCCTTTCCTGTGTTACTTTGCATTGTTATATTGATGTATAAAAGACATTCATAGAGTGAAATAATGTTGAAAATGTGCCATTTTACTGTTTTCGTTCTAACGTTAAACGTATTGAATCTACTCTGCATTAATGGCTATTTGGTTGAAATAATGATTTCACTTATATTTCACTCATTTGAAGAAATCACTTTTTGCCATTTCAGAGCAATTACATAAAATTCTAGGTGTATTGAATATTTTGAAAATGATGGGGGGTGGGGGAGAAATCTGGATAATTTTGGCTGTGTTGCTCTAAAATTGACTGAACACTAGTAAAGTAGTTCACCTGGCCTGATTGTATTGAGCTTGTCTAGAATCTCTGCAGTAACTATGGTGACCTTGATTGGAACATCTCAGATTGTCTATGATGAGTGTCACAAAGCCAAAAATGTTTGCCCTATCGGGTCGTCTAAGCCCACAAAGACCGGGCTGGCAGTTTTAGAGCTACAGAACAAGCTGCCAAAAGCTCGGGTTGTGTACGCTAGTGCTACAGGTATGTAACCATGGATACATTTCTGTTTCTTCTTTTCAGAGCATGTATTTATTTATAAATTTTGTCTGCATTCTGTAATTTGTGTAGGAGCATCTGAACCCCGCAACATGGCCTACATGAATCGCCTTGGGATATGGGGGGAGGGAACTCCATTTAAGGAATTTACTAATTTTATCCAAGCTGTGGAGAGAAGGTGAGTTTTTCAGGTTAAAGAGTTTCTCATTGCAGGTGACATTTGTTATGCATTTGTGTGTCCGTGAACTTGCTTTTGATTATTAGCCTGCATCTTCTCTATATTGAATGCTATCCTTTTTTGTTGGGTTATTTTAGAGGTGTTGGTGCCATGGAGATTGTTGCCATGGATATGAAGCTGAGAGGAATGTACATTGCTCGACAGCTGAGTTTCACAGGCGTGACGTTTAAAATCGAAGAAGTCCCTTTGTCTCAGAAGTACATCAAGATGTACAACAAATCTGTCCGCTTGGTGAGTAAAATATCAACTTTCAAAATTGCTGAGGACAGTACTTAAAGTAAAATGTTTTAGCTGTACTAACTATAAATGGAGTAATTGAGACTCAAGATTATCAGTAACACTGATTACGTTTACATGGACACCAGAAAGTGGCTTATTGCGTGAAAATGGGTTATTGCGAGAAAACGACGTTCCCGTTTACATGGACTGTTTAAGCGGCATACTCTTTTCTCCTGTGTACATGCGGCACAATCAGTAAGCCGCTTTCTCCACAGAAACATAATTTCCCCACGACGCTTGTGTAAATAACACACGGCATCCGAGAAAGACTTCACTATTTTACTCTGTTTATTCGCTTTATTTCCAGATATTCGAGAGTTGTTGCCGTGTTTGTTTCCTTAACTTACTATTGTGACCTGCAGCGGAATTGCAATGCAAAAGTGGGGTTCCCTCTTATGTAAAACTCTGGGATAATGTACAAGCGCTTATATAGGGACTGTTGATATTTTACATTGGTTTGTATAAATGGGCATAGTTTATAGTGTTTGACTTTTCCCACTGTTCTCCCAGAAATGTTGAATTCTTTCTGCTCTGTTAACTTGTTATTGGGCTCCATCCTATGACGTTTATTATCCCGGTCTGTTCCACGCATGTGCACTCCTCAAACAACCATCAGAATGTCGCTTATGTGTCTACATTAAGCTGCATTCTCCAGGAGATACCTAGGTGTTTTAAACCACTTTCTCTTAATCCCTTAAGTGGCATAAGGAAATTAGCATTCTTGTTTACATGCCGTTTCAGAACACCGCTTTCTGCTAACACCCTAGAATAAAGGTGTTTTTTTTTTTTTTTTTTTGGAATGCCCAATTCCCAATGTGCTCTAGGTCCTCCGGGTGGCTGAGGACGAATCTCAGTTGCCTCTGCGTCTGATTATCACGTAGCTTGTTGAGCGCGTTACCACAGAGACATAATGCGTGTGGAGGCTTCACGCTACTCACCACGGTATCCACGCACAACTTGCCACGTGCCCCACCGAGAGGGAGAACCACATTATAGTGACCATGAGGAGGTTACCCCATGTGACTTTACCCTCCCTAGCAACCGGACCAATTTGGTTGCTTAGGAGATCTGGCTGGAGTCAGAACTTGTGACTTCAGGGGTGGTTGTCAGCGTCTTTACTCGCTGAGCTACCTAGGGCACCCAGTAAACTACTTTCTTAAGTGCATGTAAACATAGTTTTTTGTCAAGTCAATAAATATCCGCTCGCTGACATATTAAATCATACCAAAGAACTTGCAAAAACATTAATGATTAAGTCATGTACCTTTAAATCTTGCAGTGGGTCAGTGCCAGAGAGAAGTTCCAGCAAGCCGCCAACTTGATGGATGCAGAGCAACGGATGAAAAAGTCAATGTGGGGCCAGTTCTGGTCTGCTCACCAGAGGTTTTTCAAGTACCTTTGTATTGCCTCCAAAGTTCGGAGAGTAGTGCAGCTGGCCCGAGAGGAGGTTAAAAATGGAAAGGTTAGATTGAATGTTCACTTAATAAAAGTAAAAGTGCTAGTCAGAGCGTAGTAACTGATTGTGGTAACCTCTTTCCTTCTCTGTAGTGTGTTGTGATTGGTCTTCAATCAACTGGAGAGGCTCGAACCCTTGAGGCCTTGGAAGAGGGAGGAGGCGAGCTCAATGACTTTGTTTCAACTGCAAAGTGAGTATCAAAGGGTTTTCTCTTGTAAAGCTCTGTTCCAAACCCTACTGCGCTGTCTACATAGGCAGCTACTTTCCAAGGCTGCTTCCTAACTGAAATGAAACCTTTTATGTGACAGCCATAATAAGATATCTTAAAAGGGTGTTTTATAGTGTGAATGCTGATTTCTAACTGAACAGATTTGTATTCATGTTCCTTTATAGGGGTGTGCTGCAGTCCCTTGTGGAGAAGCATTTCCCTGCTCCAGACCGACAGAAGCTCTTCAGTTTATTGGGCATTGATCTGAGTGTGAAGAAAATGCCTTCACCTTCAGAAACCCTCATAGAGCAGAAAGGCAAAAAACGGAAAGGTACTACATCCCACTGCTGTATACAGAGCATGGAAACCATAATGGTATTTATAAGATGCTGTTTAATGTTTAGAAATAGTTTCAACTTGAACACATTTTATATGGTTTAGGAAGTCCGGTCCGCTCTTGGGTTTTTGCATGTTTACTCAAACTGAAATTGAAATTGAGTTTTGCTTTGACCACCGGTGGTTTGTGTGTGTGTTTTAAGGGCCAGAAACGAAAAAGGAAGTGAAGAAAGCCAGAAAATCCGGAGGTCTATTTGGTAACAGCTCTGATGAGAGTAACTCTGATGATTCAGACAAAGATGCCGAGAGTGATGACAGCTTCAAATCTATAAGCTCAGGGGAGGAGGATGAAGATGACTTCAACCCCTTTAAGGATGATTCCAGTGAGGATGATGAAGATGGTAAGAATTTATAAAAAAACATTTTTTTCCCAATTGTCAGAATAATTGGCAGTATTTAACATATCTTTCAATTTGTCAGATCCGTGGCTCATCAGAAAAGACTCCAAGAAGAGCAAAGAGAAGAAAAACAAGAAGAAAAAGAGCATCGATCCAGACTCTATTCAGAGTGCCTTGTTAGCCTCTGGGCTTGGAACAACCAGGGCCACTTTTACAAGCCCCGCCATGAAACCTTCAAGCAACATAGTTACTGTTGGTAAGTGACCATTGAGTTTCTTACAGGGTTTCTGAATCATTTCAGTTTCAATTAGGGCTTTTGATTTGATATGTTAAGTGCAATTTAATTATACTAAAAATAATGCGCTAAAATTAATGCAATTAATCATGACCCCTAACTCCTACATAAATTACGTAATAAGTCAAAAATGATCTACCATGCAAGCAATTCAAGCTTGAAGTACGTATGTTATTACGAGCTGCGCAGCCAGAATGAGAATCGCTTACTTAGGAGAAAGCACAACAGGTGGGTGAAGCAAAGCAGAATACTGGAATCTTGAGACGTGATTTCAAAGTTTCCACTACTTTGAACTTGACACAGCATCCTGAAAATTTGGCGTTTATGACACTGAATACCAGTGAGGTGCTCCAAATGCAGCCGTCTGTGGCACGCACATGTACATCTAGAACAACAATTAAAAATAGCGCAAACGGAACGCAAGAATGCGTAATATGAGAACTGGACACATTGTCTAACTCGATGCAAAACAAATTGCTGTCAAATGTTGGCTTGTTCAATGATATAAGAATAAAACAAACAATATATTGGGTTTGTTCACCCATAAATGAGAATTTATTTACTCTCCTTCATTCCCAGAGGTTTATGGCTTTCAGCTGAACACAAATTAAGATTTTTAGAAGAATATCTCAGCTCTGTTGGTCCATACAATGCAAGTCAATGGTGATCAGAACTCAGAAGTTCCAAAAAGGACATAAAGGCAGCATAAAAATAATCTATTTGTCTCCAGTGGGTTACTCCATGTCTTCTGAAGTGATATAGGTGTGGGTGAGAAACAGATCAATATTGAAGTCCTTTTTTTAACTATAAATCTACACTTTCACTCTCACTTACACATTCTGGTGTTGAAGATTTACAGTAAAAAAGGACGTAAATATTGATCTCTCACCAACAGCTATAATATCACTTCAGACTTAACCACGGGTGTCTTATGGGTTACTTTTATGCTGCCTTTGTCTTTTTTGGACCTTCTGAGTTCTTGTCACCATTCATTTGCATTGTATGGACCTGCAGATCTAAGATCTGCAAAAGAAAGTCATGTACACCTATGATGGCATGAGGATAAATATATTTAGGTGATATATCCCTTTTAAGCCACTTTTTGTATTGTCTAATCAATGCTTCATTCGTCTGTCACAATAATGCAATTTATTTAAACTGAATTTCAATTTATGAAGACCCTACATATTATATATTTAGAAATATTGGAATTTTTAGGCGGTATTTATATAAATTATCTTTATTTGGGGGCCTTTCTCAGCAAATAATGATGTATGCGATTAATTTGATTGTTTAATCTGCATGTCTCTTTAATTAATTTGCTTTCAAATATTAATCAAAGCTGTCAGCCCTAGTTTTAACTAGTTGTTTTAAAACCGAAATGATCAATAAAGTTTCAGGCTCCGACATGTCTGTGTGCTGTGCTCATGTTTCTCATTTAAATGGAGTGAAGTAAAATGAGGTTGTCACAATTTAGAGATGTATATTATTATGTCAAGTTTAGCTTAAATAATGCTGTTTAAATTTAGCCGATTCTTAATTTAACTGATTTGAATTTTAGAAAGGTTCAGAGAAATACCTGACTTAATCTTTATGCAAAACCCTAAATTAGAAGATGTCAACATTATGAAAATCTTCTGTTTTAATATGGGTATATTGTGTAAACATTTGATGCCTAGACACAACTGAAAAGGCCATGTCATCGGGGAAAAATATTAACCAAAAATATTCAATAATATTGTACTATTTCATGTCATACATGATGGATAAAATCAAGTCTTGCCCTGCATAATTTCCCATTAGAATTTTCAGTTGCAGTCAAAAATAAGTTGTAGAAGTGAAATGGTGTTTCGACTGGGAGCACAGTCACAGTAGTTTTTAAGGTCAGTGGATGTTAGTGTCACTTCCAAATCTCTTGCAGCCAAATGTGAGCCAGAGGAGAGCAGCTGTGTGACCAGTCAGGATGCTGTGGAGGATGCCCAGAGGATGAAGAGAGATCTGCTGGAACGACTGGAGCAGCTGGCAGAAGATCTGCCGCCCAACACGCTTGACGAACTCATCGATGAACTTGGAGGACCTGATAATGTGGCTGAGGTTAGTTTGATCATTTGTGTTAAGAATGCAGTCTCTGTGTATTTAATGATAACAATGTAAAGTAATCTTGTGCACATCGTTTGCAATCCAGATGACTGGCCGCAAAGGCAGGGTAGTCAGCAACGACGATGGCAGCATTTCCTATGAATCTCGATCGGAGCTTGATGTTCCTGTTGAAATTCTGAATCTTACGGAGAAGCAGAGGTTCATGGATGGAGAAAAGGTATATTACTTTGACCTTACCTACATTTGTTTGATGATATGAACAGCATTAAACTTTACTATATCTGCTTTTGTAGAACATTGCAATAATCTCAGAGGCTGCCAGCTCTGGTATTTCCCTCCAAGCTGACCGCCGAGTGAAGAACCAGAGGAGGAGGGTGCACATGACATTAGAGCTGCCGTGGAGTGCCGACAGAGCTATTCAGCAGTTTGGTGGGTACATTACTATGATATGGGTTTTTCAATGGCCAATACTAATATTTAGAGAGCAGAATGGCCGGTATAATACGACTATATACACTAAATATAATTTAATGATGACAAATTATATATCCCCCAAAAAAGTGTTGAAATAAACACTTATTTAAATAAATTTGTTTACTTTTCATGCAATGTTGGCATTTTCACTTCAGTGACTCATTGGATTTTGTGCCAACAGGTAGAACACACAGATCGAACCAGGTGACTGCACCTGAATATGTTTTTCTCATCTCTGAACTGGCTGGAGAACAAAGATTCGCCTCTATCGTTGCCAAACGACTGGAAAGCCTGGTGAGTCACAAAAGACCATTGTGTGTTTTTGCAGCATACCAATGTCACCCTTTGTTTAAATTAATATTGTTATTATTATTATTTTGAAGCCTAATTGTTTGTCTTTTTAAATCAGGGTGCTCTTACTCACGGAGACAGAAGAGCCACAGAAACAAGAGACCTCAGCCGATTTAACTTTGATAACAAAGTAAGATCACTTTATATGAGTGTTTTACACTTCATATATTGTAGTCAGAATTTAGTTGTTGGTTGTTGCTAGATTGTGTTCTGATAAGTGTTTTTTTTTTTCTTTCACTTTACAGTATGGTAGAAATGCTCTGGAAATAGTCATGAAGTCTATCGTCAATTTGGACTCTCCTCTAGTGTCTACACCTGCTGACTTTAATGGGGAATTCTTTAAAGGTACTTATTTGGTAAATTGCTTGTTTTCAGTAATTGGAAAAGTGTTAACCAGTCAATGTAAACTACCAGTGATTTAACAAAAGGGGGATTCTTAAAACCTTGTAATATTGTTTTTGCAGAAATCCGTAATGGTTTAATCGGTGTGGGACTGATAAACATGGAAGACCGATCAGGAGTTCTTTCGCTAGACAAAGGTGAGACCTTCTCATTTTAATCTTTCTATCTTAAAATGTTGAAATGCCTAATGACATCAGATCCAATAATACAGAATTTCATCATGCCCCTTACTGTTTTCTTTAAGATTACAACAACATTGGAAAGTTCTTGAACCGGATTCTTGGTATGGAGGTCCAGCAGCAGAATGCTCTCTTTCAGTATTTCTCTGACACATTGAATGCTGTCATTCAAAATGCCAAAAAAAGTGGACGATATGACATGGGAATCTTGGGTAAGAAGTAGGGATGTGCCACGGTGATTGACTAATTGACTAGTCGTCCAACGATTGACTAGTCGATTAGTGGGGTCGACTACTAACATTAATATTTTTTTTTTTTAGTGGAGCGAAGTCTTTTGCTGATTCTGTCTGACACTGCTTAAATTAGAGGTCGACCGATTGTGAATTTTATTGATACCAATAACTAAGTTGGGCAGTACCTGCCTATAGACCAATTAATCAACCGATAGTTTTTAAAATTGATACTGAATTAAAAAATAACACTCAAAGTAAAACAGTGCTGAACTTTACCATAAACAATACTGTCTGAACCATGAAAATGTATTGTACTTTTTAATGAAATAGATATTAATATATTAACTAATATTCAAATTTTAAAGTCAGCTGATTTTTAAATTGATGTTTCCTTAGTCTACAAGAGGATGCAATAAATGCATAAACCATTCAGCACCGTTATATTATTGCAGAGAACATTCTTATCCTGGTTGTTAAAAAAAGAACATTTAATTTTCAACTAATGTGCATAAAATAAATAAAAGTTTTAGTTGTTTCATATTCTCAAAAGTTAGGTCAAAAGTCAAATGAGGGGAGGGGGGGGGGGCGCTTCAGTATACAGTTCATATGGTGTTACACTTGCAAGGATCCCTACTACTCCAGACTCAAGCTTCATAATAACAGCAAAATACCACATTGTTTTTTATTCAGTACAGTTGTATGTAGAGTAGCAATATTCACAGACATCAGTGGTATTCGGATGAACTCTGTGGTGAAGCGGCTCAGACTATGAGCACAGGCCAGGGGCTGTTCAATCAGATGAAACGCAACAGACTGGACCCGAACATGCAAAATGCCAAATTTGCCAAAATGCAATGGCAAAACACCTCCACCAACTGTAAGGGGCTGTTCACTCCGAACGCTTTTGCAACCATCCATTTGTATTTCCATGTAAACGTGCGCTAGACGAACATCTTTGTTTACCTTTGTTTTTGTTTATTCAGCGTCTCGTGCAAGAGCGCTGTTTTTTAGATGATGTGTCTAATTAAAAAGAACTTTAAAAGCTTATTGAGACACCTGATTTCTGTTAAACTGTATTTGTTGCGCTGTGTCTAGCCTTTTTTTAGCGCAAGAAGCTTCTCTCGGCTGCATGAAGATATTAATTTGCTCTCTCACGTCACTAGCTTTAAATATGCAACTTAGCTGGCAAACAAATGCATAAACATGACCAGCTGGATATAAACTAATGCAAATAGATGGTAATAGATGATAACAATCGTGACATTTAAACATTTGGGTAGGACTTGCATGTATTTTTGTCATATCGTTCTAACCACTTGAGGTTAGCTTTAATGTTAGTGTCCTATCAGCCTTGTCAGCAAACATACTGCTGTTCTCTACTAATGCAGCATCTAGTCAACAAAGTCATTACTTCATAATGGCATCATGTACTGTATACATGTTTTAAGTCCGCATCTGAAGTGTTTTGCTCCATGCAGAGTTTAGTCTTGTCAAAACAAACACCACAAGGCATCGGTGAAGTGATATTTTTTTTTATTTAGCCTCTAGAAGCAGCTCTGTACTACTGTATAACGACAGTGGACCCTTCCCCCGACGCAACTTGGAAAAACTGTCAGTGTGGATATTTCCAGATAACCGATTATCTGTGTGATTATTTGGCAAAAGCAATATATCGGTCGATCTCTAACTTAAAATATTTGTAATAATATAAGTCTAAACTGCCTGATGTCGTGAACTAGATGTGGATCCGCATCATCGTCTTGCAGTTCTATGCATTTGGATGCGCAGTGATGATCGCCCTGAAGCACTCTGGTTACATTGAAGCACATCATTCTGCGTTCAGGATGCACATAAGCTGTATTGTGCCATTCTGTATTGAGCCTATTATTGTTGAATATTAGTTACCATGGTGAAGTTATGTGCTTTAAGTCTGTATATCTCTATGAAACGTGTCTGATCGGGTCACGTGAACAACAAAGCCAAATTATTAGGGGTGTTCATATTTGCTCTGTCTTCGATTCGATTATGATTCTTTACTTAACGATTACAATGCATTGTGAAATCTCAAATTTGATCATTATTTTGGAACAATTCATAACTATTTGAAAAAAATGTATGAAATGTTTTGACTAAACGTTCTTAATTTTTGACACGCACCAGACTTGGAGTCACAGATGATTTAGCTGATATGTGTGGCTGCATATATAAACAGAACTTTTTTTTTTATACATCATTTATACTGTATGATTGTTACATATAGACATTATATGGTACATATAGATATGTTGCATCCATTATAGATCTGATATGAATACTGTATAACAATGTATGTTCCAACATAATGATTTAATGCAAACACAGACAAACAGATGGTATGCATACTGTGGAATAAGCATAATAGATTTTATAATGTAATGTTAACATTTATTGCGCCAATTATTACGAATGAAATGTGTACAGTCAGATGAGATCCATGTTTAAACCGAGCAGGGTCATAGATTTAAAAATGATCTTTTAATGGCATGCAAAGGTTTTTGGGATGGGGAGAGAGATGGCTGAACAGAGATGGCAGCCCCCGTTCATGAGACTCTGTAATCAACAGAACTGTCTGAAATTGCTCCGTTTCTTATATTTTGTGGCATTCACTATAAAGAGAATGAATGAACAAGTGAGCCTTTTCATTCACAGCCACATGTCTGCCCACCAATCTTATTTATTTAAGCCGAGTTCTGTTTGTGGTTAAACCGTTTTATGGAGAAATAAAAGCAATATAATATTGTAAACGGGGAAGAAAGCAACAACAATCAACTTTTGTCAAGTGGGCACAAACAGTTATTAATATTGATCACGATACAGCGATGCATTTTTACAACCTACCAATTATATACATTATTATCCTTAACATCGACTAGTCGATTTAAAAGATTGCTAGTTTTGCACATCCCTTGTAAGAAACTTTAAAGCCTGTTTTAAGTCAGTTAATACAATTTCAGAGCTGCTAATTTTGTTTAATCTTTCACAGATTTGGGTTCTGGAGATGAAAAAGTGAGGAAAGTTGATGTCAAAAAATTCTTGACACCAGGATATTCCACCTCAGGACATGTGGAGCTCTATACAGTATGTCTATTTTCTGTATTTGAGGAACGAGAAATGGAATAAGTGTTTTGCACTTGTAAGTCCTAATGATCTCTGTATGGTTATTTCTTGTCTAAAAAAGCTTGTTCTGTGTGTTCAGGTGAGTGTGGAGCGGGGAATGTCATGGGAGGATGCCACCCATATTTGGGCCGACCAGAACGGACCAGATGATGGCTTTTACGTGCAGGTGAGGCTTTTCAGTTGCCTTATGCACCTGTCAGCCAGTTCACCCAACTGATGAAAATGAATAAATTTTTTGCTGAATTTTGCACAATTATATCCGTGAATGCAAAACTAAACTGAAGTTGAAATATTTTCTGTGATTTACCTCAAGGTGCGGAATAACAAGAAAATTGCCATCCTAATAAAGGAAGTCAACACCATTAAGAGACACTTCATGGTGTACAGACCAAATACAGGAAAACAAGTAAAGCTGGAGACTTACGCAGACATCAAGAAGAGGTGTAAAAAGGTATTACGTTACATCTTTTGTAGATGGAAACACTTTGGATGTCAGTTTTCATCACATTTGCACAAAAAAATCTGTTAAATTGCCAGCCTTTTTGATAAATAAACCATACGTTTGGCTTGTGACATGACAGGCCTAGAAGAACACTGCATAGTAATTGGATCAGCTCCTTTAGAAATTTGTGTTTGAGAATCCTAACCTTGTGCATGCTTAAATGTTCATTTTATTGCTTTGTCGTCTCACAACATTAATACAAACTTTTCTTACAAAGAGACTTTCTTTAAAAAGTGGTCTTGTTCACATGCAACGCCTTTATAAAACTGTTGGGATTTATCACAAAGGCTGTATGTATGGAAGGCCTATTGACCTTATACGCCACAGAAACAAGCACGCAGCCATCTTGAAAATGGTCTTTTAACTTCCAGTCGAGGGTTGCTATATAGATATCTATGGTGGTGATATCAAAGTGGAATCAGCTAGCGAAGTGGATTTACAGGTTATAGAGTTGCCAAATGTTATCATGAGTATTTTAAAGTGTTCATTGGATATCATAACAACTGGAAGAGCGGAGGATTTTAAAACAAGTGTACCTTCATGCTGTGGATGCACTGATATGCATCTGTGTTCATAAAACTCAGAGACAAAACAAAGTCATTTAAAATATATCTACAACACCTCTGTCCATCGAAACGTAGGAATGGGTGCCACTATATTTATGCACACATACAGTATACATGTGAAAGTACAAGTTTTATTTTATATTCCGTTTAAAACTATTTATAATCACATTTAAGCCTTTTAAAAATGTGGGGTGACAAATACATTTTATATACAAATATAATTTCCTTAAATGTTATGAACGTGCATATGAAATAATACAAGCTGTCACTGTTTGAAATTTTACTTCAAATACACATTTGAGAACAAACTATTAACAGGTGAAACATAAAAAAAACATTTGTAGATCATCAGATGGGTGAAGTAGACTCACACCATCAACTCTTGGTGAAAAATACTTTCTGTGCTCCCACTAGTAGCTTCAAATCAAACCTGAAGGTAAGAGACAAAACAAGGAAGCGTGCAGCGCTGAAAAGTGTCGGGGCTGAATAAGGTTAATAGGTAGCTTGGTACCCTGCTTTCAACTAATGAGAAATGTATTTCTTCTGCTTGTTCAGTCATTCTCACTGCTGTTGTAAATGCTTCTCATCTCAAAACAGGTCCTCTCTGATGATGCTAAGGTACACTGGATTGATCAGTACAATTCCTCTGCTGATGTCTGCTCTCATGCGTATTGGTAGGTGCTTCTTTTAATATACTCCTTAAAACGAGTGATGTCTTCAGTAACAGAAATAGAAAAAAAGCAGCACGTTTTACTTTTGTGCATTAGTGAGCTAACTATTAGACATCAATCTTTTAAGGCAGCATCGTTCATAAGTGAATGATTAGAAACTTGCGAGAACATTTTCACTAAGCTTGTGCCGTTGCATTTTGCAATTGCATTATGAGCAAAGGGTACAATTGATGCTGCTTACCAAAATGAGGAAGTGTGTGCAAAAGTTCATGTGTGAAATGAAATTGTTTTTTGACAGGCGAGGGAACTGTAAGAAGGCCTCACTAGGGCTACAGTGTGAGATTGGGCTGCGCTGCAGGATGTACTATGTCCTCTGTGGCTCTGTCCTCAGTGTGTGGACCAAAGTGGAAGGTGTCCTGGCCCCAGTCAGTGGATCCAACGTGAAGATGCAGATTGTACGTTTAAGAACAGAGGATGGGCAGAGGATAGTGGGTAAGTTGTCAAATTGCTGTTTAATTATACATCTCAAAAACAGACAAACTATATTTGTCTCCTACGTTTAGTTTGAAACAACCTTTGCATTGCATATTCAGCGGGTCAGATAAAAAGTAATGCTGGGTAAAAATATAGTTTTACCTGATGCATCGCAATCTTCATTTGAACAGTCTTGATCTTTTACTCTGTGCAGCAGCACTCAAATACAGGTCCTTCTCAAAAAATTAGCATATTGTGATAAAGTTCATTATTTTCCATAATGTAATGATAAAAATTAAACTTTCATATATTTTAGATTCATTGCACACCAACTGAAATATTTCAGGTCTTTTATTGTTTTAATACTGATGATTTTGGCATACAGCTCATGAAAACCCAAAATTCCTATCTCAAAAAATTAGCATATCATGAAAAGGGTCTCTAAACGAGCTATTAACCTAATCATCTGAATCAACTAATTAACTCTAAACACCTGCAAAAGATTCCTGAGGCTTTTAAAAACTCCCAGCCTGTTTCATTACTCAAAACCGCAATCATGGGTAAGACTGCCGACCTGACTGCTGTCCAGAAGGCCATCATTGACACCCTCAAGCAAGAGGGTAAGACACAGAAAGAAATTTCTGAACAAATAGGCTGTTCCCAGAGTGCTGTATCAAGGCACCTCAGTGGGAAGTCTGTGGGAAGGAAAAAGTGTGGCAAAAACGCTGCACAATCGAGAAGAGGTGACCGGACCCTGAGGAAGATTGTGGAGAAGGACCGATTCCAGACCTTGGGGACCTGCAGGAAGCAGTGGACTGAGTCTGGAGTGGAAACATCCAGAGCCACTGTGCACAGGCACCAGAAACAGCTGCAGAAGCGCCTGACCTGGGCTACAGAGAAGCAGCACTGGACTGTTGCTCAGTGGTCCAAAGTACTTTTTTCGGATGAAAGCAAATTTTGCATGTCATTCGAAATCAAGGTGCCATAGTCTGGAGGAAGACTGGGGAGAAGGAAATGCCAAAATGCCTGAAGTCCAGTGTCAAGTACCCACAGTCAGTGATGGTCTGGGGTGCCATGTCAGCTGCTGGTGTTGGTCCACTGTGTTTTATCAAGGGCAGGGTCAATGCAGCTAGCTATCAGGAGATTTTGGAGCACTTCATGCTTCCATCTGCTGAAAAGCTTTATGGAGATGAAGATTTCATTTTTCAGCACCGACCTGGCACCTGCTCACAGTGCCAAAACCACTGGTAAATGGTTTACTGACCATAGTATTACTGTGCTCAATTGGCCTGCCAACTCTCCTGACCTGAACCCCATAGAGAATCTGTGGGATATTGTGAAGAGAAAGTTGAGAGAAGCAAGACCCAACACTCTGGATGAGCTTAAGGCCGCTATCGAAGCATCCTGGGCCTCCATAACACCTCAGCAGTGCCACAGGCTGATTGCCTCCATGCCACGCCGCATTGAAGCAGTCATTTCTGCAAAAGGATTCCCGACCAAGTATTGAGTGCATAACTGAACATAATTATTTGAAGGTTGACCTTTTTTATATTAAAAACACTTCTTTATTGGTCGGATGAAATATGCTAATTTTTTGAGATAGGAATTTTGGGTTTTCATGAGCTGTATGCCAAAATCATCAGTATTAAAACAATAAAAGACCTGAAATATTTCAGTTGGTGTGCAATGAATCTAAAATATATAAAAGTTTAATTTTTATCATTACATTATGGAAAATAATGAAGTTTATCACAATATGCAAATTTTTTGAGAAGGACCTGTATGTAAGTGATTTACTCGCATATTCTACCAAATGCGACAATGTCAATTTAGCCACTGGCTGGTAAATTTTCATACAGTGGCAAAGAAGTTCAGCATCCTTTCGCTGCATGTTGAGTAAAAGTTTGGTTTCCGTGTAATGTGTCCAAAGGCGAGATCCACACAATCCATTTGTCATTGAATAACATCTCTTTAATACTCTGTTCTTTACTGTCAGTTGTTGTTCAAAAACGATCAATAAAAAATAAGAACATTTAGGTCTAATTGCACATAGCACAGATGTGGTAAAGAAGCACTCATTAATGTGCACTCAACCGAAACACTTGTGATGCTTGTTGACCTGCCTGTATTCTTAAAGAGACGGTGTGTTCTACAAATCAATGTAAATAGTTGTAAATAGTACAAATTATGCATTAAACAATAAACATGCAATATAATGGATGCAATTTAAATACATCATATTTATTGATGTATTAAATGGAATAACTAAAATTACAGTTCTTATAATATTTTTGCAATGTACAAAGTTAGAAGATCCCATATAATTATTGGCATTAATGAAATCAAAGCAAAATGGACATTACAACTGAAATCTACCCAAATGAGTCTTATCGAGCGCTTGTGAATCAGAATCATATTGGGAAATCTATACTTCATTACCCAGCCCTAATTGAAAGGGACATGTTTTTACTTATAATTGATGTGTGTTGACCTTGAAAAAGGGGGTAACACATGTTACTGTGGTAGTAATAGTGTATACATTTTTCAAATTATGCTCCGTTCTAAAATATTTCATCAAATCTCTAAAAAAAGAGATCTACTTTTTACACCATATCCAGTGAAAATGAAGACCCTGTTACATTAGTTATTTGTTCACACCCATGTTACCTTTATTACATAAACAGAAAAGTCACATTGATCATGACATAATAAAATGCACTGTTGAATTGTACACAAAAACACCAGGTACATATTATTCAGGAAGTAAATTGGATCAATTTTGATATCATGTTGTCTTTTAACCTGCTCTGTGTTTCCTGCTCAGGTCTGATCATTCCAGCCAATTGCGTGTCTTCCCTGGTCAATATCCTGTCATCATCAGATCAGTCTCAGCAGCTGGCTGTGCAGCAGCAGCAAATGTGGCAACAACTCCATCCGCAGAGCATCAGCCATACTGCCAACACATAGTGTGACCACCTCGCACCTTACTGCGGGGCAGATGTGGGATCATTAGCCAGCCAGCCTCCCCTTCCTCCGCTGGTATGCTACGAGAAAGACGGCGCTTGTGTCGTATTTAAAATTTCAGGATACATGTCCAAAGTGGACTCATCGCCAAAGGAGCTTGCTGGACTACTGAATCAAAGCTCTGCACGTCAGAGCGCACGGAGTGCGACAGCGAAACGAGAGTTGTGAAAACCATCGCCTGTGCTTTCCATTGAGATTATACTTGGCTCTTTGATACTTAAGAGGGCTGATGAGTCACCAACACTAGACACACAGTATTTAAACAGGACAGCGCTCAGGGGTTACTCATAATCAAGCTTTTTTTTTTTTTTTTTTTCATTTTGAGTCCTTTTAAACCATTTCAAGGACTTGACGCGCCACCAAACCAAGCGTCTCGATATAGCGCTCTGATACGGCATGTATTAGGCATGACACCGCTTGTTTACCACTTAATACAGTCCTTGATTTGAAACGGGAAATGGGTGTGAGTGGTATTAACCCAACCCTGAAGACTTTTCTGGAACTCTGATGAGTTGCATGGATTCTCTTTGGATTTTGTTTAGTTGTGAGCGTTAGGTCTGATAGGGTTGACTATATTTTTGCTGCTTTCCAGTGTTTCAGTTTGAGTGTTTAATGAGGAAGCAAGTGTTGTTCTCTTGACATTTTTGAAGTAAACTGGAATTCCCTCTGCAGAAGTCCACGTCGATCAACATTTACGGTTAATGCATTTTCCATTTCTTTGTTTTAATCATTTAGTCACACGATTTGTGTATTCGGGTGAAGAACATCTGAATAGTTCCTTCCCCCAATTGATCTACCGGTAATTTTGCTGTAAATGTTGGACTTTCACAAATGCTTGGTCTTTGGTGTATAGTTGCATATCTGAAATGTCATGTTTTGTGGAAATATTATTATTATTATTATTATTATAGATGTTGCAGCACTCTAAAGACAATGTCTTTTTCATCCTTGCACGAGTTGCACTACTGATGGATCTGTTGTACAAATAATCTATGAAAAATTTAACTGACTGCAAGATCTCTACCTCTTGCATATGACCAATAAATCTTATGGATTACCTCTCTTCCAAAATGTCGTTTTCTTTTTTCCTCCCATTTCTAGGGAACCACATTTCTGAACTTTTGGGGTGAGTGATGTGTGTTCAAACTGCGGAGTAACTTTTCTTGGCCCAATGTGGTCGGTAGGTGGATTATAGTCATAATACAGAATTTTAAAGACTTAATTTAACTTTTTAGAAGTTTTCCAGTTTTGGGTTCCACTACAATGAAAATTAAATAAAGGACAATTAATTCCAAGTTATATGGAATGTGGCATATTGTCTTATTTGATTGAAATAATACTTTATTGTGGACTCAAAAGTTGCATTTTATATGGGATGTTTTGAAATAAAAAGTTTAGGTGAGTTTTCAGTAGTTTTACAATGAAAGTGAAAGTATAGAAGACACTAGACCATGTTTTTGTTTCAGTTTAGTTTATTTATTTTTCAAGATTTACATGTTGAATGTATTGAAAACAAGCTTTAAGGGCACGCCAAGAAAGCTAATCATCTTATTGTCACTAAATCTAACTTTTTTAAAAAAAAAAAAAAAATTATATTTCACTTTTTGAATCTGATCTTCCCATATATTTGCCAAATATCCACAATTAAATGAAAAAAATGTGTGAGAAATATGATTTCCACTTTTGCCCCCCCCCAAAAGTAAAAGTGCATTATTGGTGAAAAAGTTTGTCCTAAAATTAGTAGTTTTAATGTGTTAATCTTTATTGATAATGTGCAGTTCTTTTTTTTTATTACCGTTAATGATTTTGTAACTTGTCTCCGTTGTCACTGTGATGATGGACAGGGTTGTTTATTTGTTTTTATTAATTATGGTTGTGTTAATTGAGTTCTTTGTGATAGTAATGATAGACAACAGTGTGGGTGTCGTGAGTGACGCGGCCATATTTGCCGGTGCTGCTCCGCTGTAAACAAAAAGTGTCTGCGAGACGGACGCTACGCTCATTTTAGGGACAATTTTATTTCTCTAATTTATTATCTCTTCAGGTATGTCTTACAAACCCAATCCCCATCAACACCTTCCGGGAACTTCTGGGAACCAAGGTATGCCAAAAAAGCGTAGAAAACTCTCCGTCTTGAGTGCATTTAATCGAATGTAAGAATTGGCGTGGGAAAGAATACCTGGGGAAAAGCCGTGTGTAGTTTTTGTCCAGTCTGATCGCTATAGGGTCAGATACTTAACATCCGCCATTATTACTAGTGGAAAAAACGCATTCCTCGGCTTCGCTCGGGCTATATAGCGGCGTGTGGTGCATGTTCGGCTCGTTTCCGCTGGTTCCGCGTCGCGCCGTGGCCGGTTGGGGTGGTACGGAGGCCGCTAGATTGTGATAAAAATGAATCCTTTTAGCGGCTAAGATCAAGCCCATGCCGTTTCCTCCATGATTGTCTCTTGGGCTGTTGATTGATCGCATTCAGACGTTCTGTGTTTTTGGTGCTCTTCGAGGACACCTAGCGGTTGAAAGTGGTACTGCTTAGAATGGACGGGACAAAAGTCTGATGAGATCACATTGACAATCTTTTATTTAAAAAAATAAATAAAAATTAACCCTTGTGTGACCTTCGGGACATTTAAAAAATATATATGTATTTCGATAATTTTGGCTGTTAATGTCAATGGCATACAAGTTTTCAAAGGTGTGTATTTTTTTGGATTATTTTGATATTTCAACCTCAGTAATACATCTATAATACACTGTGTACAAAAAATAGTTACTCTCAGGACCTCAAGGTCAAAAATTTCCCCATTGAAATATATTTGATCCCAGTGCCATTAAAGCATAATATCATGAATTCTAAAGGATATTATGTTCGGGGCTGGAATGGTAATCTGGCATGCCGGTAATTTTCCTGATGGGCCAACGCACTTTGGGGGCTGACTGGCCGCGATAAGATTAAATGAGCCGCTGCGTTCACACTGCCAGCGACACGCAGCGACAAAACGCCCTCATCTCATTCATTTTCAATGAGAGCTGGCAACTTCCGGCAACACGAGCGACGGCGACCGGATGTGGGCGTGTCCAGCGAAGTGACAAAGTTGAGAATATTTTCGATTTTTTTAAATGACTTTCGGAAGTGACAGCCAATATGATGGTAGAGCTCACGTGATCCTAATATTTTAATAATAATATTAATGATTAATAATATGAAAAAACAGTGCTGTTTATACTCCCCATGCGCACCACTAGCGACCTAACCACCAGCCACTGGCGACATGCAGCGACAAAGTAGCTGGCAGTGTGAACGAATCAATGATGCAGCTAAAATTGTCTGGGTGTGTATGTATAATATATAATTGATCTATTGTCACACATTATACATAAATTTCTGTATATACAGATACAGTTTTCACATATCCCAGCTAAGCTGGGGTCAGAGTGCAGGGTCAGCCATGATATGGCGTCCCTGCAGCAGATATGTATGTGTGTAAAAAAAACAGTGGCGTAATGTAAACAAACTGGCATTTAAACAGGATTTGTTAAAATCCTGAAAATGAATTAATATTTGGTGGTTATGATCAGGGCTGATGTTGGTTAAATAAATAACTAATTGAAAGTGGAAAATAATATTAATGTATAATATTATTATGGCAGTTTGTTGACGCAGACATTTCTGTCCTCTGAGGACCTCTGAGTAACTTTTTTTAAATTGACGCACAAGGGTTAAACCTGATTTTGAAAATGGTAAAACAAAGAATATTTATGATATAAATGAAATGAGAAGCATTTAAGTGTCTGCACTATTTCTAGGACACAACATTTCCATTTATTGTTTTGGCTTTTATCCAAAAAGAGGAATAATACATCATAAGCGATTCATCTTAAGGAGACAGTGGGACGAAAAGTGCTGCATTACATTACATCAGAATAGTAGTATCCAAGACAGATTAGAGTGTAACAAGAATATATATCATATTTTTTATGAGTGAACGGTTAAGTGCTCATGGAAAAGATGTGTTTTTAGCTGTTTGAAGACCGAGAGTGAGTCTGCTTCAAGGACGGAGTTGCGAAGGTCATTCCACCAATGTGATACAGTGAAACCGAAAGTCCATGAAAGTGTTTTGGTGTCTCTTTGTGTTGGTACAACAAGGAGCTGCTCATTCTGGTGGGAATGTAGCTCTGCAGTAATAATGTTTGGTATGCTGGAGCAGACCCAGTGACTGTTCTGTATGCCAGTATCAGAGCCTTGAATTTGATACGTGCATCAACCGGCAGCCAGTGAAGAGAGACAAGGAGTGGTGAAACATGCGCTCTATTTTGGTTCATTTAAGACCAGACATGCTGCTTTATTCTGGATCTTTTGCAGAGGTTTAATTGCACATGCAGGGAAACCTGCAATGAAAGTGTTACAGTAGTCCAGTCTAGTTATGACAAGTGACTGAACAAGAAGTTGTGTGGCATGTTCAGAGAGAAAGGGTCTTAAGGTGTATGACTTTCTTAAGTCTTTATTGGATGTCATTTTACACAGAGAAGGTTAATAAGCGATTTTAGAAGGTTAGTAAGCGATATTAAATTATTTTACTATATTGTTTTTGTCTTGTGGCTATACTTGTATTTTAATGTTTACAGAGTGGCCCCATTCACTTCCATTGTAAGTGCCTCACTGTAACACAGATCTTTTTTTAAAAGAAAAGGAGGCATGAGTTGAAAGTAATTTTTGTGGCAACTAACATGCCACAAACGTTGTCGATTGAGCTAGGGATGTAAGTAATGTTATCAAGGCCGTTTCTGAGCATATGGGGGCCCAAAGCGAAATCCTACTTGGAGGCCCAAAAAATACTATACTATAAATATAAATACTATAAATAACTAGATGCAATGGGACACAACTGCAAAATGTTAGCTAACTAATAGTTGCGATTTAATGCAGGTAGCTGGCTTAAATTAATTTCTTACTAGTGGTCTGGCTGCATTTATCTTTTGTTTTCTTTTTTTTTCCCCCACTCCCGACTTGTAGGTGTGCATGCCTGCATGCCTGTCGCATCTAGCTACAACTCTCTCCTTGAAGTTACATTTTCCCTTCCCTCTCAGGCCACAAGGGGGCCCCCCTTTAACTGTCCAATTGAGCCATAACAGCTGCCTGAGTCTTACTTGCAGCTTTTAATATATTGAAAATAAAACACGTGGCTTGGGGGCCCTAAGCGGCTACTTATACCACTTATAGCTAGATATGGCCCTGAATGGTATCATGAGGAACTGTTTCATAAATTGAATGACACATATTTTGGTTACTCCTTACAGGAAGCATTCCCTCTCCGTCTTCCATGGCAACAGTACAGTCATACAAGCCAATTCTAAATGACTTTGGACCCCCTTCATTGGGATTCTCACAGGTAAGCTTTGCACTCTGAAATTATTCTATCCTAACAAGAAAATTGTTAAATTACTAAAAATAAATCTTGTTCATCATTTCAAATGATCTGAATACCTCTTATGTCTGAAATACAATGTTTAGGGGCCAATTGGGAACCAAGTACCCCAGAGTAAATATGCTGAACTTCTCGCCATCATTGAAGAACTTGGGAAAGAAATAAGACCCACGTATGCAGGGAGTAAAAGTGCAATGGAACGTCTTAAAAGAGGTTTGTATCAATTAACAAAGGAAGCTTTATAAATGTGGTAGTAAATATATATTTGTTTATCAAATGCACTGATGTTAAAACTGTCTTTTAAACTAAACTTTGCTCTTTTTACATATTGAAAGGTATCATTCATGCCAGAGGGCTTGTTCGGGAGTGTTTGGCAGAGACAGAGCGAAATGCGAGATCCTAGCCCTTTCAATCCTGTTCCTCTCCATATGGCAAAAAGAACTGTCTCCCTTAAACCATTTCACACGGGAATCATGCATGCCGCTCCGCTGAGGGGACAATCAGAAAAGGCAGCATTTATGTTACGAGTTGCTATTTCGTATGTATTTTGAAGGGAATATGGCAAGATTCAGAGGATGCATCTTCTGATTTACAAATGCGAGCGAGAGATCTGGAACTGTTGCCATTTAAGTTTTTTTTTAAATATATTTTTATTACCTTGTTTTCTTTATTTTACCACATAGTATGTTTAAATAAGCAAAAACTGCATGCAACCATATTAAAGGTCCCAAATTAGAAACTTGCATGGCTTTTTACCGGTTTAGACTAGGTATGTGCTTTTACAAATAGTTCTCAGGATGAGGTATAAGGTATTTTCTCCTTGTACGCACTGATGAATAGGACAGTTTTCTTTTAAATTGGGGAGATACTGAAAAGAAGTGATGCCATTTTTCGTCTTTATTTGTATTTATTACCTTGTGTAATAAAATGTATTTTCATGTAAAGACAAAAAGGTCACTCTTTGGAATTTTGTATATCTGTCAATAAATATGACATCATTGTGTACAAAAGTATTTTGTTCATTGTTTTGCGGAAGACTTGTATTGTACTGTATTAGTACCATGAAATTGAACCATGGTAATACCTGAGTTATTATAGTTATTGTTACTCTAATTAAATCATAGTAACTTAGTAACTAGTGACAAAAACAACATAGCCCTGAATGAGTCATTTGTGAGTCATCTAAAAATGTGACTCTTTATATATACATTTGGGTGAATTTCACAAAAACTGTTCACATCATATTTGACTGCAAAATCAAAGTCAATATATATATATATATATATATATATATATATATATATATATATATATATTTATTTATTTAAATACTTTTTTTTTTTTTACAATTATTCCTATTACTTAACAATAGCGATTCTCATTACACCATAAAATAAATCATAATAATATATATTTTTTTTAAAGTAATAGTGTAATTTTACTTAAATTAGCATTAATTATAGGTAGAACAACAAATACTTCCATTTTATATAAATATATGTATATTGCAATGTAAAACTCATGATAGATTATTTAAATTGTAATGTTCCTAATGTCACGAAAATAATGTCACAATGCAACCTTAATGGCCCTAAAATATAGGCTTCTTTTTCTATATATACTTAATACTTTCTATCTTTTTAACGTCACTTCATGAAACAAGTTTCATGAGATTCACCCATAAGCGGCTGACTGCAGCAGCGTTCCTCAAAAAGACAACCAATCATTACCTCTGTTGTGTTCTTTAAAATGCCTAGAATCGTGCGAAGGAGCCAATCACAGAGTCTAAAGTGCCGTTGAATATTTATTCTGGCCAATCAAATTAAGCCTTGGGCACCTTTCAGCCAATCGAGATTCGCGGCGCAGCGTCTCGTCGTTGGGTGGTTAGAACGTTGGAAGGTTGAACGAGAATCTGACAGAAACGGAGAGAGCGCGCGGAACAAGAGGAAATGTCAAAATGGGAGAAGAAGTGATGATACAAAGTAACAAGTGAGTGACACAATAATATGAAGTTTTTGTCATCATAACTGTGTCTGCGCTGGATACTTTGATTGCAGCCTGTTTCATGGCTCGCGGGATGCAGCTGCAGTGGTGATGCGCGTGCTGTAAGTGTGGCGGCTGCGCGAGCGAGCGAACAGGAAGCGCCATAGCGAGTATGTATTTTGATGATATACTCACCTTTTATTACATTATAAAGGCTTTGTTTACATTTTCTATGTGAATCGTGCAACGTATGGGAAACAACACCACCTGGATTTGTTGGTAGCCAGATTTGCGTTGGATTGTATGTTATTCTGATGACATAATGTATGTATGTATGTATGTATGTATGTGTTTGTGATTTAAACGGGAAGGGCTCTTTAAGTATAACTTGCTGTTGTTCTCAATCCAAGTTTATAGGAATGAATGACATTAAAATATATACATATTTTGTCAATTGCCACGCTGAGGACTGCTTTCAAACAATGATCTGGTCAGATTTGGGGGTCCTTTTCTGGTTTTACAGCTGACTTCTTGTTTATGCCATAATTCAATGCTCTACATAATGCATTTAAGTTAAATTTAAAGGGATAGTTCACCCATAAATGACATTTCTGTCATCATTTACTCACCCTCATGCCATCCCAGATGTGTATGACCTTCTTTCATTTGCTGAACACAAACAAAGATATTTAGAGGAATATTTCAGCTCTGTAGGTCCATACAATAAAAGTGAATAGTGGACAGAACTTTGAATCTCCAAAAAGCACATGAAGGCAGCATTAAAATAATCTATATGCTTCCAGTGTTTTAATCTATGTCTTCAGATGCGGTATGATAGGTTTGGGTGAGAAACAGATCAATATTTAAGTAATTGTTTACTATCAATCTCCACTTTCACTTTCACATTCACACTTCTTACCTACTGGGCAGGGAGGAGAATTTATAGTAAATAAAGGACAGCTTTAGGGTGATTAAATGATAAAGAGAATTTACATTTTTGGGTGAACTATTCCTTTAATTGTAAAGGAATATTACATTATTTTTAATTGCTTTTTGTGATTTGTTGGAATATGTTTTTTTTCTCTGAACTAATTCATTCTTATTCTGATTATATGTTCAGTACAGGGTTCTGACCATCATTTAAAACCTGTAAATATCAGAGAATGTAACATGTTTGATGTCCAGGCTTGGAAAAGTCTTGGAATATTTAAAATAATCCTGAATGTAGGCTTCATTTTCTTTATGCAAAATATTCTCATATTGTCTTGTGCTGATATGGCATTAAATATGACCAGGACAGGGCTGTACGATTATGAAATAATCATAATTGCAGATTATTTATTTTTACTGTATATTGTAGCTGCAATTATTAATAGAACTTACATTAAAATACTTATTTTTTGGGGGGTAGCTGCATGCCATATTCTTTATTTGGGCTATGCATCAAAACAAGATAAGAACTATGTTCCTGAATTGCATTTGACACTTTTCACAATTATATAATTGCCACAGCTGTAGATTATGTTTTCAATAAAATTGCTGATTGTGTGTGCGATCTCTACAAACGAGTAATTACGAATGAAAGGAACACTCATGGAAATTCATTGGTCATGTGGGATACCTGTATGTACGACCTTTAGAAAACCCTCTGTTTTTCTTGCAGTATGTAACATGCTGTTCTCTGCTTTTCAGCGCTCGCTCACTGTCACCGCACACTGCTGTTTAAGCATGTCCACAGATGACAGCATCTCTGAGGACGTGTCCAGCTCTGTGGCTTTGAGCCATGATCAGATCAGTGCCAATGGCGGGAAAGAGAGTGAGGCTTCCATCGTCTCCTCCGAGGACACTGTGTCAGGTCTCCCCCAAGAGGAGCGATCCGCGTCACACCCCGTCCAGACCTTGGAGGGCTTCCTACAGGCGACCGAGGGGGCAAATCGACCCTCCACCACACCAGCATGCAATATTTCGAACAAAATAAGGTTTGTAGTTGCTTTATCCCGTGATGTCTTTGGAAGGACACAGCAAGTCCTCTGGGCAGTTTGAGTTCAAATGGTTCCTTCTCCTCTTGTCACATGCTTCAGGAATCTGTGTCTTCGCACTGAGGAGGAGTTCAGTTCAGGAAGAAGTCTGCCCTTTATCAACCCCAGCTCAATAGAGACCCTCAGAGCCCTTGTCCAGGAGATTCAGAGCAGTGGAGAGGCAGACCCTGAGATCTGGAAAAACTGTGAGGTACGCAGATGCTGAGAGCACACGGTCCCTCCCCAGATTTCTGGGTCATCATCTGGGGTCTCCCCCAGGAGTCCAGCTGAACAACAGTAGTCACCTAGAGGCTCAGAGCTGTGGAGAACAGACCACAATACAGCTAATCCCCACAATTCACATCAACATCATGTGCGAAATCATTTGTCTGGAGACGTTTAAATTTGTTAATGAAAATTTCACCCAAAAATGACAATTCTGTCATCAATCACTATTTTGTAGTAGTGCTGTCAAATTAAAATTAGAATATTCATAGAATAAAATAAAATTAAAAAAACACACATTTGAATGCTAAAACTGTATATTACAATTTTGGATGTGTGCCAATCAGTGATGATGACTTCAGAACGATCGTATTCTTGCGCACTGAAAGACTAGACGCAGCGCAACAAGAAGCGTTTTAAAGGTTGAAGAAGTTCTTTTTAACTTGACACGGCATCTAAAAACACACTCCTGCACGAGACCCTAAAATACTAGTAAGTGTTTACATAGAATAACAAATGGTAAACTGCAAGGTTGCAAAGCGTTCGGTGTGAACAGCCACTGGAGATCTCTGGCCGTGGCGTTGCGCTCTCTTATCAGTGTTTCTCAGATTAAGCAATGTGCTTTTAAAACGCTTTGTCAAGAAAGAGCTACATTTGGAAAAGTGCATCTCGGGATCCTCGCGTTTTGTTTCATTCTGTTGTGCTCCGTCTGTTTGAACAGTCTGTGCCGCTTCACCACCGAGTTCAGCCCAATAGCACCGCTATCTTGGAATATTACTGCCATACACAGAACTGTTATGAATGAAAAACACTTTGGTATCACAGTTATTATGAAGCTTGAGTCTGGGGTATTACCAATAACACTGTTAACATAGAAATGTCTATTAGAGCGTTTTTTCCCCTCTTGTTTGACTTTTTACTGAACATCTGGGAATATGAACCAACTAAAACGTTTTTATTTAAATACAAAATCTGTGGGGCAGTGGTGGCTCAGTGGTTGAGGCTCAGGGTTACTGACCAGAAGGTTGGGGGTTCAAGCCCCAGCACCACCAAGATTCCACTTTTGGGCCCTTGAGCAAGGCACTTAACTCCAGGTTGCTCCGGGGGGGATTGTCCCTGTAATAAGTGCACTGTAAGTCGCTTTGGATAAAAGCGTCTGCCAAATGCATAAATGTAAATGTAAAATCTTAACATTGTTTTTTCTCTCACTAAAACAGGGCCGGTGGCTACATCTCTTTCAGTTGGTAGAAAAGCAATACCAAGAGCAAATTCTTGCTCAGCAGGAACAGTACCAGTGCCAAATACAGGTATGTTTCTTAAGGAGTTGAACTGTTACCAAGTCATTGCATTCATGCTGTCAAGTATTTTGGGGCTGTGCTTTGTATTTGTTCTTAAACATGGCCCTCCATTGTGTTTAATTCGCTTGTGCTAGTTAGTCTTATGCCCGAAACATACGTGAACGCCAACACTTCTACTTATCCAAGATTGAATGTCACTGTATCTTTGCATTTAGAAATGTGTCAGAAGGCAAATTATACTGCTACTCAAGTACGTGTTGCATTCTCAGGATTGCTACAAGGGGCAACACCACAACAGTTTCAAGTATATTTCAAATATACAGTGCAAAAGTCTCTATAGGCGATTGTTTTCTCTATAGGTGAACTGATTTTTAAAGATACCTTATTTACCTTTAAATACAAACAAGAATAAGTTCTAAGAAGTGGTCGACCGATATGGGTTTTATTTTAATGGTCGATGCCGATATCCAGAGAGCAGGGCGGCCGATATATCACACAATTTAATGTAGTAAAAAACATAAACATAAAAGTGCTAAAAAATTATAATAATAAACTCTTATTTAGCACTATATTAACTCAGTTTCAAACCAAACTTTGTATAAATGAATGTATTTTAAATGGTAGATTGCAGTTTCTTCTGATTTCTGTTTAGTCATCAAATTTTAGTAAATTATTTGCACATGAAGAAATTGTTAATATACTAGGAAGAAGGAAATAGCAGTACACATGCATTTACTCAATAAATACAGAATAAAACCAATTGTACATACGGTGCATATTGAATAAGACATTTACTCATAGCACATGTGAAGCGCTTTTACCTTAAAGTTGCACCAGAGTCTCTAGCTGAGATGGGCCACTTCTATTAAAATGAATTGGAGAAATTAGAGCGCAACTGCAGCCAACT
This sequence comes from Xyrauchen texanus, assembly GCF_025860055.1. NCBI lineage: Eukaryota > Metazoa > Chordata > Actinopteri > Cypriniformes > Catostomidae > Xyrauchen > Xyrauchen texanus. The sequence goes on from NC_068318.1 coordinate 29,495,704, forward strand.
GTCAACAGATTTAGATAGGAAGTCCCGCCTTACAGGTAAAAAAGCCAATCTCCTTTTAGACATCGCCTGTCAATCAACTCGAGAATACGCTTGCGCATTAACTATTAAAGCTGGGAAAATTAGTTTTTTAGTGTAATCTGAAGTAAAGGAGCACCATTTATGATACCAGTGTTGTCAGATTTTACTGCTGATTTGAAATATGTACTTTGATCGAAGTTTTGACCAACAGTTTTGGAGATTTCTGCCTTTTCCCATTCAAGTAGATAGGAGCTGCACTGTCATGACTGGAAATAGAGAGCGTTCCAAACAGATACAGGGAACTGTTGAGGAGAGAGAGGGAGAATAAAACAGGCGAGCACTTTAACATTATGAGCTCAAACGCGTCTGCTCTGATATACAAACCGTTGAAATGACACTGTGTTGGACACCGGTCTATCATTGTAGTAACAAGATGACACGTAACAACAAAACGAGCCGTGACTGTTTGTTTACATGTCTCAGTCGCTTCACATGCAAGCAGGCAATACTTGGCGAGCTCAAGAACAAATCAGCCAAACTGAAAAAGTATCAGCAGATGCGATAATTAAAAAAGGTCAGAATATCGTCCGATTTATCGGCCTCTGCAATATATCAGTCGACCACTAGCTCTAAGGTTGTTAATTGATGGTATACGTTTCTGTCGAAGCCATCAGTCCACTTTATTTCAACTTCTTATTTTATAGCAGATTTTGTGGTGAATAACTGCACTACCCATGATCCAGTAGAGAAACATCCACCTTTCAGAGAATTGTGGCAAACTACTTGTGCAAAATGCATACATCAGCCACTCCCATGACACACTGTGAATGACGTAATAGAGAAAGATATTGCACAGGGGTAGATTGCACATTTCCAAATACTTTTTATTTTTTACATTTTCCCCTTTTCTCCCCAATTTGGAACACCTTATTCCCAATGCACTCGTAAGTTCTTGTGGTGGCATAGTGACTCGCCTCAATCCGGGTGGCGGAGGACGAATCTCAATTGCCTCCGCGTCAGATACCGTCAATCCGCTATTCTCCGCTGCATCCACGCACAACTCGCCACACGGCCCATCGACAGTGAACCACACATTATAGCAACCACGACTTTTTGGTCAACTTTAGTCTTGGTCCATTTTACATGTACACTGTTGTTTTTGGAACCCACATTTGCAATTACACAAACGTTAAAGTAAAGTAACATTAAATGAAAAAAAAAAAACAAAAAAACTCCACAGGCATATTATTTATTCTAATTGAAAGATTAAGGTAGTAAAATAAATATGTTACTAAATTGTTTGTTGTGTTTTGGGTTTCTTACACTTGTTTTTGTCCAGCTAATACAGGATGAAATCAAGGCGTTAGTTCAGTGCCAAAACCGGCAAATCAGTGCACAGGCACCCTCTCTGGACCCGCCCCTGCACACGGGTAAGAACCCCAAGCATCTAATGAACCTGCCGACCGAGAACACCTTCTTACCCTCGGCCCCGGAGCCCCTGTCACCCCCTCAGCTTACCGTTCACCCTCAGGAGAGCTCGGAGGAGGGAATGGCTACTGTCTTGAGCAGCGGCTATGGGACTCTTTCCACATTTGGATTAGAACCAGGAAGGCCCGGTTCTGCAGAAGGGAGGGATGAAGTGCTGTGGTCCCCGAACCAGCAGGACGGCAGTCTTACGCCGTCCCCCATACCTGACACAAGCCCATTGGGTCAGAACCTGCCGAGCAGAACGATTTCAGCCAATGACAAGCTCCACACGACTGCCTCAATCGCACCTAATGCACCGGCTGACAAACATAGAGTAAAAAGGTAATATTGAAGTGTTTATTGGTCACTTTGTCCTTGCCAGGTGTGATACAAAGTGACAAGCCTATCCCAAGCCAATGATATAATATAATACAGCCATGGCCAAAAGTATTGGCAGTGACATAAATGTTGTGTTTTGCAAAGTTTGCTGCTTCTGTATTTTTTAACATGTTTCTATGGTATACTGGAAAACAGTGATAAGCATTTCATGAGTTTTAAAGGCTTTTATTGGCAAAAACATTCAATATATGCAAAGAGTCAATAATTTACTGTGTTGATCCTTGTTCTTCATAACCTGCAATTCGCTCTGGCATGCTGGATATCAGCTTCTGGGCCAAATCCTGACTGATGGAGATCCATTCTTGCCTTATTAGTGCTCGGAGTTGATCACAATTTGTGGGGTTCTGCTTGTCCACTCACCTTTTGAGGATTGACCACAGGTTATCTATGGGATTAAGATCCGGGGAGTTGCCAGGCCACGGATCCAAAATTTCAATGTAATGATATCCGAGCCACTTCATTATCACTCTTGCCTTGTGACATGGTGCTCCATCATGCTGGAATATGCAAGGATCATCACCAAATTGCTCCTGGATCGTTGGGAGAAGTTGCTCTTGCAGGACATTTTGATACCATTCTTTATTCATGGCAGTGTTTTTGGGCACAATTGTGAGAGAAATCAATCCCTTGGATGAAAAGCAACCCCACACATGGATGGTCTCAGGATGCTTCACGGTTGGCACGACACAGGACTTATGGTAGTGTTTACCTTTTCTTCTTTGGACTATCGATTTTCCAGATGTCCCAAACAGTCGGAAGGGGGCTTCTTCAGAGAAAATAACTTTGCACCAGTCTTCTGCTGTCCAATCTTTGTACTTCCTGCAGAATTTCAGTATGTCCTTGATGTTTTTCTTGGAGAGAATTGGCTTCTTTGCTGCCCTTCTTGACACCAGGCCTTTGTCCAAAGGTCTTCACCTCACTGTACTTGCAGATGCCCTCACACCAACCTGCTGCCGATATTGAGCTCTGCCCTGGTGGTGACACAAGTCCGTAGCTGACTCCTCAGGAGGAGATGGTCCTGGTGCCTGCTGGACAGTCTGGGACGTCCTGAAACCTTTTTCCCTGCAGTTGAACCTCTCTCCTTGAAGTTCTTGTTGATCTGGTAAATGGTTCTTTCTGGTGCAATATTCTTTGTAGCAATTTCCTTGCATGTGAGGCCATTTTGATGCAAAGTGATGATGGCTGCGCATCTTTCTTTAGAGGTAAACATTGCGAACAAGAACACAATGATTGGAAGCACATCTTCCCTCCTTTTATAGCATCAGTCTGCTCTTATAATCCAATCAGAATGATAGAGTGATTTCTGACTAGTACTCGTTCACACTTTCCCAGGTGCTGCTGATATGATTAGTGAAATTATGTTGGCTGGTCATTTTGTGCCAGGGTCAAAAAACAGTTAAATTTGGGTTTTTGTGATAAAGTAAATGTTTTTGGCCAATGAAGCTTTTTGTAATGATTTTAAATGCATCTGATTCCATATTCTAGAAACAATGTGAATCAACACCACAACAACTGAAGCAGAAAACTTTGTGAAACACAAAATGTATGTCACCGCCAATACTTTTGGCCACGGCTGTAGTAGATACCTTATCTATACAGTAATATTCAGATATATGGGTGTTTCTTCTGGCACTTTTAGCACTGTGGGTTTCTAGAAAGTAACGCCTTGTTAAACCTTGTTAAACCACTGTCACTGTTTTTTTTTTATTTGTCTGCTAACAATGTCCCAAAGTGTATTTACTGTACATACATCACAGGAGATGTATGTCTGAAAGTCATGAGAATTCCCACCTCAGTGTCATTTCCAGCACATCTCAAATTCTTAATTGTGTTTAATAGAATTCTGTGATGGAAATTATATTTTTAAGGTTTTTGAAATAAAATGGCCTGACTCCTTTGACTTGCTGGGGCTAATTTTATAGCTAACATTTGTTGTATCCTAAATACACACAATTAAATATTATTTACACTTTTTGCATAATATGGCAAAATTATAGCTTGTTTGGAAATGACACCCAATAGAAATACTCTCAAGTGATATTTACCTTGATCTTTCTTTGCTTTCTTCAAACATCACTTGGTCAATTTGGTTAACAATTACACTAACATTTGTAACTAAAGTTTTTTTTGTTTATATGATCATAGATTTAAATGTAATAATTAGTATTTTTATTATAGATTTGAATAGTTTAATATTGAAAGTCTTGGTCTGGGATAAGACTAAAACGTTTGAAAAGTACCAAAAATAAATGAAGACACAGTAATACGTTTTTAAGTCGTTTTTAATGAGACATTCAAACTGCCCGAAGTTGAAGAATCACCCATATACAGTGTAGCATAAATAACCTTGATACTTAATTTGTGTCATAAATCATATTTGTTGTTACATTGTGTCTTACTCTATATAGTCAACCTCTGACCTCCTGGGCCCAAAGGCAAAAACACAAACAGAGAAAGAGCAGAACAGCACAAAACAGGCTGTTACGTGTGGAGGAGAGAGTTGGGAGCACAGCAGGAGCAGAATCTCCTAAGGAACACACTGATCATTTAGATGAAGTGAGCAAACACTGATACCAAGTCTGTGAACCGTAGAGATGCACAATATATCTGTGAACACATTGCTGTAGGACATTATCAATGCTCATTGGTATTGGTCGGATTAGGAAAAGATAATATCAAGGCTTATTTTTCAATCTGTGCACTAAATTAATAGCCATCTTTTCTACCGAACATTGAAATATTTATTTGATTCCTGAATTCTTGTGAAGCATGTAAAATTGTAAATGTACTGATCGACAGACAGTGTAAATGTATATGTTTAAATGTATGTTTCATACAAAGGATAAAGGATGCATAACACATGCATGAGTTTTATACTTATTTCTTGTGTGTGCATTTAAAATTGGTTTGTGACTTCACGCATCTCAACTCTGGCCTCATGTCTTCTTGTCAGCGTGGATGCAGTGCATTGTCCATGAATCCTCTGCCACTGAAGAGAAGTGACAGTCTGGTGTCTGAAGTCTCAGGTAACGTATTTCACCAAGAATCAAGCTCCACTGTTTGTGTAACAAGATAGAGAGGACTAAAGAGTGTTGCTGATCTTTTGATGTCAAGGGAGTTGCTGTGTGTAACATTACATTTAAAGAGATTTAAAAATAATTTGATCTGAATCACTTTGGTTTAAAGTGATTTATTTTTACTGTAAATTTGCTGTTGAAGACATGATGCCGTTACTGTTCACAGTCTTACAATTGATTTTTTTAGGTCTCTCTTACTGGAAGCTGGATGAGAGTGAGCTCTACCGCCCCCTACCTGACAACTTTGAAAGTGGTTCCTTTAGCCTAATGCAGGTAATCAATGTTATAGTAATAGTTCATCCAAAATTAAAATTCACTGTCATGTTGTTCCAAACCTTTTAAAGGGATAGTTCCCCCAAAAATGACAATTCTCTCATCATTTACTTACCCTCATGCCATCCCAGATGTGTATGACTTTCTTTCATTTGCTGAACACAAATGAAGATTTTTAGAAGGATATCTCGGCTCTGTAGGTCAGTACAATGCAAGTGAATGGTGACCAAAATGGTGAAGCTCCAAAAAGCAAATAAAGGCAGCATAAAAGTAATCCAGACAACTTTGGTGGTTAAATCCATGTCTTCAGAAGTGATATGATATGTGTGGGTGTGCAACAGAACTTTATTTAATGCCTTTTTTTTATTTATTTATTTTTTTACTATAAATTCTCCTCTCTGCTCAGTCAGCCTCCACTTCACATTCACTTTTACATTCTTATTCTGTTTTTGGTGATTCACACTCTTCCTGCATATCGGGGGGGGGGGTGGGGTTGGGGTGTGAGTAAATCATGAGATAATCCCTTTCTTTGCTTCAATCAAATCCTAATGGGTAAATCAAGCCCCAACCCCTACGCTATCTCCCACTATTCTGTTTCAATTGGAAATGCATCACATTGCGGAAGTCAAACGCTGTGTGAATGTTGTTTCATGTCTTTTAAATGTAATCTAAGTGCAGTTCTGTCTCTGTTGCACACAGACCCCAGAAGAGAACCGCCTCTCTCTGTCTCTGCGTGAGATCTACCACAGCAAGCAGAGAACAGATCCCAAAGGCCATGAGTGTGACTCCTTAATCAACTCCTCCATCTCCTCCCCTCAGGTCAGAGCAGAGCTAATTAACACAATTATTAAGCAGAAAAGATGTGGAGTGGTTCCTCACCTGTTGCTATCTCACCCAGGTGTTTACTCTCGACACGGTGCATATGAAACACTCTGACTGCACGTCAGGCTTCACGTCTCCGTCGCACTTCAGCAGTCCATCTGCACAGGCCCGCCCCTGTGCTGGTAGCAGCGGAGCGCATGTCAGTCCGGACTCCATGGGTGTGCGCAGCCACAGTGACACCGACTGCATCTCCAACGCCAGCAGTCTGTCTGCGCAGCAGGCACCTGACTGGACGCTCCGAACTAACCAGGCCAACAGCGAGGACGACGGCAGCCACACTGCCACGGTCACCGTGCAGCCCAGAGGGCCGTCCGCTCACGAGAACAGAAGCAGTTCGGGATCAGGCACTGGGAGGCTGGAGGGAACGACCTCGCTGGAAGATCCAGTGGTTCTCTCACTGTAAGTACGAGTCCTTAAAATCACTTTAAAGCAACACTGCAGATGTTAAGAGCTTCTTTAACATGGGTTTAAAGGGATAGGCTACCCAGAAATGATCATTCTTTCATAATTTACTCTGTCTGAGACGTTAGGCAGAATGTTAAACTCAGTCACCATTCACTTGTATTGTGCTGTATATAAAAAAGATGCAATGAATTGTCACATTGGATATATGTACATACTGTATGTGACATTATGGAAGAAAATAAAGTAAATTTTTGTTATGTTGTTTTTAACCCTGCTCTGTGTCCGTATTCATACATTTTGACCTGTTCTTTACTAAATGATTTACCTGTAGAATAATCGTGACTACTGATCCGAGGTCAGCCGTTCCAGTGCTGTCACGCTAACTCCTCTTTTAAATGGTCTTTTCTTGTTAGGTTGAGACAAAACCTTAGAGAGAAGAATGCTCGGCACATAGCAGATCTCAGAGCATACTACGAGGCCGAGATCAGTGCTCTGAAAGAGAAGCTGGACCTGGTGAATTTACCGGCCGACATGGAGAAAAGCAACCAGATCTTACTTGAGAGGTGAGAGAACAGACTCATGGCTCATCGGTAACATTGGTGACCATATCAGTTTCAGCCACGTTTTGTCTTGTTTTTAAGCTGGCTTGTTTAAAATTCTGTATTGATGCTTTTGCGTGATGCGTATGAAAAACACATATAGACAAAATACTGTAGTATAAATTACTAAGTCTACTTTTGCAGTATCAGCCATTATTAATTTTCTTTTAGATTAGCAATAAAATAAATAATAACATGTTAAATCAGTGCAATTAATTATATATAAAAAAAACACAGTGTTAAAATTTTTTAAGCAATTAATCATGTCCCTGGACCATAATAATATTTCTACCATCAGAGCAATTCAAGATTGAAGTACCACCTGTTTTCAGCAGGGGGCAGTAAGCAAAACACCAGCTGTTTAGACAACAAACCTCACTCAATGACAGCACAAGATAATGATGCGACATTACATTTAAACACAACTGGACAGAGTGCTATTCTGAATGCAGGGATCTCAAGATGTTTCGAACTATGTTTAACTTGACACAACAACCTTAAAACAGTGTTTATGGTGCCTGGGTAGCTCAGCGAGTATAGACGCTGACTACCACCCCTGGAGTTGCAAGTTTCAAACCAGGGCATGCTGAGTGATTCCAGCCAGGTCTTCTAAGCAACCAAATTGGCCCGGTTGCTAGGGAAGGTAGAGTCACATGGGTTAACCTCTTCATGGTCACTATAATGTGGTTCGCTCTCGGTGGGGCGCGTGGTGAGTTGATGCCGCGGAGAATAGCGTGAAGCCTCCACGCGCGCTATGACTGAGATTCGTCCTCTGCCATCGAGTCACTACGCCAACACGAGGACTTGGAGCTCATTGGGAATTGGGCATTCCAAATGGGGAGAATATTTTTTTCAATCCGAAAGAGGGCCTTTCTTAATTAATTAATCGGCATGTCATGTAACTAATTAAATACAAAAATGTAATCGATTGACAGCTCTAATATATATAACAACCGCCGATAAATATCGGCTGAGTATTGTTGAGCGCGGGTTCTACCGGCCAGTGGCTAAGGTTGCCACCTCGGCCCTGGACAATTCCTGGACACCTGATCAATGACCGGAAAACATATTGCTGGCCATTGTACATGAAATAAAACATATTATTGATGAATGTTTATATGGAAATGGTTGCATATATAGCAAATAGTTCAATCAAACAATAACATCAATACGCTCAAAAACATATTTGTGACAAGGAGGAGGGCGGGGCAGCGGTGATATGGCTCCCAATATGGCTATTCAGCCGAGGAGCTACAGGCAGCTGCCCTGTATGCGTTTATGTTTTTGTGTTTTTGTGTTTGAGTTTATTAAAACATTACTTTGATGCTTCGTCCGGTTCCCGCCGCCTCCTTTCCATTGAACACTTTTACAATAGTTTAGCCTATTTTTAAGATTACATCATTTTATTTTAGATATGTTATGAAATTGAAACGTTTATATCTTAATATAGTCATACTATCTCAATCATCCGAACAAACTGGTTCACAGAAATTTATCAGACGTTCTTATGAATGCATTTGATTTTCCTCCTTGCATAGTGTGCTTATAAACAAGGATTCATATGTCTGAACGCACTGTGAAAAGACAGCCATTGTACAAAGGTGCCTTGAATTGTTCCTGACAACTCGGGGCACCTTTCTCACTTCCTGTGAATATATTCAAATTCTGGGGCGATCCTGGAAAAACTCTGGACAGGTTGCAACCCTAATATCGGCACATCCCTAATATGTGTTATTGGTCATACCTCATCTACACATCTCATAAGAAAATGAATCATACTAATAGCTACTGGGTTTTCTGTAGCATATTAGTGAAAGTCAATTATAAGCAACTGTGGGAACTAGTACTGCATGATCACATCAGTACAGTGAGTGTAGTGACATCTGGTGTTCTGCTGTAACAGACGATAAACACTCTGTCATCAGTTTAGTCTGATGAACTCTTGACTGATAGTGTTTGATCATGGTTTTGCAGATGTCAGCACCTGGAACGAGCGTTAACAGAGGCGAGCACACGCATCAGAGAGCTGGAGATGAGAAACCGTCTCTTGGAGAGGCAGCTGGTATGATCCATGTAGTCTGCAAAATTACATAAATTGTATGCAAGGACTTTAAAGGAGCCATATCATGCAAAACAGGATTCATATACTACAGTATGTAGAAGTACACAATACAAAACTTATTTCCCAGTCCAACCAGGATATTTATGACCACCCACATTTACATATCAACACCTTCAGCTACTTGTCCTGCAGAAATATATATAAAATGATTTTTAAGTTATATTAATAAGCATGAACAGCTGTAAGAATCATAGAACAGGTAATGGACATTCTTTGGTCATAATATATAGGAACCCTGTATGAACCATGATGTTTGTGTGTTTGTGGTCCAGATGGAGTGGCCAGGACGTTACGATGCAGCGAGCGCCACAGTCCAGTCGCTACAGCAGCGGTTAGAAGAGACCAAACACAGCAGCCGAGAGAAAGACGTCACCGTGACCAAACTGAAGAACCGCCTGTGTCAACTGGAGGAAGCCTTCCAGAAAGCCTGTAAAGAGGTGGATGAGAAGGAGGCACGCATGATGAAAGAACACAAGATGCTGCAGGATGTGAGCTGCTCGCACAATACCTTTAACTTCCTGCATGCTGCTTTATTAGGCCGTAAATTTGATGATGTTCCTTTCTCTTTTTGTAGCTGTTGCACGAGTATGATTCATTGAGGAAGGAACATGAAGGAACTAAGGTGAGATCTGTTTTTATCTGTCATGACATAAATCAGTGTAATATTTTATTTATTTTTTATTGTTTTAGAAAATACGTGCTAATGTAAAATCATATAATCATTATTTTTCTCAACAGGACAAGTTGGTCTCAACTGAAAATAAGCTCTTTGATGCCAATGAACAAATATGTGAACTGAAAAGGTACTGAAATCATACTCATTTTGTAAATATTTACTTATTAATGTTTAAATCTAAGATCCTGAGTATCACCACATTAACTATTATTTTAGTATAATTCTACAAATACATTTCCTCAGTATTATAATACTAATATTATAATTATAATAAATATGTCAATATAGTTTGATCATTCTAAATTTATTGTAAAATATTATTATATAATTTAATTAAATAGACATTAAATAGACATTTTATTATAATAAAATTATATCAATATTATAATACTAATATTATTATTACAATAAATAATTATTATAATTTAGTCATTTTATATTTATAATATTATAATACAATAATGATAAATATATCAAAATATATCAATATTACAATACTAATATTATCATTATAACAAATTTGTCATAGTCATATATTTATTAAATAAATAAATAATTTTAAAGTTCTTAATATGTAAATCTGGTTGTGCTGCAACAAAAATAGGGGGCCTGGGTAGATCAGCGAGTATTGACAATGACTATCACCCCTGGAGTCGTGAGTTCGAATTCAGAGCGTGCTGAGTGACTCCAGCCAGGACTCCTAAGCAACTAAATTGGCCCGGTTGCTAGGGAGGGTAGAGTCACATGGGGTAACCTCCTTGTGGTCTCTATAATGTGTTTCTCACTCTCGGTGGGGCACGTGGTGAGTTGTGCATGGATGCCGCAGAGAATAACATGAAGCCTCCACACGCACTATGTCTCCGCGGTAATGCACTCAACAAGCCACGTGATAAGATGCGCGGATTGACGGTGTCAGACGCGGAGGCAACTGAGATTCGTCCTCCGCCACCCGGATTGAGGCGAGTCACTACACCACCACAAGGACAAAAAAAGAGAAAATTTTGAAAAAGAGAAATAATTTTATTATAGTAAAATTATATGAATGAATTACATCAATGTTATAATAATACTAATATTAAAAGTATGTTACATTTATAAATGTTGTCATATTTTAGTCATTATACAGAATTTATTTAATTATATTATAATAATGATTTATATTAAACTATTAAACTATTTAATAGTTTAATATTATAAACTATTAAACTATTAAACTATAACTACGGACTACAAACGGAATAAAGACTCCGCTGTGAACACCGCTGCATCTCTCCCGGACGAACTTAATACATTTTATGCTCGTTTCGAGGACAACACCACCGCCCTCGCGGAGAGAGTATTCGCGGCTGACGCTACAGAGGTTGATTCACTCTCCGTCTCTGTTGTGGATGTAACCCGATCCTTCCGACGGGTGAACATCCGTAAAGCTGCGGGTCCAGACGGCATTCCGGGCCACGTCATCAGAGCGTGTGCGAATCAACTGGCTGGTGTTTTTACGGACATTTTCAATCTGTCCCTCTCCCTGTCTGTAGTCCCCACATGCTTCAAAACATCAACCATTGTGCCTGTACCGAAGCAAGCCACAATCACTTGCTTAAATGACTGGCGTCCTGTTGCTCTGACCCCCATCATCAGCAAATGCTTCGAGAGGTTAATCAGAGATTACATCTGCTCTGTTCTGCCCCCCTCTTTGGACCCATTGCAGTTTGCCTACCGCAACAACCGCTGCACTGATGATGCCATTGCATCTACGCTACACACTGCTCTCTCCCATCTGGAAAAAAGGAACACATATGTGAGAATGCTGTTTGTAGACTACAGCTCAGCATTCAACACCATAGTGCCCTCCAAGCTTGATATGAAACTCCGGGCTCTGGGCTTAAACGGCTTGCTGTGCAGCTGGATCCTGGATTTCCTGTCAGGCAGACGTCAGGTGGTTAGAATGGGCAGCAACATCTCCTCATCACTGACCCTCAACACTGGAGCCCCGCAGGGCTGTGTTCTCAGCCCACTCCTGTATTCACTGTACACACATGACTGTGTGGCAACACATAGCTCCAGTGCCATCATTAAGTTTGCTGACGATACGACGGTGGTAGGTCTGATCACTGACAATGATGAAAGAGCCTACAGAGAGGAGGTGCACACTCTGACACGCTGGTGTCAGGAGCACAACCTCTCCCTCAACGTCAGTAAAACCAAGGAGCTTGTGGTGGACTTCAGGAGGAAAGACGCAGTACACAGCCCCATCACCATCAATGGAGAGCACCGGTAGAGAGAGTCAGCAGTTTCAAGTTCCTCGGTGTCCACATCACTGAAGAACTCACATGGTCTGTCCACACTGAGGCCGTTGTGAAGAAGGCTCACCAGCGCCTCTTCTTCCTGAGACGGCTGAGGAAGTTTGGAATGAACCAACACATCCTCACACGGTTCTACACCAGCACTGTAGAGAGCATCCTGACTGGCTGCATCACCGCCTGGTACGGCAATAGCACCGCCCACAATGGCAAAGCACTGCAAAGCCCTGCAAAGGGTGGTGCGAACTGCCAGACACATCATCGAAGGTGAGCTTCCCTCCCTCCAGGACATATACACTAGGCGGTGTGTGAAAAAAGCTCGGAGGATCATCAGAGACTCCAGTCACCCGAGTCATGGGCTGTTCTCACTGCTACCATCAGGCTGGCGGTATCGCAGCATCAGGACCCGCACCAGCCGACTACATGATAGCTTCTTTCCCCAAGCAATCAGACTTTTGAACACTTGATCTATCAGGATCAATAATTAGCACTGCACTTTATTCATCTATAATCTCACACTGGACTGTCAACATATTCTCCTCAATATACTACTTCATACATATATATATATATATATATTTCATATACTCCTACTTATTGTATTGTATATTGTGTGTATTGTTTACTGTACATTGTATATAATTATTGTGTTGTGTAAGTATGTGTACATTTGATTTGTAAATTGTTTTGTGTAAGTATGTTGTTTACTGTAATTGGTATATGTCTCGTCACTGTCATGACTGCTATGTTGCTCGGAACTGCACACAAGAATTTCACCTACTGTTGCACTTGTGTACATGGTAGTGTGACAATAAAGTGATTTGATTTGATTTGATTAAACCATTATTTTTAGTGTAATGACATAATTACACTAATACTAATTAACAACATGTATTTAATGTATTATATGTTTGGTGGTGCTGCTTGTAAATACAATTGTATTTGTATTATTACTGTATCAAATTGTATTTGTATTATTACTGTATTACTGTATCTTTGTAATTAATTAAAAAAATAATAAATTGTGATTTTCTTAGTATGTTTTTATGTTATTTTATTATAATGAAATAAAATAAATGAATTACATCAATATAATAATAATACTAATATTATAAGTACATTAAATGTATAATTTTAGTCATATATTTTTTTCATTATATTTTAATAATGATAATAAAAATTTTATTTATATTTAACCAGTATGGTACATTTCACTAACATAATTACACTACTACAAATTAAGAGCATGTATTAAGTGGTGCTGCTTGTAAATACAGTTTGTTAATATTATTATTATTGTAATTAATTAATTTACTTAGATTTTCTTTGTATTATATTGTAGGGTGGTGTCTAAGCTGGAATCTCAGATCAGACAGCTACAGCATGAGAATCAGGCTAAATCACGTCAGTCTGTCCACAGTTACTCACAGCCCTCCGGAGCGGGGTACAAAACACACCACAAACATAACACACGTTAATTTGCTCCTGAAAACCTACTTTTAAACTGACACTTACAAAACGAATCTTTATCTTTGTAGATTGTTCCATCACCCTGATCTGCTGCTTTCGCCGAGTAAAAGAGAACGAGGTGTTGAATTTAGCATAAGGAACGGTGCTGGTCTCAGGGTTGAACAGACATCTGGATCATCCTCTGACAGAACAACCAGAGGGTACTGCACAGATTTCTATTAATACACCATGAATGAATGTCACATAAAATATAATATAATCAAAAAGACAAACACACACACACACTGGTGTTGGGCAGCTGCCCGTAAATCTCTCTCTCTGTCGCACTGCCTTCTCCGGTCGGCCTTTATCCCTCTCGGAGGCTTGATTTGCCTGATTAGGGGCCGGGAGGGTAGCATCACGACCCGGCCCCGTCCTCCGAATTAATTCAGCATGCTCAGTATATGTTATAAACTTCTGCACAATCATATTCTCAAAGTATGCTTTGCGTTTTCACTTTGAGATTCTAAACTTACATCAATCTCTATCTCCAGACGGGTGTCTCCTCCACAGAGAGAGCAGAATCAGGACCACTCTGAGGAGCAGAGGAAGAGAGATGTTCCCCTGACGCCCATGATGAAGGCCCTGATTCAGATGGAGGACACTAAAGCCACAGAGGGACGAGCTCTGTCCAACACCAAATGCACTTCCTCTAGTATGTCACAAAAGACTGCTTAATAAAACTGCATGTGAGACTAGTTGAGAAAAAACATATTTGAGTGGTTTTATTAGTGTGAGAGAGTGCCTTGTGCTCTCATTAAATATTACACTGATTTTAAACACACCAGTGACATTATTTATGTCACTGGTGTGTCCAGGTGAAGTCTTAGTATTTTTTTAACAGTCCAATTCAAGTCCCTTTTTGTAACAATTTTCTATATAGCGCACATTAGGTTTATAAACCCTGTTGCAGTAGAATTAATTTCATATATTTGAAAAAAAGTATAATTTCTAACAATTTCCAAGTGATTAAATCACACTTCTGATTGCAGCCCTGAGATCTTATGTCTCTAATTTGAGGTCTAAGTCATGTCAGAATGATCGTATTTACGAGTTGAGAGAATATGAACGACACCACCAAGTCATAATTATGAGTGTTCGTGTCGAATTTGAGTATCATGGCGGGAGCAAATTTTTATTGGTAATAATTAAGTTTTACTTGTGGATTTTGACTGTGCAGTTTAGCTTTTAGGGATTTTTTTTGTACCGTTAATGAAGAATAACAATAAAGCTTGCCAGAAAATAAGACCCATTTATCTGGTTTATGGAGCAACAAAACTATATTTTCCATCATTATATGAAGCAGCATGAAAATGTTAAAATAGATAAATCATCAATTACACACTTAATGTGCATCTTTGCTCTTCATTGTGTTGCATTGCTGCTATAAAGTTTTCCGTCATTGCCTGTAAGTGAAAAAGAGAGAAACAATTATGAAATTGCAAAGCGGGCCTGTTCCCTTTGACTAAAATGACTAAAACACACATCACATCATATTTACGATCTCCGACCTAGGAGTCAATTTTTTGTGACTTAAAGGAATAGTTCACATAATTCAAAAATGTCTCTCATTATATACTCACCCTCATGCTGTCCCAAACTTGTAAGACTTCTTTCTTCTTTGGAACACAAACAAAGATATTTTGAAGAATGTACGAGGTGTTTTTGTCCATACCTTGTAAGTCAATGGGGTCCAAAACTTTCAAACTCTAAAATAAAGGCAGCATGAAACTAATCCAGTGGTTTAATCCATGTCTTCAGAAGTGATCCAGTTGGTTTTGGGTGAGAACAGACCTAAATAGAACTGCTTTTTCACCATACATCTTGCCATTGCAGTCTCTAGTTACGATTATGGTTTAAAGCTCGATTACACTTCCTAGTGCTTGACGCATGCACAGAGCAGTAGATGGCGCTATATGAAGTGGAATCGAGTTTGAAATCATGATCACCAAGGAGACTGCTGATGTCAAGGTTTATAGTGAAAAGGGAGTTATTGGTCTGTTCTTGCCCAAAACTGATTGGACCACTTCAGAAGACATGGATATAACCAATGGATTACTTTTATGCTGCATTTATGTTCTTTTTGGAGCTTCAAAGTTCTTGTCATGGTTCACTTGCATTGCATGTATATATTTACATCATATCTCCATTAAAACAACTTAGTTTGTGTTTTGTGGAAGAATGAAATTCATACAAATTTGAGATTACATAATGGCGAGTAAATGATGAGAGAATTATAATTTTTGGGTCTAAAACTCAGTTTCCTTCTCTAGTTGGCACTGGTTTCCAGTCATTGTTTTATTTTGTTAATGTTTGTGTGTTTCAGGATTTTCTAGGAGGAGGCCTACAGTGGCTTTTGTGGAGAATTCTGTGAGGGAATCACTGCAGGAGCGGAGTGAAGCCGTGCTGAGGTCCCAGAGGAGTCTCTCTCCTGAGGGCCACAGGTCATCATCTCTGCCCCCCAGGGCACAGAGACCACTTCCTATCTCCACACCTAGTGAGTGACCCTCCCTAACCAGTCTAACGTGCTTTTCATCCGCTAGACAAATATCTAGTATGTGAGTCGTGGTAGTGCCTATTCTCATTTACAAAAGTTCTGCTTTCAAAATGACTCATTAAAGTCAAACTAAAGGTAAAATATTTGTTTTTATGTTAGCAAAGAGAGACACATTACTTGTGCCTCTCTCAGCCAAGTCCAGTCCTAAACGCTGCCCTACAGAGAACTTCTCCACTGCATTCGGTCACCCTCTTCCATCTCAAGAGCACATGCAGACCAGGTAACGGTTCTAAATCTGTCCTGCCATCTGATTCACTAAATATCCTCTCTGAAAGCCTCTCTTGGATAAATATCAATAATGTCAATGATTCTGATGTTCTCACTTCTGATGTACCGCCTTCTGTGTTGTTTTTGTAGGTTTGATGTAGTTTTTGATCGACATGGCGTCAGTTCCTCTTTGCCGTCCCATCCAAGCCCGAGAAAGAGGCTGCAGTTTAGGTCGACTGAGAGACCAGAAGGTATTGTGGCTTTTTACTCTCATCTTCAGGCATCAATATATTTTCAAAATCTACTTAAAGGTATAGTTCACCCAAAAATGTAAATATTGTCATCATTCACTTATCCTCAGTCCACCATTCACTTTTATGAAATGATGAAATGATGCCAGAAAGCCACAGTGATTATTCGTGTAGTCATTAGTGACTACAGTGATTGCTCAGACATTTTTCAAAAGAAAATTTGATTATATGGAAATGTCTCAAACTTCATATCTTGTGAATAATAATAAAACGTATTGCTCATTAAATCTCATCTGGTGAAAAATATAGCCTATAAAATAGCTGAAAGGAATATTCTGTGTTCAATACAAGTTAAGCTCAGTCGACAGCATTTGTTGCATAATGTTGATTATCACACAAATGCATTTTGACTAGAATTCATTTCTTAAAAAAAAAAGCAAAAATTGAGGTTACAGTGAGGCACTTACAATGGAAGTGAATGGGGCCAATTTTTCGAGGGTTTAAAGCTTATAATTGTATTATAATTATTCTGCTTAAAACTGTATTATTTGAGCTGTAAAGCTGTTTAAATCATCATTTTGGGTTTAAGGGTTTGATGACATTACGTTGTCAATTGTAAAAGTTGTAAAACTGGCTATAACTTTACACAGAAAAGGTTCAAAAGTGATTTAATCACACTAAAATCATGTTCACACGCATATTAATTTTGTCTTGTGGCTAAAGGTTTTGAAAATTTGCCCCATTCACTTCCACTTTGCTTACAAACAAACGCAATTCTTTTGCTTCCTTGTAAGCTCTGGTATTTCCTCCAGGAAGTGCTGATCTGGTGTGAATTTCCTCCTCAGGTAGCGTTCAGTCCAGTGTGTGCTCGTCTGAGGCTGCAGAGAGCAGCGGGTCTGAAGAGCATGCGGCCGCACACAGCTGGCAGGAACAGGAAATTGGCATGGCAGATGCTGGTGAAGACACGCCCCTCTCTTGTCAGCTGCGAGTTCAGTCGTTGGCCGACGCTGAACGCCTCTTTGATGAGCTCACACAGGAAAAGCAGCAGGTGATGGGGGGATATTTCAGATAGTTAGTGTACTTGGATGAGAGTTATTCTACGAGAAATGTCACAATCCATGCCTGAGCAATTACAAATTCATGATTGAGAATAAAAAGTTGCACCACAATTCTAGGGTGTTCAAAATATTAAAATATAACATCATCTCACATTACTGCAGCAATAAAAACATGCAGCTTTGAAAGGTATATTCTTTGTATTGAGCCAAGAGCCCCTCCTCCCCTCGCAGTCGGCGGTCATTACAAAACAACACACACAAATAATAGAAAAAAATTAAATATGGAATATGCCATGTATTGAGAAATGCATTGAATGGATAGACATTTTGAAAAATGTTGCAAATTGCTGTGCCATTAAGTAAGTATTTTTATACAGCAGATCTGTACGTTCTAAGCTAACAAATGTTTCTGCTTGTAAGTTGAAAAGTAAACCTCATCAAATAGAAATTGTGTGCATGGCTTTAAAATGCGTGAGTGTTTGCACACCATGTGAATAAATGCCAGCGCTTGTTTTTGCAGTGGACCTCAGCAACATTACATAACCGCCTTTATAGTGCTGCATGTGAATCAGTTCTATTTTTAGATCAGGCTTTCCTTTTACCTATTCATGCTGAGAAGTGCTAATTCAAAACCCTGTTGTTCAAGCTCAGCTTGCATCAGTGATGGCTTCAGCAGTATGCTGAGTGCTGTGACGTCTAAATGTATTTATTTATTTATTTTCCACAGATTGAATCAGCGTTGAGCAGGTTTCCAGGCGCCGGGGCCCGTGTAACATTGCAGACCAGGCTAGACGAGGTGAGAAAACAATTGCTTTGCATTCAGATCCATATATATAGTGCTGGGCGGTATGACCGAAATCTTACAGGATTTCACAGTATCGACATTTTATAGAAATGCTTCTGTTTTTCATTTAATTTAAAAGGGCTTTTTAAATCAGGCTTTTGAATCACAGATATCCAGTGTGATCACTCACAATATACAGTAGTCATTTTTGCAGGAAATTCAACCTTTGAACTGTTTTATATATTACATTATCATTTAGTTAAGCCTCTTATATATATATATATATATATATATATACACTCACCTAAAGGATTATTAGGAACACCTGTTCAATTTCTCATTAATGCAATTATCTAATCAACCAATCACATGGCAGTTGCTTCAATGCATTTAGGGGTGTGGTCCTGGTCAAGACAATCTCCTGAACTCCAAACTGAATGTCAGAATGGGAAAGAAAGGTGATTTAAGCAATTTTGAGCGTGGCATGGTTGTTGGTGCCAGACGGGCCGGTCTGAGTATTTCACAATCTGCTCAGTTACTGGGATTTTCACACACAACCATTTCTAGGGTTTACAAAGAATGGTGTGAAAAGGAAAAACATCCAGTATGCGGCAGTCCTGTGGGCTGAAAATGCCTTGTTGATGCTAGAGGTCAGAGGAGAATGGGCCGACTGATTCAAGCTGATAGAAGAGCAACTTTGCCTGAAATAACCACTCGTTACAACCGAGGTATGCAGCAAAGCATTTGTGAAGCCACAACACGCACAACCTTGAGGCGGATGGGCTACAACAGCAGAAGACCCCACCGGGTACCATCTCATCTCCACTACAAATAGGAAAAAGAGGCTACAATTTGCAAGAGCTCACCAAAATTGGACAGTTGAAGACTGGAAAAATGTTGCCTGGTCTGATGAGTCTCGATTTCTGTTGAGACTTTCAGATGGTAGAGTCAGAATTTGGCGTAAACAGAATGAGAACATGGATCCATCATGCCTTGTTACCACTGTGCAGGCCGGTGGTGGTGGTGGTGTAATGGTGTGGGGGATGTTTTCTTGGCACACTTTAGGCCCCTTAGTGCCAACTGGGCATCGTTTAAATGCCACGGCCTACCTGAGCATTGTTTCTGACCATGTCCATCCCTTTATGGCCACCATGTACCCATCCTCTGATGGCCACTTCCAGCAGGATAATGCACCATGTCACAAAGCTCGAATCATTTCAAATTGGTTTCTTGAACATGACAATGAGTTCACTGTACTAAAATGGCCCCCACAGTCACCAGATCTCAACCCAATAGAGCATCTTTGGGATGTGGTGGAACAGGAGCTTCGTGCCCTGGATGTGCATCCCACAAATCTCCATCAACTGCAAGATGCTATCCTATCAATATGGGCCAACATTTCTAAAGAATGCTTTCAGCACCTTGTTGAATCAATGCCACGTAGAATTAAGGCAGTTCTGAAGGCGAAAGGGGGTCAAACACAGTATTAGTACGGTGTTCCTAATAATCCTTTAGGTGAGTGTATATTGCTGTGAATTCAATTCCATAAATCCAAATGATTTTTTGCCTATTTCCTTTTCTTTGCCTCCCAGGTTTCATTGGAGAATCGCCTAGAAAAGGTGAACCGTGACCTGGGATTCATCCGCATGACTTTGAAACGATTCAACATCCTTCGGTCCTCAGCCCACATCTAGTCAGCTGCCACTGCGGACTGTCTGTTATGAATTACGATTACATTCAGTGGCTTTCTTAATCCTGGACCATATGAATTATCATTACAAATATTATAATGGAATATTCAAAAGCGCCACTGTACAGATTCCAATGTGTACATTCAGTAAATATTTCTACTTTTGTATTTGTAGGATCTATTTTATTACATGCTGAACATGCTCCAAAGTATATTTTAATAATTTCTAGATTTGTAAATGCATTTGACTTTTTTATGTCACAGAAATATGGAAAATGTATGCTCAACTCATGCAGGTTAATGATGTGTATATATAGTATTTGTATTTTCTTTTATTGCTGCTGATCTAAATGAATGGCAAAAACGTAGTGCTGCAGGGCAGTTCATTTGCAGTATATGTTTTAATTCACATTCATTCCACATTGTCTTACAGTAAATGACACTCGAAAAGAAGTTTGGCTTTTACACTTCGGTTTCATCGTTTGTGGCATGTTCATTAATTTGTTCTGTAATAACATTGCCTGTGACATGTGAGCAGAGAATGATAATATGCATCTGGCAATGGAATGAGTTGAGTTGCCTTGTTGAAATCATCTCGCACAAAGAAAAACTCAAACCTGCGTACTGTTTACACGTTAAGTTCAAAGGAAGATCTTTGACATTTTGAAATGCAACAAGCACAGGATGTACTGCTTACTTTGATGCATGAAATCCTCTCTGCTTTTCCATTTTTAGCTGTTGAAATTTAATTTTTTCCCCTGTTGCTCACAAAATCTTTTTAACCGTTGCACTTAAATGTTCCACAATTAAAACTGCATACTGAGTAATGTGTTTGGAAAACAATGTATTGTTCTAGTCATTAATATTTCATGACATTTAGACTGTTAAGAGATTCCTGTTTGCTCAGTTCATTAATTATTATAGGAGTCTGAGTGTACATTAATCTGAACTGTTCAGATGTTACAGGAATAGTTCACCCCAAAAGGAAAATCACTTCTAGATGTAAGCAAAGAAGTTGCATCTATTGTGAACATGCCAGATTTGAACGTACAAAAGTAATAGTTCAGCCAACAATGAAAATTCTGTCATTATTTACTCACACTCAGGAGGTTCCAAATCTGTATGATGTCATTTTTCTTGTGGAACATGAAAGAAGTAATTTCAAAGAATCGCACCACTACAGTTCATATTAACCATGGCTGCTACCAAAAATTCAGTTTGTTCTTCACACATAGCTTTTATGTGGCTTCTGGAGACTTGATACTTGGGTCTACTGCATTTTCCCGCGTGCCGTTCTGTCTCATGTATGGTTGAAAATATACTCTTTCGACCGCGAGGCCACGCAGACGTGTTTGACACTCGCATGCTATTAATTCTCTGTGGTACTCTTTTAGCACATTGAACACAAAGACACGGATTGTCTGCATGTCTAGAAAAACCGCTGCGTTCTTAGTTGAAATTTGATGATGGAATTTGTGTCACGCACTGTGCGCGAGACAATCATGCAAAGATCTTTCAAGGCAAGTCAGTCCACTTTGCAGTCATTTTAGGAACGCTTCTTGACAGCCAAAGGCGAAACGTTGTTACTCCATGATCATGCGCCACACAGGCTTGTTTCGCTGTTGTGCACCATGTCTTGCAGTACAAGTTTACATAAGGTGGCAGATGCCATAACTGCCCGGCCCTTCTCACAATGGAAGTGAATAGGCCACTTTTTGGAGGGTTTAAAGGCAGAAATGTGAAGTTTAATATCATAAAATCACGTAATTTTTCCTGTAACAACTATATTAGGGTTTATGGCGTTACATCATCATGGCAACAAAGTTGTAATATTGCATATAACTTTTCACAAAAAAGGTTTGTAAGTGATTTTATAACACTAAAATCATGCTGACATGCATTTTGCGGCTATAGTTTTCAAACAGTATTTTAAAGGTGCAGTACGCCATTTTTTTTCCCTCCTCAATTTGTTATGCCCAATTCCCAATGCGCTCTTAAATCCTAGTGGTGGTGTAGGACGAATCTCAGTTGCCTCCACGTTTGAGACCGTCAATCCATGCATCTTATCATGTGGCTTGTTGAGCACGCTACCACGGAGACATAGCGCATGTGCAGGCTTCACGCTATTAACCATACCATTAAAAACAAAGATGTCGCTAGCGTGAATAAGGTCCACCACCATGAGAAAGAGCAAAATGATTGACAGGTGAAAGGCGTCAATGTTTGACACATTTTTATTTGCTGTTCACAAAGTCTACAGCTGTCACACTGACCAGTGAGATATCTCAGGACACTTATTTCATGTAAAAATTACAGCACCTTCAACTTTCATGGATTTGCCCCATTCACTTCCATTGTAAGTGGCTTCACTGTAAACCAGATTTGTGCTTTTGTTACAGAAAAGGAGGGACGAGTCGAAATTATTTTCTGTGATAACCAACATTATGCCACTAATGCTGTCGATCGAGCTTAACTTTTATTGGACCCGGAATATTCCTTTAAGAGTCACTTAATTTGATAAAGTCGGTAATAATTAGTTATTGCATTACAGCTGCTCTCCACCAGAGGGCGCAACAGCAATGGGGAAAAAACAAGCCTCTAGAGAGGAAGGGGAGGCTATTTTACCATCCAATAATATTACAGCAGAAATGATGCTGCTCGCACTTTCGGTAAAGATAGAACACAGGAAAGGACGTGCACGCAGAGAAAAGCTAGGTCAATGTTTTTAGAAAGCGCATATGCTTTAAATAGATCCACAGAAAACCCACGAGACGTCACGGAGAAGCACTGATCAGCATACCTGTACACTTCCTGTGCTCGCTGCTTTTAAAGGATCAACAATATTCTGCTGCAGAGGATCTAATGCTACAGGAAGCCTGAAAACAACAATGCACAAGCAGTGAGCGCCCATCTGATTGACAGTCGATCAGCAGTGTGGTTTAACAAGTCCTGTCACTTTCTATTTGACGTGTGCATGTTTTGGACTGTCAGCCGGAGGGACTATTTTAAAACCGGCGGACTGTTTTTTATGTTCTTCACGCGAATGCACGAATCAGACTGTCAGGCTGGCCTTTCCTGTTTTATTTACAGTATTTGGTTGAAATGGTAGCCAACTGCTTACTTGAACACAGCCGGGTGAAATAGCGTTGCACTGGCCGACAGACACCTCGATCTGAGCCGGGGCTGTGCGTGGGATAAAGCCGCTGAACACTGATGGCCACATCGTGCCGATAACAACCGATTCGAGCTAAAATTCCCGCGCCTAAGGTAAGTAGAGCGAGCGCGGGTTAAATGCCCGCGCGCTTGTCTAATTTGAATTAAATTCTCAACGATCGTTTTCCCCCCTAAACGGTCATTAACGTTCACCTGTGAGGAGTGTTGGGTAAGTTACTCTAAAAACTAACTAATTACGAATTAAATAGTCTACAGTGTAATTAGATTACTTCACTAATTACTCTGTCTGAAAAGTAATTGCATCACTTATTACTAATTACTTTCTAAAACCCTTATCAACCTCGACCAGATTTAAAATACAAGGATGAATTCTTTCAAATAAATCATATAAAATTAAATAAATTATTCATGAACCGTCCAATGAATGTAAGGGGGCAGCATTAAATTCGAAGACATATATTTTAACATTACACATTAAATTTCAGTTTTAAATTCACAATTGTTTTATATAGAAATGTCTATAGTCTATACAGTATTTAACGCAATTACATCAGAAGTAACCAGTTAAATTACTGAGAAATTAAGAGTAATCCCTTACTTTTTACAATGAAAAGTAATTAAATTATTTAGTAATGCATTACACCCAACGCTGCTTGCGAGTTTTCTTTTCAGTCACTGAAATACAAAATTAAGCGACTTAAACCCTGATTTGGAAACAGATTGTCCTATTTAAACGATCCATTTGGGAGTTATTGGTGATTATTAATGCATTTCATTTGCTTTGATTAACTTGTTGTTGTTTAAGCCTTTATATATTTGAGGTAAAGCTACAATGTTGTGCTACCCAAATAGCACATTTGTAAATCTCCGAGATGTCCAATTTAGGTCTTTAAATCTGGAAAGCATTTAATTAACACATTTTAATTAACATCTGCTAAACAACTTAAAAATATCAGATTTACAAACATAAATCATAAATGTCTCTAAGACATTTGCTGAATGTCTTATTGACATATGTCTTAAAGACAAATTGCAGATGAGCAAAAAGCATTATAAATACGTCTTCCAGGTGTAAACATCAAACAGTCTAGACAAGTGCTATCGGTGATATTTATTATGCTGTAATTTCCAGGCTTATCTTCAGGCTTTTACATTTTTGAAGATTAGATGGGATTTGTAAATTGGCCAATTTTTACAGTTGAATGAATGAATGAAGCTTATCACTGTAAAGGCTAATCACTTATCACAGTCTGATATTGCATTAAAGACTCATTCACCTGTAGAAATGTATGCTGTTTTAAATATTCATTTAGACTCATCGAGTATATTTTAAAGGATATTTGGTATATCTAACATTTATATTTTCCCCATACAGAAATCTGATACATGTAAGGCAATGTAAAATACTTTCATAGACAGACATGTGTGATACAATTATGTTAGTTAACTATTCCATATAGTTGTGCTTATGTGTGGCACAACATGTGTATATATATATCTACAAAAATAAAGAATAATATATATATATATATAATGTATGTATGTATGTATGTATGTATATATATATATATATATATATATATATATATATATATATATATATATATATAATGTATGTATGTATGTATATATATATATATATATATATATATATATATATATATATATATATATATATATATATATATATAATGTATGTATGTATGTATATATATATATATGTATGTGTATGTGATTTGTCGTACGTGTGGGTAAATTTAATATTGCACATGTATTGCATATATCAGATTTTTGTATTGGGTTAATTCACCTATCACCCCCAAGTTGTTTTTTTGTATGACCCCTTACATGGTAGTTTCATAATGTACTCCTGTCTTGGGGCGATAGGAATGACCTGCACTGTTCCAATCACAGTTCCAGCTTTTTCAAGTGGTTCAGACCCCTTCCAGTGAGAGACGCAAGATAACAGATCCAAAAACAACTCCGAATTAGGGTTTACACACAGAGTGGCGACCATGACTCTGTTAGGTTTCCTATTTCGAAAAACAGCTTTGACATTCGTCCCAATGATGAACTCCTCTTGCTGACCTGGGACAAGTGTTGGAACAGCAAACATTGAACTATGTACTTAAATCTGGATAATTTAGAGTCACTTTGGATGTTCAGTTAACAACCAACATGGTCCACACTATTTCAGTCCCACTGGGATTTCGCAACACTTTTTCCTGATTTTCGCAGCCCAAAATGACTGAATTTGCTGCGTCTTTTCTCAAATTTTGCGATGCAATTTGCTGTATTTTTTTGTTGTTTTGCAGTAAAAACTCACAAATCATCATTAAATACCTCTGTAATTGTGTTAATTTCATTGTAAATGCAATTACATGTAAATATTTTAGTGCACAATAACTTTCTATGCAGTTAGCAAGCAAAAACAAAACAAAAACAGAATTATACACAAAAATGCCTTATATTTAGGTGAAACCTTTGGGTGTTTTGAAGACTGTTAATTATTTTTGTATTAACATTTTCTGCCTCAGACAATGCCAGATATTTTTTTTAAATATATGTGCAATAAATCTGTTAACTAAAACACAAATGAGGATTAAATAATTGGGCCTGTTGCCATTATTACTTCGTCTAATATCGAAATCTGATATACGTAAACAAATACAATAAGAGTTCATATATTTGAGCATTTATGTACAAATTTAAATTCCACAAATGTATCGAGGAAAGCAAAATTATGAAAATGGCAATTTATTAAATATTTTGAAACATTTTTTGCATATACTGTATGTGATCAATTTTGTTTTAGTAAAAAACATTTATGAACATTTATTATCTGCATATAAGCATATTGCTATTTTCAAATATATTAAGCACTTCACATTCAAATCGCTTTACTACTTAACTAATGGGGATTTTAAGTGAATGTTTGGAATTCTTTGTATAAACGCTAGTCTCATTCGCAGCACGCAGTGTGAAGATTAAACACTATCTGTGATATATGTGGCATGTGTGCTGTATTCGATCCCACAAAAGTTTAGACAAGGATTTTGATAGTGAACGCACAAGTTGGAGGAGACGGAGATGCTAAACACTAGACGCTAGACGCTTTTACTATGGAGTTAATACAATTGCAGCTGTGCATGTTGCGACTGTGTCAAGCTTTTCAAACATGTATTTTGCCACTGTCAAACATGAAGGAAAGCGTTGGGATTCCCTCAGATTTATTCTTTTTTGAGGAAGATTTGCAGAAATTTTCAAACATTGCAAGCTGCCGCAAATAATGTGGAGATTTGTTGAAACTGCAAGATAAAAGACAAAATTAACTGAAGCTCCTAACCCGTATTTGAATGATTTTATACATTACTCTGGTGCCACACGATTGGCTGATTAGATAATCGCATGAATGTGTAAATGTACAGGTGTACCTAATAAAGTGGCCGTTGAGTGTATAATATAGTAGAATTAATACTATAACATTTATTTTAAATCATACCTGTTAGTTAGTACTAAAATTTACCCTGCTGTTTCTCCAATTTGTATTGTCCTTCTGTTGCTGTCTTTGCTCTATATACAAATATTTGTATCTCTTGATCACCTGTGTAAATGCTGAATGACAATAAATTAAATCTTGGAATTATTACACTTCTGTACCGTGTTTACATAAAGCAGTCAGGACTCGGGACCGTTAGCATAGGCATGCAAGCTTTCATGCATATTTTGTGTGCAGGCTTGTATTTTTACTCCAATTTTATCAAGTGTTTGGCTGTGTCTCATTTATTATATTTATTTGCAAGTAAGCAATGTTACGTTTTAGGTAAGTCTCGTATCTAGAGTCAACAGTAAACACTCTCAGTGAGTATAAATACAGCAGTATCATCGAGTCTAACAGAGCGATGAGATTTTGAATAAAGAGCAGAGACCCTTCTTTTTGTAGGAATATGACATGCCATGAATCTATCTATCTGACTGTCTCCCATCCATCCGTGCTGTCTGTCTGTCTGTATCTATCCATCCATTTATGTCTTTCCTTTTTATCTGTCTGTCTGTCTCTATTCATCCATCATTCTTTTGATCTTCTCTGTCTGTCTGCCTGTCGATCTGTCACCATCCATCCATCATTCTTTTATTTTTTTTTTAATTTTTTTTCTATTTGTCTGTCTCCTATCCATCCATCTGTCTTTCTTTCATATGTCTGTCTGTCTAGCTATCTATTATAGCCTTTTCAAGAATATAGTTGGATATCTGGCAGGGCTGAAAAACACTGAGTGGGATATACAGATGAGTGGTTGACTTGGTACCCCCTTCAGTCCTGAGTATTTGGTTACATCAGTGATATCTGTTTTTAATTTAGCTTGGCAGGGCTGTTGATTAATAAACACATGGAACACAGTTCTGCTTGATAATTTTGGTCTTGTCATGATAATTAGGACGTTCATCACGTCTTAATCGCAGGCTTGCAATTATCTTGTCATGGAATTGTTTATTTTAGCTGCGACTCCACTTTGGAGCCCCTGCATGGGGAGAACGCTGCCTTACCCTAGCAACCCTCATTTATGCAGCGAGTATATTTTGCGATGTTCTTTTCGAGCACAATGAGGAAAGGAGAAAAATGCTTCCTTGTATCTAATTAGCCTGCCAAAATGATTAGGTTTGTCCTTAATGAATCCTGTTATGAAGCAGACATCGTAGAATGAATGAGTCACGGTATTGATTGCCTTCCACCCGCCCTGGCCGGAGAAACGACTGCTAATGGTTGCAGCTCTGGCAGAGACCTATGTGTGGATGGAGGCAAGGCAGGCTGCTGCCAGACTCATGACAGCATGCCAATATGACCATGACACCAGCAGCGAGCCAGTGCCACACCAGAGAGCAAAAGCAAAATGCCAGGACAACACTACACAGTTAAACACACCTTGTTATTTATAGCGACATAGCAAACACTGACATGCATTCCCACCAAACAAGGCAGCCAAGCGTGCCAGGGGCTGGAAATGTGCTACAAAATAAAAACACAAAATAAAGACGTAATCACACTAAAATCATTTTAACATCTATATTGTTTGCATCTTGTTGCTGTACTTCTGAAAAATGTGTATTTTAACATTTACAGGTTGGCTCCATTAACTTGCATTGTAAGTTCCTTTATGTAACTGAGATTTGTTTTCTTTTTCTTTTCTTTTTTTAAGAAGTTGAAATACATTTTTGTGGTAATCAACATCATGCAACAATTGCTGTTGATTGGCTTAACTTGTATTGAACCCAGAATATTCCTTTAAGCAAAGAAATGTGCTTCAACTTATATACTTGTTTAATAGCTAAATTCCTGGTACTATATTAGTACTACACTACCCATGATCCTAAAGAGAGATCTACCAATTAATGAAGTCACTGTTACTATGGAAATGGGAAATGTGGCAAAAGAGCTCCAATCAGTAACCAATCTCTCATTGTGAATGATGTAATTGAGTCTGTCTTCCTACACTCCTAACACACACACACACACACACACATATATATATATATATATATATATATATATATATATATATATATATATATATATTGTAATTTTGTGCAATAAACATAAAATGTATTGTTTTCATATTGTACTTATAATATGGGACTTTAAGTCAGTATAGCTCTACTGTACCATAATGTTTGATTCAATGTTAATATAATTTGCTTCATGGAAAGAATAGTTCATATCATAAACGCATTTAAGTACGTAATCTAAAAAAGGGAAATCTAGATAAACTCGTTGTCCTCACTAATCAACTCGTTGGACAACTGGTCGGTCCATTGTGACCCATCTCTAGTGGTCACATTTGCACCGGATGGAGCACAACAGTTGGGTTCCGGAAGTAAAAATTCCATTCATGTTCCACTTGATTTTTAATTAACTCATAAACCTTTTAAGCCAGACTTATCTTCAGCTCAGAGGTTGTAATTCATATATGCTGCTGTGAAAGCCATTAGCCCACATTATTTCAACTTAATAAAAAAAAATAAATCATGTTTAATAGCAGAACATCTGGTGAAGATCTACCCATGATCCTGAAGTGAACATATTCACCAATAAGAAAATTGCAGTGAACAAACCATGGCTAAAGAGCTCTGCAGCGACTGCCCACTCCCTTGATGTACTGTGAATGATGCAATTAAGTCGGTCTCCCAATACTCTTAAACTACTTTGCATTTGCATAAATATATTATTTCTGTACTTGTAATCAACTTTAAATCAATAGTTTTATATTTTTCCATAGTTTTAACTCTTATTACATCATTCACAATGCTTGGTGGGATTGTAGTTCATTCCCTTATGAAAGTTTCTTTTTTTTTTTTTTTTTGATTTTCAAATACTTTTATGCTTCAAATCAAAGTTTGCAATGTGATTCACCTCGGAGCTGGTTGGTTTGGTTCATGGCTTAGAACTCCTTTTATGAAGGATTTTATGAAAACCCTATAGAAAATATGAATGGGAAAAATACTCCTGGAACCAAGACAATTGAAAAGTGGGCAGGCACTCTTGCACTGTATTGCATTTGTGTGGTCTGCATGATAGGATTAAAGTCACAGGCGTACAGTGGAATCTGTTAACCCGTGTAACAGTACCACTTTTCCCTGAAGTGAGCCGAGAGTGTAACTGAGACTTTCGACCCTCTCCAGACACTGTATATCTGTCTGCTGAGGCCATTAATAAATCAAGTGTGTATGTTTGTTTGCGACTGGTTTGTATCGTGTTTAGTATAGCTTGTTCCGGATCCCCTCCAGTCTTGAGTTGTCTTGGAGACTGGTGGATCAGAGATGTCAGCAAATCATTGATACATGCTTGGTGTTTTGATTCTATTTCCTTCTTGGTTTTCTTGGCATACATTCCACTGGGCACCACTGGCATCTACGTTTCCAAATATACCCATTGTGCTGGAGCAGGAAATGTGTTGGTGTTTCTGTGTGGGCATATGCTTGGGTGTTATGTTTTAAATAACTCCTGGAAAGTTACAAAAACCATGGCCTCTCCATTGATGTCTCTGTTCACAGCTCATTAGTCAGCCCAGTTTATCTGGAACTGTTGATTCCCATAGTCGACAAGGGGAACAGCATCTCTATTGTAGATCTTGATGGCTTGCAAAGGTGACAAAGACTTGTGTATGTTTGTTGAAATTGTAGCATCCACCGATCTCAAGCCAATTCACAATTGGACCATCTCAGACCGCTATTGCAAGACTTGTGACGACATAGCCAAACATCAGGATCCTTTGAAATTTTAATAGCGTGGTATGCCCCACTTACAGTAAGAGACTTGGGAAGGCAATACACTGAAAGGACCACTCTATTTTTGAATAGTTACCAACTTCAACCTCTTTTGTGACATCAGTACTTCAGATTTTAGATTGCGTGTGTGGGCAATAGTGTTCTCGAGAAAGCAGAGCGCCATTATTAATGAAAGCAATCAGGATATGGGCAGTTGGTCTTTATAGATGCTTAATGTTGGTAACAAATGGCTCCAGGGTTGGGTGGGAGAGGAGAGGGTTTTATGTCATAGCAGGCTCCTAGTGGCGAGAAGCAACTGTCTATATTTCAGCCTCTGCACTTGGAGCGCATCCAGACACTAATGGTATTGGGCCTAATGTGGCACTCTGAAGCCACGCCCATTGTGCATTTGATTAATGGTGATGCTCGCACTGTTCTTATCTGAACTTAGAAAGAAATTATGGCTCTGAAGTAACTGCCTTTGCTATGATTTTGCTTGCAATATAAAATAAAGCAACAATGCGAATATCGCATCATTTAATGTACAATATACAACTTACCACGCGCCCCATTAAGAGCGAGAACCCCCTAATCGTGACCACGAGGAGGTTACCCCATGTGATTCCACCCTCCCTAGCAACCGGGCCAATTTGGTTGCTTAGGAGACCTGGATTCGAATTCATGACTCCAGGGGTGGTAGTCCGCGTTAATACTCTCTGAGCTACCCAGGCCCCTGTACAACATACTTTCTATTTTACTGCAAGTTCCCTATTATTCCCTAATATAGTGTGCATCCATAAACGTTAAAATACACTCTGTTTCAAAAGTATAGCCACAAGATGGAAACAATATGTGTTAATGTGATTTTAGTGTAATTAAATTGCTTACTAACCTTATCAGCATAAAGTTTTATCCAATAATACAACTTTGTTGTCATGACAACGCAACAATGGTAAATTCTAAAAGCGATTTTTATCTCACTGAAATCATTTAGAAAATAAATGATCACACAGGAGTCATGTTAACACGAAAAATGTTTACGACTTGTGGCTATGCTTTAATAATTTTGTGTATATATACTTACCCCATTTACTCCCATTGTAAGTGCCTTACCGTAACCATGGTTTTTAAATAAATGATTTTTCTGGTCATCAACATTGTGGTACGAATGCTATATGCGAAAATTATTAAAAACCTACCAATTAATTAGCATCATCACACTAAAACGTTCATGAGTCTCTGTGTGACACTTCATGCATTAATTTTTTTTGGTAAAAATATATAGGTAAATATTGCATTTATGTCTGTGTATTGTTATTGCCACATAAAAGTGAAAATGATTAAATGTAGTTCTTCCTTGCCTTTTGTTTTGTAAAAAAAACTAAACTGGAAAACATGCCTTGATAATTTTTTAACTGGATTTTTCTTGCATTTATTATTAACAATACATTTTTTTAATCTACTTTGCAACAATGGTTGTTTGGCCAAAATGTTGGTTCATCTAGCTAAACCAAAAACAAATACATACATTTAAAGATGTATATCAATATTGGCATATGCCTGAAAAATGTTTTTATATTATTTATTTTTTTTATGTATGGCTCAGCCCATATACGTACACAATAACAATCTTTCAGTACTTCCAGCATCGTAGCTCTTCTCAGAGCTTTACGTTTTTGTAAAATTTACTAGAGATTGTACTATAATTAGGCTGTTTTAGCTCCTCAGTGAAAAATACACTGTATCAAACACCTAAGGCAATAGTCCACCAACAGCATTGATTTCTCAAGCATCAAGTTATGCCAATTTCATATCAAAATCAATACTGGCACAGATTGATCTGTTCTACAAACTGTTATTGCTAACTAAGGATGTCTGTTAAATAATAACACTGTGGCACAATACGTCAGTATTTCCATTTATGCTATTACTATTCACCATAATCAGGGACCAGAAAACTAGCTGGTATCTTGATGGTGAGATTTGATGTTCTTCCTGTTGAGAAAAGCTGCAATGATGTTTGTGATTGTGGACATTTTTTGGCCTCTGCGGTTCTGCCGAGTTGCCCTGAGATCTTCCTGGTAAGGCACTAGGACCAATGAAATGTTTCCCACCACTGCATGCATAAATATTCATCAAATCCATTGTATCATAGTATAGGAGCAGCTGTTTCTGTGACTCTCGCAAGGATTTGCAATTGATCATGAGGTTTTTGGATTTGCATTTCTTTTAAGCAGATATTTGCATCGCAAAGCAGAAAGCAGAAGTAGAATGAATAAGTTGAGGAGAGAATGCGGTTGATAAACACAGTGTCTCTCTTAAATTAGACGTTTGCATTAGTGTATCGGGAACCTTGTTTAAATTAGACGCTGTGAGTGTGCAAAAATATAGGTGTCATATTTGTGTATTCTCACTTGTACTGTGGCTCCAAAAAGTATTTGAACTCTTGTGGCATGCTTAAAAATGCGTGAATCCCATTGCAAAGCAAGTTTCATCTGCAAACAAAGGATGCTAGTGCTTTTCTCTGAACTAACTCAACTGGTGTCAAAGTCAGTTCCTTTCAAGTTCACAAAGTTGTGCTAGCAGAGAAACTACAGGTGTTGCTCATCACATTAAAGGGATAGTTCACCCAAAATATCAAATTCTTTACACACTCTTTATATCTTTTTTTGTCTGTGGAAAACAAAGGGAGATGTTATGCAGAATGTTAAGGACTCATTTTTGGGTGAACTGCAAATATGGACAAGTTTCACTAACGTTTGACAAACAGAAAGCATCCATATACTCTGTCTTCATGTTAAACAATATATCTATTGCGAGGCTAATAATTGGAAAGCTACTTTTTGTGAGTTATTTTGCATGAAAAGTGTGTTTGTGCCACTTGGTTTGATATTTTGTTATTTGATACAATACATATCTTTTTTAAGTGTGGATTTAGTGTGCAAATACTGAGCCATCATCATGACATTTTGGTGGCGTTTATATGTCACAGTTCTTCTGCATTTTGTATTTTCCCTCTTGGCCACGTTATATGTTCCTCACCATTGCCCAGCAGCATATCAGCAGTAGCATCAGGTATCCACCTTATTAAACTCATATATTATACGCCAAGCTCCCTAATGCGCTCTGCCAACATCCCCACAGCACCAATGATATACCATCTCAGACTCAAACCAAAGTCGTTTTCTCAGTAGGTTCCATTTCCCGCGATCGGTCTGTAAAAGGCTTTTTAATAGCTCAGAGTGGAGGCTCCGTATGCGGTGAGCGACTGACGATTATCTGAGCTAAAATCCCAGTGAGGTGAGTGATTTATTACAATAATTTAAAGGAACGAGTGTGCGCGGAGGCGAGCCACAATCAGCTGTCCATCGCTATAAATACACTGCGCTTTCTCGTCATCCGCCCCTCACGTCAGCGGTTTGTTTGCACTTCTCTCTTCTTCCATTTATTTGTGTTTCTTCTGTAGTGGCACGTTGTCCTGGACTTATTTGCCTCTTAATTTATTGAGAATAAGAGTGTGAGGAGACTTTGAATATTCTGATAAAAACTGTTTTACAGTGTTGTTCAAAAGATTTGTAAGAGCGCTTTATCCATGTGTTTGATGATGAGCAGTAAGATGGAAAATACTTTGAAAAGGATTACCTGCTGTATTTCATTGTCGGCAGAGATGCACATTGTCATGAATTAAATGTGAAATATTCCATTCCTTGTTCATATTGGCTGACCTTAAATAACCGAATCTTTTTTTTGCTTTGTTTAATAAATTTCTAAAGAAAATGTGAGTCCTGCTTCTCCATGCAAAAGTCGCTGCCACAATGCTAGTGTGTTGTAGGTGGTTGTCAGGGTGTAGCTATGCAGTTGCTAAGATATTCTTAATTATATTTAGGATGATATATGTTTGCTAGTGGGTTCTGGTTAGTTTATTGCACATTTGCCATTTCTGGGGTGTTCTGGGTCGTTGATAGGCCTGCTGACCCAACCAAGTCATAAGAGTTCAACAAATGATATTCTGTTTCTGAATTCTGGGGCGGGATTCACAAAAATCTTTTGAAAAAAGTTCTTAGTTCTTTCGAACTTCTAGCTAAAAACTTTAAGAAACGATTTAAGGAAAAAGATAAGACTTTTTGTTTTTTAGGGAATACAAAACATTAACTTTTTCGGAAAAAAGTTGTTAAGAAGAATTTTATTTTTAAGAATGCTTCATGAATCCAGCCCCTTGTCTCTATAGATATGGCTCAGGTCCCTCCCCCAATACAAGTCAATGGGAGTTTTAAACGTTTACTATTTAAAGGAATATTCCAGTTAAGCTCAATTGACGGCATTTGTGGCACTATATTGATTACGGCAAAAAAGTGAAAATTGAGGTACAGTGAGGCAATTACAATGGAAATGAATAGGGACAATTTTTTGAGGGCGTAAAGGCAGAAATATGAAGCTTATAATTAGGGATGGGATGATATGTTTATATCATGGTTTGGTTCAATATGATGACATGAGTTTCACGATTCAATATTATCTCTATATACGAACACTTAAATTACAAAATATTACAGAACACTTTATTTCCCTAAAAATAAATTACACATAATTTCTCATTAAAATAAAGTTGTTTAATACACAATTTAAATGCTCAAAGTTTAAATAATACAAGTTTCTCATATACTTTTCTCTATTCAAAAATATCACAAACAAATAAGCTTTCAAAAATAGTCTACATTTAGGCTGACTAGGTGCAGAACAAGCAATAGTACTGAACAAACCTGTCCAGAAAAAAAATATTTTTTAAGTTGTTTGTCGTCAAAATTATTATAATCACATTTTAACTTTGTAAAAATACTACATTCTATTAATTAATATTATACCATGAAATATATATATATATATATATATATATATATATATATATATATATATATATATATATATGACATATGAACTATCACTGTTTGAAATAATGTGTACAATTTACAAGTAAAAACATTGAGATTACATTCATTTGTGGAAGAACGCTAAAAATGCACTGTCACTTTAAGAGTTTCAATGTGCATTTCGCAGCGTTCCGGTTCAGTGAACATTACCGAGAATCAGTTTCTTTAGCGCATCCATGCTGTGTGAAATTAAAATTAAGATTTCTTTTTACTTTTTTATCTGACTATAAAGGACAGAAAGGATGTTAAGACACAATATTCAATGAATGTGTCGCCTTATCTTTGATTGACACACATTACACAGAGGAAATGATCAGTTTTATCTCAAGCACTTTTCAACAAAACAAAGTGATTTTCTAGGTATTTCAGTACTTAAATTTCTAAAAGCTAAATTCAAGCACTTCAAGGACTTTGTGTGAACCCTGTAAATAGTGTTGAAAAAGCACAGTAGTGGTAAAATCAAGCGATAGAGAGATTATGATATTTGATGGGTCATTTCATTTTGAATCACCTGAACAGAAAACAATGTTGCAAATTTCGAAATATCGAGTTATGCCACGATATGGTTCGTAATTTGTTTGGTTCAAGATATATCGAAATTCTATCTATTGTCCCATCTCTACTTATAATTTTATAAAAGCACATATTCTGTTAAAACTTGTTTATTAGGCCTATTTGAGCTGTAAATTGACATTTTTATGGTCGTTTTATGGTTTAAGGTGTTACTTCATTATGTCAACGAATATGAAAAAATTGGATATAACTTTATACAGTAAAGTAAAGATTGTATCACACTAAAATCATGTTAACAAACATTTTGTGTACTTGATTGGCCCCATTGTAAGTGCCTCACTGTAACCCAAATTATTGCATTTTTTTTTTTTTTTTTTAGATAAGGAGGAACGAGTCAAAATACATTTTTGTTGTAGTAAACATGATGCCACAAATGCTGTCAATTGAGCTAAACTTGTATTAAAGCTGGAATATTCCTTTTAATCACAATAGCAACAAACATAAAATTCAAAACGCTCTCCTTCCATGCGTTGTTTTGTCCTGTTTCATAACATCTCTAAAGCAAAGGAAACCAAACAAAAGGAAACGTATGTCACTGTGGTGTGCTCGCCGATGGTTAATCTAAAAATCATGCTTCGTTTCATCACAGTAAGTTACTCTGTGTAGTTTGAACACTTGCGTGTTGTGGGCAGCACTGGTCATGTACGATCAAAGCAAAGCAGAGTCCTGCGTCTGTGTTATGTCGGCTGTTTAAAGATGCCAGAGAATTTATATTCAATTTACTGAATTGCCATTACTAGATGGGTCTGTTAAAAAAAAACAAAAAAAACTGTTGATGGCAATCAGGTCAGCTAGAAGGATGTAAAATGTCAGACATACCAAAGTCCCCAAAATACTTCCTGTTTTTGTGTATCACATAGTGTGATACGCATGACACGTCTACTCTTGCCATTACAGGACTGCTGAAGAAGGTTGTGCATGAGGTCGGATGGACTAGAACAGGGGTGAGTAACTATTATGGTATAGGGGCCACATCGGGCTTAAGTAGTGCATAGGGGGCCACATTGTTTTCCTGTTTAGATACAGTGTTCTGCACTGATTGGGTTTTTGTATCTTTTAAGCACAGGAATAGTTGTGTAGTCAAGTGTACATGTGACTAATGGGACTATTCTGCGATTGCCTAAAGTATTGTATTGCTCTACAAAGGTTGTTAATTTTCTATCAGGCATTAAAAAACTGAATAATGGCTGAGCTTATTATAAATGATTTATTTTACCATCTCTACTTCCCTGTTAATTTATTATTCAATTAAACACACTCTACATCAGGGGTCTGTTTTAATAATAAAAAAACTGAAATTATAGAACTTTTAATGTTTGTCGCAAAGCGGGCGATTTTATTTTATTCTCAAAACATTACCCGTTTACATGCTATGATGTGGGTCTTGTCAATGGTTTGGCTCTCCATTCAGCACACAACTGAATAAAACAGGCTGCATGAATTTGATAAATGATTACTGCAAGAGTTAGATTAACATGCAGGTGCGAAGGGAATCCAACATTTCTAAATTGCACAAATAATAATGTATATTCTTCTCTCGCTTGCCTTTGCTCACGTGACATGGATTACCTTTCCACATATCAATGATGCCGAGATCTACTTTTATATTTAATTTCATCACTGAGAAGGGTTACCTGCAAACTTAGCAGCACCAAACATCACAAGCAGCCTCAAGAATGAACACAGAGTGGCCGTGTAACACTTTTCCTTGAGCAGAATATTGCACTAGAGATCACTAGCAACCCTGAGCATGTTAAACGCTGGTGGTGGCGTGTTCGTCCCAATGCAAGATAACTGAAATATCCAATGGAGAAAAAAAAAATGGTGGCGTGTTCGTCCCAATGCAAGATAACTGAAATATCCAATGGAGAAAAAAAAAAATGCTTTTAGGATAAATGAGCCACGGGCCACATTAAACCATGTGGAGGGCCGGATCCGTCCCGTGGCCATAAGTTGTCCAAGTCTGCACTAGAAGATGACAGTTTTGTTGCATTTGAGATGTTTCTTTGCAAAACTATGCAAGGAGTTGATATGCATGGTAACACATTTTATTGTGTGATTTTTTTTTTTTTTTTTTTAAGGACATATTTACAATCTATTGTTGTTCTGTGTTTAGTTGCCTCATGATGTCCGATGTTAAATCTTGGTCCTGAAGTAAAACATCTTGAAAGCCACTAGTGGTGGTGTCATTAAAGTTCTCCTTTTCCTTCATGTGTGCATTCTGAATGGAATTGGATGTTTGAAACTGCTGTGCTGACTAACTAACCTGATGTGCTGTTGTAATTGGACACCCCCTTATAAGTGTCCGATCTGGAGGACGCCGACCCCAAAGAAATCAATAAAGCGCTCTTAGCATCCCCTCAGAGTTTAAGATTGTGCCATATGAAATGTCACACGTATCTAATCTATGGGCCGACCTCACATTAACATTGTTTAAGTGAATTAATCTCAGAGACCACTGTGAATCTCTGCTTTGGGGAGCTAATATTCATCACTGATATTTTTGATAGAAGTGAAATGTGTTGTTCATTCTTATTACATTCTTTTTAGTGCAAAACATTGTTTTAACCAAAGCAGGCCCTCTCAAATGTCTGAAGTCAATTTTGGTACGTGCTAATGCTAATAAACTGTTATAATGGAACAAGATATGAGATCAAGCTGAGAGATTACTCTGTGTCATTTTTAAAGAAAAGCAAAATGATGGTTTCCTTCTGGTTGATTGCAACATGAGAACATGGTGTTCTTGAATGGAAACCAGACACATTGCCATGTGGTAAAATATGAAAGAATTAAGTAAGTTTGTGTTTTTGTCTTGGGCTTCTTTCTCATTTGCGCACATTGCAACCACTAAAATGTTTGAAGTGAAAGAACATACTTAATTAGCAAGTATGCCAGTATTCGGGACATAAACTTGTGCCTTGATAACCTTTTTCACATCTTTTTTGTTTCCATGTTTGCTTAAAGGGTTTGTTCACCCCAAAATTTTAATTCTGTAATCATTTTCTCACCCTCATGTTGTTTTTAGAACCTAACCTATAATGACACAAGAAGGGACGTCACCATTCACTTTCATTGCATCTGTTGTCCAGTTTATTATTTCTTACTGTTTAGGTTCATATTTGGTATCTTTGTCCTCACTGGAAATGCTACATCCTTGCACCTTTTACGTATTTTATTTAGGATGCACTAGTCCAAAGCTTACTGTTTAGGGTGGATGGTATGCATATTGCAGCCTGGTCTCATGAACATTTCGTGATTTTGGCAACATTTTTGCTAAATGAAATTACGTGCCTTATTACCTACATGTTTAGTTGCAGTTTCCCTGTGAAATGTCACTTGACACTACGGCTGCAACTTACGATTATTCTGATAATCGATTATTAGAACGATTATTCGACTTTTCAGCGATTATTGCAACGTTTAATCCTTTATTCAACTTGTGCCCTGACTTAAAAGGTTGTATTAAACGTGCTTACTAACAATAAAAAGGACAAAATCATCTTTTAAAAATACCTCTAAATGACATTCATTGAATTAAAGGGAAAAAATACTTATTATTAGAAATTCACTGCAAAAAATCCTATTGTTATCAAGTGTTTTTGTCTTGTTTTCCATTTAAAATTGTCTAAAAATCCTTAAAACAAGATAAATTTACTTAAGAAGCAACATATAAGATATTTAGGCTTGCTTTAAGAGAATGAATCTT
Source organism: Xyrauchen texanus (assembly GCF_025860055.1). Classification (NCBI taxonomy): domain Eukaryota; kingdom Metazoa; phylum Chordata; class Actinopteri; order Cypriniformes; family Catostomidae; genus Xyrauchen; species Xyrauchen texanus. The sequence continues at coordinate 29,535,616 of NC_068318.1, forward strand.
AAATATATGTGTATTTTGTATATACGTTTATATTTTTTGACTTGGTTATACTTCTGCAAGTGCAGTGAAGACAAAATGTACTTCTATTCAAGATCTATTCTCTAAAAGCAAGTATAAATATCTTATCTGCTGCTTCTTATGTGAATGCATCTTTTTTAAAAGGATTTTTAGATATTTTAATATATTTGTATTTCTAATATTATAGTCAACATTCTCAGATAAAAAAAATTTCTTCTGCGTTTTAGTTCCTAAAGTAAATGTAATTTTTTTTTAAAGTTAGTTTGAGATATTTATATTGGAAAACAAGCCAAAACAAATTAAAAACATATTTTGTTGCAGTGTATAATGGGGCGAAGACTTCCTGTCTCACATTTCTGTTCACTTCAATCCATCATTAACTCACAAAAAACAAACTCTCACTTATTAAAGCTGCATACTGCCAATTTTCTTCACGATAAGAAATGTACAGTGACACATTTATTATGAGTCAATAAGTCACGAGCCATCACGTAATAATCTAGCTGCATCAAGCGTGCTCGCTCGAGGGATGAGCGTCCCCTCGACATAGTGTGCACCAGCCGGGTGCAGTTTGAATCTCTTCCCCCTTAGCCCGGGACATTCGCACAACTCATAGAAGAGGTGCTGACCACACAGAATAATGCCAGTTTCTGAGTTTGTAGTTAATTACATGACCTGCTTCCTTTAATATTTTAATAAAGCTATAACTTATTAAAACTGCATTTAAGATGTAACAGGTTTCCTGTAAAGAGCTCTGACTCCACTTATTCCACAACGAGAGTGCTTCTGTATTTACTTATTTGGTAATTCCCTGTGAAAAAAGCTGTGAAAGTTTAAGAGTGCATCTGGACTGCGAGCTGTGTAATTCTTCTCTCCTCAGTCAGGTGCGAACTGCAGTCCTGCTCTCATACAATATCATTAGAGTTTAATGTGATTTCATGTTACGCTGAGTTCAAATGACGATTCGACAATGAAAATTTTGGTCGACAACTTTTTATTGTCAACGTTGTCAATAACGTCGACTAATCGTTTCAGCCCTACTTGACACTTGAGAGATAATGAGCGTTCGACATCACTGGCGTAAAACAGCTGGTCGTAACGCTTGAGGTGGCAATTTTTGTATGTTTGCTAGAACCAAACTTTACGTAAGAGTAAATACGTGTTCTCATGAGATCACGTTGGACTATTGTACACTCAGCTTTAAACACATATAGCTATTGCCTAGTTAAGGGGTTTATGCCATTCTGTAATGCTTAGTGAGTGACCTGTGTTCATATTAAGCTGCAGATGTTGCTCTGTGCTCCCCTTAGACTCAATCTAATAGCTATCAGTCAGTCTGCAAAAGCAAATGCAAACAGGAGGGGGTGGGGCCTTTTACCAGCACAGCAGTTAGTGGGCTGTCCCTGTGCCACTTTCATCACACCCACCCTAGCCAATCCCATGACAGCCTTTTAGATTTCTATGGCAACAGAGCTTTATAGCCCCACAAGAGGAGGATACAGAAGAAACGACAAGAGGAAAAGGTTGCAACTAAGGAGATAAAAAAGACGTCCCCCCCCCCCTTGTTTCTTCTATGATTTAACAGGCAGCATTTTGTTGTTGTTTTCAGTGCCATTTTACACAAGAGGATAAAGTAGCATTATTATGGTGCCTGATGCTAGAATGCTTCTGTTTGGGAATAGGATATGCACAGACTGGTTTCTGTTGATTGATCGTATCACTTGGATAGACAGCATGATATGCGCCATCTAACAGGTAAATTGCTTCGGTTTGAGTCCCAGAGCTTGGTTTGCAATGCAACTGGTGTTTTTGGCAGGTCGGAATTGTGCTGAGAATGCAATTCAACGTTTGCCTTTTTTCCAGTTTTGTTCCGAGTGTCTAATGGAATGCTCTTGAATCCCACTGTATTTTCACTTGCAAATGAATCGGTGAGGTGTCCATTGTGATGTCACAATGGTAATAGTCATAATTCAGTTTTAAAACCTGAACTACATCGTCTTGCAATGACTGATACACGCCTTGCTGCATTAAAATGGTGGTCAGTGTGGGAAAAATGTCAACATTTGGTCGTCTTTGGTCACTCTATAGGGTGTACATTATATAAATTCTGTTGTAAGCATGTCTTCATCCAACATCTAAAAATCTTAAATAAAAGCACATTTTGCAGCTCTAATGTAATCTACATGATGAGCGAACATATTCCAGCATGGACACTTGACACAAACAAGCAATTACCATTTGCATCGCTCATTTAATGCTTTAAGTGAATTAATATGCCATTAACCGTTATTACCCCTCTTCTGTTTTAGTCTGTTTTGACGCTGAGATGTGCTTTAAATGATATTGGATCATTTATGTATCTATATGTGTTTGGATAGACTTATAGTTTAGGATTCTCAGAGAGCTGTCTCAATTGGAACTGTCCTCTCATAAGAACTGGAGGTACTTGCCAACGAGATACATTTTTAGAAACCTTCAGAACCTAATTATGGAAAATAGCTTGTTCTAGGGGTGGGCGATCTTCCCAAAAAATCACATCACGATCTTAAAACACATAATCACGATCCACGAACTGAATCTCTAATGTGCCGGTCAGTGATAACTGTAACTGTTTATGTTTCGGGACCTCGTGAGATACAATTAAATGGGGTTGTACTGACCTGAGTGCAACACTCTCGGGATGTTCCTTTGGATGCTTCCTTTTTAGGTGGTTGAAAAGGTTTGTCATATTACCTCTGGAAGAGCCGACCGTTACCCGACAAATTTTACACCAGCTCCTCATCCGCCATGCTGCTAGTTCATGTTGAATTATGTTTCAAATATGTCACCGTGCTTGAAAGACACATGATAGAGACACGTATAATTGGCCAATCAGCACAGCCATCTTGTAGGCAGTCATTGTTTTAGTTTTAGCATTATTACGAGTACAAAAAAGATTGCGATCGCTACGATCCGCTTGAAGATGTCTTCAAGATCGATCATGATATAACATCGTCAGATCGCCCACCTCTAGCTTGTTCCATTACATCTGATCTGCATCTTTAGTTTGCCAGAAATGTATTTACTAGGGATGTGCAGGAGTAGTCGAATATTCGTTCTGCAATAATTATTCGAATAGTAAGTTTTGCTTTGCTGGCCATTTATACAGTGAGATGCATGTTAAATCCTGAACACACAAACTAAAACTGGCAGTTATAACAGAATGCACTGGGTGGCGCTGTCGATCGCATTTGATGAGCAAACGGTTCTGTCAGTTCGATCAGATGGACACCAGAAAAGCGGGTTCTTGCGAGAATGTGGCTTCCTGTGAGAATGCTGGTATGTATAAAGGAGTATAGTTTACAGAGCATGTGGATATGCTTGTATCTAATGTCATGTTTTTGTTGAGAAAAACAATATAAACATATTAACTATTATATGCCGAGTGTTTATACTCGTCTTGTATGTTTCTTTTTCTCCGCTTTGCGTGAGCTTAAATGCTTTCATTCTATTCTTTTTTTTTTTTTCATGCATTGCTTGTTTAAATAAAACAAACAAACACAGGACATGATATAAGCTTGTTTTGATTATAATTAGAAGCTTGTTTTTTTTAATGGTGACAACCTTTATTACTAAAATAAAATTTTTACAACGTCTCATTAATCTCTCATTAATTACCTTCATTTAAATAATAGAATATTTGAATATACATTTTTTTATGAGCTCAAATATTCAAATACCAAATTATTGATGAATGCAATGTCTTGTACGTTTATGTCATCGTAGAGCACACGCTGGGTGGTTTACTTAAACGTAGTGCTGCAAAATTTTACCAACTTGTAAAAAATGGGAAGATATCCCTCTAAAAATCCTTGTCCTTGCATGGTGGTCGAATTTGTCCATGTTTTACGAGGTTACGATGTAAAGCATCAAACAGCACAAATGCCACAGTGACTGCATTGAAACGTTTTCATGTTGTGTTCTAAAATACCCTACTGCTGACATAACAGGCAAACCATGTGATTTCAAGTGACTGCAATGTTGTGGCATGCAGATAAACTGGTTTCAGTGGAAGCAAAGAGTTAATTGTTCTCATTTGTTATGAACTGTTTTTTTGCTTCAACACCCAGATTTTACATTGGACATTAAGTGGTGAACCAACACAGATACAGAATAGTTTATCGTACAAATGTAAAAAAGAAAATATCCTTAAAATAACTTTAAATGTTAAAATTAAACTATTAAAATTGTTTTATTCTTCAGAGTATAAATCTCTGAAGCCAAGAATTTGCCATACAATAGGACTAGGAGAAATGTAAAAAAGAAAATTATTTAATCGATTATCGCTTTAAAAAATATCGCAATATCCAATTTCAACGTCAATCACCCCCCTTGCTGAGTGTCTGTGAATATTTTAGTTTGTTTTTGCATAAAAATGTAATTAAATTATTGAAACATGGAAAACAGAAGACATTTCTAAATGTACTCTCTCCAATGGCCCCATTTGCCATATCTGTCAACGTCAACAGGTGGAAAATTATTAATAGCCCACAAATTAAGAACTAGAAACAATTGGGCCTGGGTAGCTCAGCTTGTGACGCTGACTGTAGGGTTGCAGCAGTTTCATGGTATACCTGTATGAAAATTTACAGTTTTCAATGTACATTTGCTTATCTACGGTATTGAGCAACAAAATACAACCAGACGGAGAATCTCACCTGCGTGTGCACATCTCCTATCCTCCTTGACTGCCTGTCAGACTCCTCAGCTTGCACACAACACACACACACACACACATGCAGCGAAGAAAATGTCAGAGAGAAGCGAGGCGTGGGGGTCTGACATTAGTGTGCGTGTGCGCGCGCGCGAGTGTTAGAGCAGTGTTTCTCAACTGGTGGGTCACAGATCTATTCGGACTGTGTCGCGGACAGCAGGGAAAGAACAATGCCATTGTTCTCCCATTGAAGATATTTCGGTGGCCACCCAAGTGATGGCCTATTTAAGACTGCCAATCAGATTTATTGATAATATCAAAATCAGCTAAAGGCTTCTCATTTGTACTTTTGCACAAGTGTAACAAGCTCGCGATCATGATCTCTGGCGCACACGCGTGCAACAACCGGGCTTCCCTCAATATTGCGGAGCGCAGACATAAAAACTAATGTGACCAATTTCAATTCTAGTGAGACTAACGGAGGAAGTCAAGTCAAACCTATCACACAGTAGCAGTCCTGACATGCCAAACAGCACTTGAGGAGGAAAAGAGCAACACTGCTATGCGATAAATAGTTTTTTCATTATACATCACCTTTACAAAATTGTTTCACAATTTTACATGAGTAAAAGTAACTGTTATATTTTGACAAAATCTTATAGTTTCATATTAAATAATCTAAAGGTAGAATCTATTAGACCTAATTTTATATCAACAGTGGCCGTTTCCAAAGTAAAATCGGATCCTGAAGCAAAACCAGTTGAGAAGCACTGAGTTAAAGGTACTGAAACAGTCTGGCTTCGCTATCGTGCACCTACGTTAATTTAATTGTTAATAACATTAAAAGCTCACACAGCTGATGTTATTTTTCATTTAGGAGTTAATTTAACATGCTATGCTAACATATATAACATGTTATATTCACATGCTATTTTCTTGTGTTTATAATTCCGTTTATTATTATAATTCTGTTAGCTTTCTTATTTATTCTATTTATTTAAAATTATCTTCAAAAGGGAGATGTTGTTTTACACATACTTCATTTAAAAAAATTGTTTCAAGTTTCAATTATAATAATGCGTTTGTTCAACCAAAAAATGTTTTTAAAACATTCCGTTTTTACTCCTTTAATTGTTAACCTTCATTGTATACCGTGATACTGTGAAACCATTATATTTTCTGAGACTGTTATCATACCGTTGCAATCCTAGCTGACTACCACCCGTGGAGTCACGAGTTTGAATCCAGGGCATGCTGAGTGACTCCAGCCAGGTCTCCAAAGTAACCAAATTGGCCCGATAGCTAGGGTGGGTAGAGCCACATGGGGTAACCTCCTCGTGGTCGCGATTAGGGGTTCTTGCTCTGAACGGGGAGCATGGTAAAGTGGACACTGTCTGAGCAGCGAGGAGAATTTGTAGTACAAATTGACTTAAATATTGACCTGTTTCTCACCCACACCTATTATATTGCTTCTGAAGTCATTGATTTAACCACTGGAGTCATATGGATTACTTTCATGCCGACTTATGTGATTTTTAGAGCTTCAAGATTTTGGCACCCATTAACTTGCCACCAAAAGAGCTGAGAAATTCTTCTAAAAATCTTCATTTGTGTTCTACAGAAGAAAGTAAGTCATGCACATCCGAAATGGCATGAGGGGATGTAAATGAGAGAATTAAAATTTTTGAGTGAACTATTCCTTTAATGTAGTCTGGGTCATGTTTCCTTTTACCTTGTGTTATTTTGTTAGTTTTTTTGCAAGTGAACCCATTGTCTGGGAATTCGTATATAATACTAGTGCATAGTTTTATTCATGGTTTTAAGGATCAGGGCATGACAACTAGATATGTGAATCGTAAACTAATCGAGTTTTGTTCGATTTTTGGTCAAGCAAGATCAGGGTTCTTCCATTTGAATGTTTTTTTGGTGACCGCCCAATCAAAATTTCGGATCACCTGTGGCAAATTTGACGGTCTGCTCTGCTCTAACTCACTGTATCTGTGAAGCTTTGGCACGTCAACTGGGCTTCCCTCAATTTGTGGTCCACAACGCAGACCACAAAACTGATGTGACCCATTTGAAGCGCTGTGGAGGAAGTGAAACCTCAAACAGTAGACAGCCTTAAAATGCCAAACAGCACTAAGCAGGATCCGAGACAACTCTCAGACATGCACCACAATAAAGTTTTTTATAATGACACATCTTCACACTTACTTACATTGATCTAATAAACCTTATCTTTTAGTTGTTCTCCAAACAACATTAATAAAGAGCCATCCATAGTCATCCATCGCACTGTAAATATAAGGGCAAGTACATAAAGAGCTTCATACTCTGGACCACCGAGACAAGGCTAAATTATGGACAATATTTTCCTCCTCTGTAATATATGTTCTGTTTGAATGAAACTGGCCTTGTTTAACTTCAGATATTCCTAAAGATTGCATAAAATATTAAGAGCTTGAAGAAAGGAAAACAGCACTGGAAACATACATTTCCACTAGCACAGTCCCAACTCATAAATAGTTTTTGGATGGCCGTATACGTTAGTCACCACCGAAGATCATCCCCCCTGTGAAGATGTATTTGGATTTCGTTGTAGTATTGGTTTGCTCTACACAAAATCATTTTCTGCCATACAGCTCAAGTTTATATGAAGGTCTCCATCTTCTTGATGGTGTCTCAACACATTTGGTTGATGTTTGTGGTCTAGCCATGTCTAGTGATGCTACCAGGTCCCTGACCTAGTTTAAGACCAGAATGCACCAGTGCTGGCAGCAGTGACTCACCAGCATAGACCATCAGAGGCATGTTTCCACTGGCGGCTATTCCATTCCAGCTGTGACCTTATATTTGTTTATAGTGGAAGAATAATAAAACCATCTTGGATTTAAAGTGACACCAACTCCGAATTACTCAGATCAATTGAGTATTCTCGTTTAAAGCATTAATTCACCCAAAAATGAAAATTATGTCATTGTTTACTTACCATCATGCCATTCCAAACCAGTATTGACTCTGTGGAACACAAAAGGAGATGTCTGAATTGTCTACATTTCTGTCTGCTCTTATCACAAAGCTATCGTATGGCTTCAAAGGACTTGGAATATAGTGTACGGGTCACACAGACTATATTTTAATGGTATGTTTTTGACATATTTGGAACTTGACAACCTGTGATCATTGTATGGCAAAAAGCAGCATGAATATTAGGCTAAATTTGTCATTTTTTGCTCTACAGAGGAAAGTCATAGCTGGTTTGGAACAACATGTAATGACAGACTGATATGTGAACTACTCCTTCAATGCCTTTTGGAATCCTAGAATCAAGCACCGGCAATGAACAGTAGTTCCTAACCTTTCCTTTTTGACCCTTTGATTGTTGCTTCTATTGATAGCATCTAGCGTCTAATCCCCATCTAGCGTCGTAATTGCATTGAATACTTCCTTTTAACCAGGGGTGTCGCAATCACAGAGCAAACCTTTTCACTCCACAAATGTTCTGTATGGCGTAACCCAGTAATGCATGCTTTTTATAGCCTACATAATAGCAAGATTTTTTCAAATCATGGTCACCATTTTTAGCTGACAGCTGTTGTACCAAGCATGGCTTCTCTGGGGAACTCCAAGGTTGTTGTTTATCCATGGTCACTGACTGTTTATGAGTCTCTTGTTTACACCAGCACAAACTCCCAAGAAAGAGTTGAGTGAATTGTCCGTGGATAATCCGTCTTACTCAAAGCACCCTTGGTCAGGTGACTCCCCCTGTTGAACTGCAGAAGAGTAACTGTGTCTGCCAGACCTCAGTGTCATAACCAGGTGGATTTACTCTTCTTAAGCCGGGCAAGTGCTCAGGATGAGACTTATCGTGTTTTCCTTTCTTGCAGCCGTTGGCATAGATGCCATTCGTGGACCGTTGGATCACATTACTACACTGCTGGCTTACAGTAACACTGTATTTATTAATTGCGAGCTGGTTGCACTGCATGATATTTGTAAACATGATGTCAGAATGCGTAATGCATGCATGAATTTGCAGAATATCTCTTGGTACTTGGTTTTGCAAGTCATTCAAATTAAGGGTCATGAAGTGTGTTGTTATTTCTCAAGCAGTGTGGAAAACAGTCTTGATTATTTTTAAGTAGGCTAAACTTTCACTGTTTTGCTCATAAACAATAGCTGTTTGGTTATAAGTATGGTTCTTCTGATTGTAAAAAAACGCCCAACCTGCACTTCTGCATTCCTCAGGACTTATGTAAATGATTCAGTGTCTTATATGGACATTTCTCTTTTCTCCCCAGATCTGAGAAATGAGCTTGTCTCCTTTCCTCTGATGCACTCGAGCTAAGGGCCGTCCTGGTGGATTTGCCCCTGACCCAGCGGAGCGTTTCCAGCCCACCCCTGCTCCACGCCCATCATGCTGATCAAAGAGTACCGTATCCCCATGCCCATGAGCGTGGAGGAGTACCGCATCGCTCAGCTCTACATGATTCAGGTTTGCTAACTGTTCTAAAAACATTAATAAAAACATTTTCAGTTCAAAAGAAAGGGACTATTTTACCCAATATTTGCACATTCTATGCATATTGGCATTAGCTTAGCAACGTGCTAGCGGCAAACTGTAGTGTAATCATTAGAGATGGTCAGTAAGTAATGACACAATTTTCATTTTCATAGCAGTTATTTGTTCTGTAGGAAAATTTAATTCTTCCACTACAAAAGCAATAGAAGGTCACAGCTGGAATGGAATAGCCGCCAGTGGAAACATGCCTCTGATGGCCGATGATGGTGAGTCACTGCTGCCAGCACTGGTGCATTCTGGTCTTAAACTAGTTCAGGGACCTGGTAGCATCAATAGACCTGGCTGAACCACAAACATCAACCAAATGCGTTGAGACACCATCAAGATAGCCGGAGACCTTCACAAAAACCTCTGCTGTATGTCAGAGACTGATTTTGTGAAGAGCAAACCAATACTACAATGAAATACAGATACATCTTCAGGAGGGGTTTTTGCAGGGACAAAAATGGTCTTCGGTGGTGATATGGCCATCCAAATACTGTTTTAAACAGTAAACATGCACTAGATGGGCATTTTTGACAGGGGCGCTGCTGCTTTCTCATGTCACAGTTTGTTTTATGCATCTGGCACAGGAGCACTGCAATGTTTAGACACTGTGTCAACTTAAGCCCAAAGTATACTTCGGTTTTGACTTGAAAGCTCGGTGTCTACGTACAGTCGAATGCTAGCGTTTCAAAGTATACTTCATTAACTGTGCTCATATCTATTCCTTTTTGAGGCTTGAGTTCCTCCTGACTTTCATCACCTATGCACTCTTGATGTGCACATCCACTGTTGTTGTTTCTACCTTTGGCTCCTGTTGTTTAGCAGCGATTACATCTTCCTCTAGTGCTTTTTTGTGACAGCAATGGCTAAAATGTGAGTTCTGCTAACTTGTGCACCCAATAAGAATAATTCCAGGCAACTGCAGCATGTGCCTAATGTACGTTTGTGCATAAGCACATGTGGTTAGAAATCTGGCCGCACGTGTTCAGTGCTCGAGCGCTCTGCATATTACAATATGGGCGCAGATGCCTAGTGTTCGCGTCTGTCTCAAGGATACTTTGAGCTTTAAAAGGAACTTGAGACATCTGCGTTCTGCTCTATTCGTGGTGCTGCGTCTAGCTTTTTTATGCACATGGACACATTCGATATTTGTCTCAGTTGTCCCCTGTGAAGTTTCAGCTCAAAATACCTCACGGATCATTTATTTATACCATGTTATAAATGCGTCTTTTTGGGTGGGATCAAAAACGCGCTGATTTCCAGTCTCTTTAAATGCAAATGAGCTGCTACTCCCCGCCCCCTTTCAGGAAGAGGGCTGTGCCGTTATAGCTTGTGGTTCGGATACTACAGCAACAACAAATCAGAACCAATGCCATATGAAAATAAAAATGCCCGGTATGCCAGATTACCAGTCCAGCCCTGAGTTCAGCCATATATGTATGAATGTATTTGTATATCTGGTAATAACGACATAATTACAATCAGAGACAATGGTAACTTTAACAGCAATAGCCGTGGAATCAGCTAACAAGCACATTCGGAAAGGCAATTTGCAAACATTCACACAATATAAAGTGAGATACTTTCATCTTCAGGATATAAAGCTGGAACACGAACAGTTGGTACTGATCCATGCTTGAGAATCAAATTCTTTTGAAAATCCTTCTTTATTTTGACACTCATTCACAAAGCAGTCCGGTGTAAAATGATTTGCACCAACATCCACACATTTTTGTATGTTTTGGGGCACATTTCCTTCAGAAACAAAACTTGTCCACTCCATCTTCAGTGGCTCTGATGCCGGGAGTACATGAAGACTCTTTTGTTCACTTTTACAGCCAACAATAGAACACTTTATGATGCTTATGAAGCTGAGACATTATTCTTCCACTGTATCTGCTTCAGCATGGGAAAAAATGGCAGACTGTGTGTATATATCACTCAGGGGAGGATCTATGATAATAGGGCGGAGTCCATCACCAGTCGTGGGTGGGGCCTGCTCTAACGTGACGTCACTTTAGATCAGAAACAAAAACTGTTCCTTTTGACTCACTGTTTTTGATTAATAGAAATATAGGAATGAGGAGTGGGTGGACTTTTAACATTGTAGGGTGGTTGTGTACACATACTGCCAACTCACATTCATGTACAAAAACCATGTAAAAGTGAATTTTGCATAATAGGTCCGCTTTAAAGACTTTGAATATCAGTAGGCATATGGTATGGACTGCTTTGTAGTGTATTAATTCGTTTTAGAGGTTTTTTTAAATGGAAAAGATTCATCAAAACATTTCCTTTAGTGATCCACAGAAAAATTAGTAATTTCGGTTGAGATCAACAGTTTCACATGCTTTAAATATTTCAGTAAATCTGGCCTGTGGTTCCAAGAGAGGATGTCAAAGAGCTTTTGGGTGTTGCCAAGCCAGGAAATAACTTGCGCGACGTACTAATGCTGAAACCACCAAAGAGATAGTGGAAAAAAATCAATAAAATGTGCTAATGTAAATGTTGTGAGGTTTTGTAGAAGTGTATGAGTTGAATCTTTTTTCGAACATCAATCGTGAACTAAGATCTGGGAGCGTTACTGCTCTTTTGTTGAGGCAGAGAGTATAGCTCCGTTCCAAAACCTAGTGAGGTGCCCACTAAGACAGCAATTTAAGGCATTGTAGATGTGCTCCGCACAAGAAAGTATTTCCAAAAGGTGTGCAGCATCAATTGTATACTTTGCATAGAAGAAAAATGTTTTTTGATGGTGGGCAAAGCGAGAGACAATATGATTATTAATATACCTTATAGATCAACCAAAAATGAAGTGTAATTAAAAATAGCCTGTTTTACCCAATATTTGTGCATACTATGTTTTTTATGCTTGGAGTATTTTGGCATCAGCTTAAAACATGCTTCATGCATTTTCAGTATTTTTCATGTTCTTTTTTTCCATTGGGATTTCATAAAGGTCTTCATCAAGGAATAATGTTGCACTCAGTCACTTTTGTCCTCACAATGTAAGTGAATGGTGACTAAAGCTTCATTTGTTGGTGAACTGTCCCTTTAAGCACAAGGGTTTCCGCCCACATGCACCGCTTTCTCTGAATGGTCTTATAAGGTTAATTAGTGCTCTGTCAACGCCGTTGTCTCCATGTTGTTGTCAGTGGGAGTATAAAGATACCAGCTCCTATAGACTGGCTGAAGATCACGGTCCATTTGCAACAGGCATGCTAAATTTAAACACGTGTGCGAAGTCAGTGGGCATAAGAGTTTGGCTTAAGCAATGTTGACAAAAAGAATCAAAGTCTTCTGGGAATGTGAGTCTAATTAGCAGATTTCTGAAAGTGTGAGTCATCGAAAGTGTGAAGTAACGTCCATAAGACTGATGGCTGAGTCGTTTAGCTTGGTGCACAGATTCAAAATTTGCTTTGAAAATGAGCAACAAATGTTGTGTTGTTCTGTATTTCAATGTAAGCAAATAATAAATGCCCATCAAAAGAGTATTTCACCCAAAAATGAAACCGGTGTCATTTATTTACGGTATTCACCCGTGTTGTTTCAAACCCGTGCTTTTTATTTTTATTTTCCCAGTGTAACCCTTTTTGGAAAATTTTCATGAAATTAGTTTTCATACAACAACACTTCATAGGACCCAGGTCTGTCAAGCTCCAAAAATGAATATGTTTCTACTAAATAAAGGTTTGGGTTCTATACAGGTTAAATTTTAACAATGGAAGT